>NW_026652300.1:3187801-3368895 GCF_009828535.3 Hylobates moloch | reverse complement strand
TTTTTTTTTTTTTTTTTTTTTTTTTTTTTTTTTGCAGGGAGAGGTGATTTGGACCCTAGCAAGAGTCAACCAACCTTCCAATTCACTGTGGATTCATGATCCACAGAAAAATAAATAAAGAACACAGAGCCCCACAGCTCAAGCAGAGTGAAACAGACTGGCCACTAAAAGTTTGAGAGACAAAAAAAAAGAAACACCACATTCCTTTAAGCAGACTCCAATTACAGGCACACACACAAACACACAAAAGTCTCTCTGTCTCTCTCACATGCACACACACACACATACATCCAATACTCACAACACTGCCACAGAAGCACACATCCCAGCAGATTCTGAGCTTGTTTGGTTCTGCAGGAAGCCCCACCTGGGAAACAGCAGCCCTGGGAAACACAGGCGGGCATGCCCAAAAATTACAGTGAGGCAAGCTTCAAAAGGACTCACCACTGTGACATCAAGGTAGGCCTGAGACATCTGGGAGATCCTTCTGGGTCCTTTGGGATTTTGCTGTTTATTGCTGGGGCCCTGCTTGAGGTTTCTACAGGCTGGCTCACATCTGCCTTCTCCTATTATCATGGAACTATCCCTTAGATCCCACAGAGAAGATAGGTGAGATTCTACCGCTGACACACCTCCACAGACGTCTCCTTTTCTGCTAAGATGCAGGGAGTTGTTGCTGGGAAACTTTGGCATTCATTGTGAGGATAGCCAGAGCTCACAGGTCAGGCTTGGTGCCCTGAGACTAGTGCATGTGCAATCACAATGCAGACTCCAATGTCTGGCTGTCAGAGCTATCAGCCTGCCTAAGCAGAGGAATATGATACAGGCAGAAGGGGTGTGATATCAGAAAAAGGGCTGCCTGTGACACCTCACTTCTGAACTCTAAAAGCCTTGACCTTAAGGCCCTTTTGGGCCATCTCCATGGTTGTTCCCTCTGGAGTAGTAGGTATTTGGGACTTAGAGGATTTCTCTGGAAAGTGCTCTTCTTACTCCATTCCTTAAACAGTCTATGTCCAAAAATTGGGTCCCATGGGAATAGGAATATAGTTTGGTGAGTTGTTGAGTGGTCTTTGGGTGAAGGAATCATACCAGAGGCCCCAGAGGTGGGTGTCACCAAAAAACGATTGGGCCATTGACCTCAGTGCCCCCTTCAACTGGGGCTTTGCAAGGGCTCTCTGGGAAAAGCAGAAATCATGACAAAGAAAAGTCAGAGGTGGAGCAGTGTTCTCACTCCTCAGACTGGCCTCTCATGGATGCAGATAATGTTGAGACAGTGTCTCAGAGGCTGTCTGGCAATTACAACCCTTAAAATGTGTTCAGTATTGCTATTGAGGGGCATTGTTGACCACAGTGAAAGCAAAGGAAAATCAAGGCCTACCTGAGAGAATGAGCTGACTTGTGCTGGAGCCCAAGAAATGATCAAAGATTCCTGTCAGAGGACATAAAACCCTCCTGCAAAGTGTAAGCAACCTTAGTCCCCAAAAGAAGCCCACCACCCACAACCGGGAGTGCAGTTAACATACTTGAAGTCATTTTGTTCCCTGAAATCCCTGGTAGCCAAAACATGTGTTGCGAGAGGCAGTCCCATTCAGCAACTGCAAAATAAAAGATCCTTTTCACAATGGGAAAGGAAGTGCAGGTGTAATGAAACAGAGCCTAGGTTGCCAGGCAAAAGTCAGACGTGGTTACCTGCTTCTCGTCCTTCAGGAATCATGCAGCGCTTTGATAGAAGTGGGAGAACAGGTGATTTTTTATTGGTGGCTCTAATGGTAATTTACAGTTTTAAAAGTATCAAAGACAGATGACCAGTCATTAAAACGTGAAAGTGTTTAGATCAAAACACTCATGTGATAAATTCCCATGTGGCTCATCTTCCATGAAGTGGGAAACGTTTAGTGTGGAAAACATAGAGACAGACCCAGGTAAAGCTAGGCCAACGAGGAACATGGAGGTCAGAAGAAAAGATGCAAGAGTGGAGTTCATATCCCACTTAGCATCAATCCATCCCACTCCCATTTGGCTCCCATATGAAAGCCTTCAAATCAAGTTTGCCAGTGGACCAAGTTTGCACTCCAAATGTTCCCTGTATGTTGAAGTACTCCCACCTGAACACCGGGACACGGTGTGGACTGCTTGTGCAGTCAAGGAAATATGTGGTTGCAGTTTGAAGAAACGTCTGTGTCATCTGTCTTCAGCTTTCTTGCAGGTGAAGATATGGGATCCGACCCACCACTCACCAGACAGTACCCTCACCTCCATCTGACCTTATTGCTGCTCGCACTCTCTGTCCCAGGATGAAATCCCATGATGATGGAGCAGTGACCCCTCATGACATGAAGCAGCTGCTTGGCTGGGAACTGAATTTGAGGTAAATTCAAGAGACCCTGCTGAAAAGAGTGCTAGTATCTC
Source organism: Hylobates moloch (assembly GCF_009828535.3). Lineage (NCBI taxonomy): Eukaryota > Metazoa > Chordata > Mammalia > Primates > Hylobatidae > Hylobates > Hylobates moloch. The sequence continues at coordinate 3,366,486 of NW_026652300.1, read as the reverse complement.
TCCCTGGACTGGCCGCAGGATGATAAAAGACTCAGAGATGTCTGTTATAGCCTGTGGTGTGTTCCTCTTCTTTCTAGAATAGTACTCTTTTTTTTTTTTTGCAGAGGGATGTGAGTTGGACCTCGGACAGTTTCAGACAACCTCCCTATTCACTGTGGATTCATGATCCACCAGAAAATAAAAAAGAGGAAGGGTTGCAGCCCAAACAGAGACACACAGAGAGGTCAATAAAAGTTGGGAGACACACACACACACACACACACACACAAGCACTCATGTGTCTTAGCCACATTACTTTATGTAGACTCCACTTAAAGGCAAACCTACGCATACACAAACACACACACAAAAACAGCATGCCCTCCCCACAAAACACACACACAAAGACATCCAACACTCACAACACTCCCAAAGAAACACAGCCCACTAGCTTCTGAAACTGCATCATTCAGAAGAAAGCTCCCCCTGGGAGAGAGCAACCCCGTGGAACAGAGATGGGCTAACCTAGAAATCATAGTGTGGAAATTTCAAAGAGACTTACATGTACAATGTCTAGGCAGGCCTGAGGCATCCTGCAGATCCTTTTGTATGCTTAGAGATTTTGCAGTTTATTCCTGGGGCTCTGCTTGACTTTTCTTCAGACTGGCTGATATCTGCGCTTTCCTAGGGTCATGGGACTATCTCGAGAATAATGCAGAGAAGACAGGTGAGAGTCCACTGTGGAAGCAACTCACAAAGGTCTCTTTCTCCCACAAACCACAGATACTTGTAGCTAGGCAATGGTGGCATTCATTGCGATGATAGCCAGAGCTCACAGCCCAGGCCCGGTGCCCTGAGACTAGCACCTGTGCATTCATGAGGCTGGCTCCTGCAGTTGGAAGCACCTTCTGTGTCATCTGTGTTCATGATTTTTGCAAGAAAAGGTGTGGGACCCTATCCACTTCTCACCAGATTGTATCCTTACCCCTATCTGATCTTACTGCTGCTCACACTCTCTGATTCAGAATGAAATCCCAATAAGATGGAGGAGTGCTTCCTCAAGACTTGAATCACCTGCTCAGCTGGGAACTGGATTCAAGGTAAATTCAAAAAGCCCTGCAGACGGCCAGGCACTTTGGGAGGCCTGTAATCCCAGCACTTTGGGAGGCCGAGGCAGGCAGATCACAAGGTCAGGAGATCAAGACCATCCTGGCTAACAAAGTGAAACCCCGTCTCTACTAAAAATACAATAAAAAAAAATTAGCTTGGTGTGGTGGTGGGTGCCTGTGGTCCTAGCTGCTTGGGAGGCTGAGGCAGGAGAATGGCATAAACCCAAGAGGCAGAGCTTGCAGTGAGGCGATATTGCACCACTGCACTCCAGTCTGGGCAACAGAGCAAGACTCTGTCTCAAAAAAAAAAAAAAAAAAAAAAAAAAAGCTTTGTTGCAGACAAGACTGGTAGTGTCTCTTCATGAGTTGGCTGTGTGACAATAAAACACCTGAAGATGGTTATTCTTGGGTGTGGTGTGCTCTTCCAACTAGAATAGTGGCTTTTTTTGCGGAGCGTTGTGATTTGGACCCTGGCAGGTCTCAGGCAACCTCCAAATTCATTTTGCACTAATAATCCACAGAAAAATAAAGAACTTGGAGCTCCACAGACCAAGCAGAGTGACACAAAGAGGCCAACAAAAGGCTGGGAGACTCAGAAGAAAAAAAAAAAAAGGAAGCACTGGAGTGCGTTAACGACATGCCTTTAAGCAGACTTCACTTACAGGCACACACACAAACATACAAAAACAGTTAAAGCAACACACAAATGCAGACATCCAACACTCACAATACTTCCACAAAAACACACAACGTGGTAGCTTCTGGGGCTGACTGATTCTGCAGAAAGACCCACCTGGGAGAGAGCAACACCAGAAAACACAGGTGGGATGTAACTAGAAATCACTGTGGAGTGAGTTTCAAAAAGACTCACCCCTACAATGTCTAGGCAGGCCTGAGGCATACTGGAGATTCTTTTGGATTTTTAGGGATTTCCTCCTGGGGATCTGCTTGACTTTTCTTCAGGCTCTCTCATGTCTGCTCCCACCTAGGATCATGGAACTATCTCATGGATCCCACAGAGAAGACAGGTGAGAGTGCAACGCTGTCATTTGTCCATGGAGGTCTCCATCTATGCCAAGCTGCAAGGACTTGTCTCCAGGAAAATGGGTTATTCATTATGACACTAGCCAGAGCTCCCAATTAGGCCTGGTGCCCTGAGACTAGTGCATGTGCATTCACAAGGCAGGCTTGGGCACCTGGCTCTCAGAGCTGTCAGCCTACCTAAACAGAGAAAAATGTACAGCCATAGCCCACCAGGTATCAGGAAAAAGGCTGCCTGTGATAACCCACTGTGGGACCCTAAAAATCTCAACCTTAGGGTCCCTTTAAGCTTTCTCTGTGGTTGCATCCCCCTGGAGGAAAAGGCGTTTCAAGACTGTGAGTTGCTTGCTGGAAACTGCTCTTCTGACTCCATTCCCAAAATAGGCTGTGTGCAAGAATGGGGTCTTATGGGGGTTGGACTATACTCTGGTGAGTTGTTTTGAGGTTTTTAGGTGATGGAATCATTCCTCAGACATCAGAGGCTGGTGTCAGTGAAAGATGGCCTGGCCCTTGACCTTGACCTTAACGCCTCCATTCATCCTGGACCTCTCAAGGGCTCTCTGAGAAAGGCAGGAACAACAATAAAGGAAAGAACATGGTGGGGCATCGTTTTCACACCTTGAACTGGCCTCTCACTGGTACAGATGAGGTTGAGCCAATGTCAGTGATTGCAATCCTGAAAATGGTGTCCAGTAGCACTGTTGAGCTTCAGTGTGGACCCCCAATGAAAGCCAAAAAAAAAAAAAAAATCAAGGCTCAACTTGTGCTGAAGTCCAAGCAACGCTGAAGTATTTTGGTCAGAGGAACTAAAAGTCTGCAAAGTGCAAACAACCTCAGCCCCTACAACGAGACAACAACCCACACCCTGGAGCACAGCCAGCATACATGAAGTCCCTTTTGCTCCCTGAAATTTGTGGCAGCCTAAAGATCTGTGGTGGGAGGCAGTCCCATCCAGCAACAGCCAAATGCAAGACCCCCCCAACCCACAATGAGAAAGGACCTGCAGATGAAATGAAACAAAACCCAGATTACCAGGCAAAAGCCAAACAGGGCTGACTGCTTCTCATCCTATGGGAATCATGCAGCTTTCTGATAGAAGTGAAAGAATAAGAGTTTTCTTGTTGGTGGCTTTAATGGAATTTATGGTTTTAAAAATGTAACTGATACACCCAGTTACTAAAACGTTACTGTGTTTGGAAGGAAACACTCACATAATAAATTATCATGATGGTCGTTTTCTGTGAATTGGGAAATGTTTAGTGTGGAAGACGTTGAGCCAGGCCCAGGAAACCCAAGCCTATGGTGAACATGGAAATCAGGAAAAGAAGAGGCAAGTGTGGAGGCCACATCCCACCCAGCATCAATCTATTACACTCCCATATGGCTCCAGGTATAAAAGCCCTCAAGTTAGGAGTTTGCCTGGATGGTCCCAGTTTTCACTCCAAATGTTACCTTCACATTGCAGTACTCCCACCTGATCACGGGCTATGGTGTGGGCTGCTTGTGCAATTAAGGGAATGGGATGATGCAGTTGGAAGCACTTTCTGTGTCATCTTTCTTCACCTTTTTTGCAGTTGAAGACGTTTGACTACATCCACACTTCACCATATTCTATCCTCAACCCTATCTGACATTATTGATGCTCACACCCTCTGTTTCAGAATGAAATCTCAAGATGATGGAGGAGTGACCCTGCATGATGTGAAGAACGTGCTGGGCTGTGAACTGAATTTGTGGTACATTAAAGAGGCCCTGTGTATAGGACGGCAAGTGTCTCACCCTGGTTGGCCACAGGACAAAGAATAACTACAAGATGTCTGTTCTTGAGTGTGGTGTGCCTCTCTTCTTTTTAGAAGAGTGGTTAATTTGCAGGGGGTTGTGGTTCAGATCCCAGAGGATCTCAGCCAGCCTCCCAATTCACTGAAATTGCACGATCCACAGAATAATAAAGAACACAGAGCCTGCAGGCCAAGCAGAGCCCAAACCGACAGGCCACAAAAAGGTTCAAAGAGCCCCCCAAGAAAGAAGAGCTGTTGTGTATAAGCCATATTCCTTTAAGCAGATTCCACTTACAGGTACAAACACACACACACACACACGCACACAAAATTGTTCCAAGAAACACATGCAAATATCTAACATTCACAACAATCCCACAGAAACACATAGCCTGGAACCTTCTGAGGCTGTGTTGTTCTGCTAGAATCCCCACCTGGAAGAGAGCGAACCCAGGGAAGACAGGTGGGCTGTACCTATAAGTCACTGTGGGGTGAGTGTTATAAGGACTCAACCTTCCAATGTTTAGGCAGCCCTGAGGTATTCTGTAGATAATTTTGGATCCTTAGGGATTTTGTGCTTCATTCCTAGGGCTATGTGTGACATTTCTGCAGGCTGACTCTACTCTGCCCTCTTCTAGGATCATGGAACTATCCCGAGAATACCACAGAGAAGACAGGCGAGAGTCCAAAACTGATGAACCTACATGGACAAGTGGAGGGACTTGTCGCTAGGCAATGGAGACAAGCTGAGGCCTGATGTCCTGAGAATAGTGCACGCTCACTCGCAAGGCAGGCTCCTGAGCCTGGCTGTCAGAGCTATTATCCTGCATAAGCAGAGGAAAATGGTACAGGCAGTATCGGCTAGTATCCGAAAAAAAGGCTGCCTGTGATAAACCACTGTGGGACCTTAAAAATCTTGAACTTAGATCTGCTTTGAGTCATCTCCGTGGTCAGGTCCTGCTGGAAAAAGAGGTCTTTCATGACTATGAGGTGGTCGCTGGAACTCGGAGTATCTTGTGGATCCCACAGAGAAGGCAGGTGAGAGTCTACTGCTGATGAACCTCCATGGAGTTCTGTTTATCTGCCAAGATGCAGGGACTTGGTGCTAGGCAACAGTGGCATTATTGTGATGTTAGACAAAGCTCACAGCCCAGTCCTGGTGCCCTGAGACTAATGCAGGCACAATCAGAAGGCAAGCTTGGGGGCCTGGATGTCAGAGTTGTCAGCCTGCCTAAGCAGAGGAAAATGGAACACGCATAACCGGCATTTTATCAGAAAAAGGGCTGCCTACGATAACACACTGCAGGGCCCTGAAAGTCTGGATCATACAATCACTTCAAGACGTCTCCCTGGTCAGGTCCCACTTGAGGAAGAGATGTTTCAAGACTGTGAGATAGTTGACAGAAGCTGCTCTTCTGACTTCATTCCTGAAATAATGTTTATAGGGAAATGGGGTCCCGTGGGGATTGGAATATTTTCTGGTGAGTTGGTGAGTGGTCTTTGGCTGATGGAATCATACTTGAAAGCGCAGAGGTGGGTGTCCGTGAAAGATACTTGGGCCCTTGACCTCATTACCTCCCTACCTCCCTTCATACTGTGCCTCTTTCAAGGGCTCTCTGGGAAAGGCAGGAACCACCACAAAGGCAAGCTCAAGGTGGAGCAGTGTTCTTACACTATAGTCTGGCCTCTCACGTGTTGCAGATGAGTTTGAGACAATGTATCAGAGGCCGTCTATGGTGACTGCAAGCCTGAAAAAACGTTGTTCAGTAGTGCTATTGAGGGGTACTGTGGACCACCTGTGAAAGCAAATAAATATCAGGGCTCAACTGAGAGAAGAGCTGACTTGTGCTGGGATCCAAGCAACATTCCAAGATACCTGCCAGGAGATGCAAAAGCCTCCTACAAAGTGCAGACAACCTCAGTCCCCACAACCAGACCACCATACACAACCTCATTGAAACCAGCTTACCTGAGGTCCCTTTTTCTCCCTGAAATCCATGGCAGCCAAAAGATGGCAATCCCATCCAGTAACGGTACAGTGAGAGGTGACCTGCACAATGAGAAAGGATGTGTGGATGTAATCAAACAGAGCCAGATTACCAGGCAAAATCCAGACACAGCTGCCTGCTTCTCATCCTACAGAAATTGTGTGTCATTCCAATTGAAGTGGGAGAACAAGAGTTTCCTTGGTGGCAGATGTAATGAGAATTTATGGCTTTAAAATTGTGACAGTTGTACAGTCATAAAACGTGACAGTGTTTAGAAGGAAAACAGTCACACAATGAATTCCTATGAGGGTCATCCTCTGTGTACTGGGAATTGATTTGTGTAGAAGACATGGAACCAGACCCAGGAAACACTAGGCCAAAGAGGAACATGGAAGTCTGGAAAAGACGAGGCAAGTGGGCAGGGCACATCCCGCCCAGCATCAATACATCCCACTCCCATTTGGCTGAGGGTATGAAATTCCTCAAATCAGGATTTTGCCAGGATGGCCCAGTTTGCACTCTAAATGTTCCCTTTATGTAGAAGTACTCACACCTGAACACCTGGCAATGGTGTGGACTGCTTGTACAATTAAGTAAATGCGGCGATGCAGTTGGAAACACCTTCTGTGTCATCTGTCTTCATTTTTTTTGCAGGTGAAGGTTCAGGACTCTATTTACCCCTCACCAGGTAAATGAGATTGAATTCTCATGCCATCTGACTTTATTTCTGCTCATACTCTGTTCAAGAATGAAATCCCAAGATGTTGGAGGAGTGAACCTGAAGCCTTACAATGTGAAGCACCTGCTTGGCTATGAACCAAATTCGAGGTAAATTCAAGGGGCCCTGCAGACAGGACTTCTGGTATCTCTCCCTGGGTTGGCTACAGGACAATGAAACACAGAAAGATGTGTGTTTGTGGATATGGTGTGCTCGTCTTCTTTCTAGAAGAGTGACTTTTCTTCCAGAAGGAGGTGAACAGAACACCAGCGGGTCTCAGCAAGCCTCCAAATTCACTGCAGATTTATGATCCACAGGAAAATGTAAAACATACAGTCTTGCATCCCAAGCAGAGTCACAAAGACAGGCCACCAAAAGGTTGGGAGATTCAATAAAAGGAAGCTCTGCAGTGTGTTGGCCACATTTCTGTAAGTAGACCAACTTACAGCCACACATACACAAACACACACACAGCAACACAAACACACACACACACACACACAGAGACATCCAACATTCACAACACTCCCACAAAAACACATCATAGCATGGCAACTTCTGATGCTGCATGTTTCTGCAGGAAGCCCCACCTGAAAGAGCAACCTTAGGGAACACAGGCAGGCTGTACTTAGAAATCATAGTGGGGTAGGTGTAAAAAGACTAACCCCAACAACATCTAGGCAGGCCTGAGGCATCCTGCAGATCTTTTGTATCCTTATGCATTTCACAGTTTATTCCTGAAGCTCTACTTGATGTTTCTTCAGGCTGGTTCATGTGTAGGGAAAAGAAAGAGAGATCAGACTGTTACTGTGTCTATGTACAAAGGGAAGACATAAGAGACTCCATTTTGAAAAAGACTTGTACTTCAAACAATTGCTTTGCTGAGATGTTGTTAATTTGGAGCTTTACCCCAGTCACTTTGCCCCAGCCACTTTGACCCAACTTGGAGCTCGCAAAAACATGTGTTGTATGAAATCTAGGTTTAAGGGATCTAGGGCTGTGCAGGACGTTCCTTGTTAACAAAATGTTTACAAGCAGTATACTTGGTAAAACTCATTGCCATTCTCTAGTCTCAATAAACCAGGGGCACAATGTACTGTGGAAATCCCCAAACAATGAAAATAATAATCAATAAAAACTTAGGGAGCTCAGAGACTGGTGCCTGTGCAGGTCCTTGGTGTGCTAAGCGGCAATCTCCTGGGCTCATTGTTGTTTCTCTATACTTTGTCTCTGTGTCTTATTTCTTTTTTCAGTCTCTCATCCCACCCAACTAGAAATACCCACAAGTGTGGAAGGGCAGGCCACCCCTTCATTCATGTCTGCCCTCTCTTACATTCATGGGACTATCCGAAGGATACCACAGAGAACACAAGCAAGAATCCATGGCCCACCCACCTCCACAAAGGTCTCCTGATCGAACAAGATGCAGAGACTTGTTGCTAGGCAACAGTGGAATTAATTGTGATGCATTTAGAGATGAAAGCTCAGGCCTCCTCCCCTGAAACTAGCAAAGGCACATTCAGGATGCAGGCTCTTGAGCCCAGCTGTCACAGCTGTCAGCCCGCCTAACCAGAGAAAAATGGTATGAGTGAGTTGACCTGGTATCAGAAAAAAGACTGCCTGTGAAAATATGCTCTGTAATCCTGAAATTCTCAGCCTCAGGGCCCCTTAGGGCCCTCTGCATGGTCCAGTCCCTCTGGAGGAGGAGTCATTTTGAGACTGTGAGGTGGTTGCAGGAAACTCCTCTTTGGACTCCATGCCTGAAAGAGGCTGTGAAGAGGAATCAGGTAACATGAGGATTGGAATATCGTCTGGTAAGTTATTAAAGGTTATTTGGGTGATGGAATCATACCTGAGACCCCCAATATGGGAGTCAGTGAACAATGACTGGGCCCTTGACCTCACTACCTCCGTTCATATTAGGTCTTGCAAGGGCTCTCTGAGAAAGGCAGGAACCAAGACAAAGGCAAGTCCTAGTTAGAGAAGTGTTCTCATAAATCAAACTGGGCTCTAATGGGTAAAGATGATGAGACAGTGTCTCAGAGGCCATCTGTGGTGATTGCAAGCCTGCAAAGGTTTTTCAGTAGTGCTTTGAGGGGCATTTTTGATCAATTATGAAAGCAAATGAAAATCAATACTCACCTGATGGAATAAGCTGAGTTGTGCTGGATTCCAAGCAAGATTCCTGGCAGAGGATGCAAAAGCCTTCTGCAAAATGCAAAAAAACTCAGTCCCCAAAATGAGAAGACAACCCACCAGACCAACAACCTGGAGCACAACCAGCTTCCCCAAAGTCTGACATACTCCCTGAAATCCCTGGCAGCCAAAGATTTGTGGTGAGAGACACTCCCATCCAGCGAGAGCCCAGTGAAAGGCATCCTTCACAATGAGAAAGGATGTGCAGATGAAATGAAACAGAACCTAGATTACCAGGCAAAACCAGACACTGGTTCTTGCTTCTCGCTTCTCATCCTACAGGAATCATGCAGCACTCCAATAGAAGTGGAAGAACAAGAGTTTCCTTCTTGGCGACAGTATTGGGAATTTACACTTTTAAAAGTATCACAGCTGTCCAGTCATGAAAACGTGACAGCGTTTAGAAGAAAACACTCATGCAATGGATTTTCATGAGGGCCGTTGTTCGTGAACCAGGAAACGTTTATTGTGGATGTTGTTTAGGAAGACTTATGAAACCATAGACTGATGAGCAACATGGAAGTAAGGAAAAGAAGAGGCACATGGGGAGGCCATGTCCCACCCAGCATAAATTCATTCTAATCCCATTTGACTCCTTGTATGAAAGCTATCCTATCGGGAGTTGGCCAGAATGGCCCAAATTTGCACTCCTAATATTCCTTGCACATTGAAATACTTTCATCAGAACAGCAGCCCATGGTGTGGACTAATTGGGCACTTAAGGGAATGCAGGATTGGAGTTGGAGGCAACTTCTGTGTCACCTATCTTAATTTTTTTTGCAGGTGAATTTGTGGGACCCCATCCACCCATCACCAGATAGAATCTTGACACCTATCTGACCTTATTGCTGCTCACACTCTATGTCTGAGCATGAAATCTTAAGACAATGGAGAAGTGAACCCTCATGATGTGAAGCACCTGCTTGTCTGGAAACCAAATTCGAGGTAAATTCAAGGGTCATGTGGGCAGAACTGCTAGTGTCTCTTAATGACTTGACCATAAAACAATGAAACACTAGGAGGTGTTCTCATCTCCCTCCTAGAAGACTCGAATTTTTTTGCAAGGGGTGGTCATGTGGACACCAGTGGGTCTCTGCATACCTCCAAATGCACTGCGGATTCATGACGCACTGAAAAATGAACACGAAGCCTCACAGCCCAAGTAGAGCCACACAGACAGGGCAAAAAAAGGTTGTGAGATTTTAAAAAAAGAAGAGCTGAAGTGCATTAGCTGCATTTCTTAAAGTAGACTCCACTTACAGGAACACACACACACACGCACACACACCATGCCATACACACCATGCCACACACACACACACACCCACGCACACCCACACAGACATCCAAAACTCACAACAAACCCCCCGCCAAAAAAAATCCAGCCCGGCAGCTCCTGAGGCTGCGTGGTTCTGCAGGAATCCCCACCTTGTAGAATGAAACCCCCGGAACACATGCAGGCTGTACCTAGAAATCAGCATAGCACATTTCAAAAAGACTCACCTCTACAACGTCTAGGCAGGCCTGAGAAATCCTGTTGATTTTTGGATCCTTAGGAATTTTGCCATTTATTCCTGGGGCCCTGCTTGATGTTTCTTCAGGCTGAGTCACATCTGCCCTCTCTTAGGATCAGGGGACTATCCCGTGGATCCCACAGAGCAGACAGGTGAGAGTCCATTCCCAACACACCTTCAAGGAGGTCTTCTTATCCTCCAAGCCACAGGGACCTGTCCCCAGGCAATGGTGACATGCATTGTGATGCTAGCCAGAGCTCACAATCAGGCCTGGTGCCCTGAGGCTAGTGCATGTACATTTGTGAGACAGGCTTTGGTGCCTGGCTGTCAAGAGTTGTCAGCCTGCTTAAGCAGAGGAAAATGGTACAGGTAGAGTTGGCCTAGTATGGAAAAAAATGCTGCTGGTGAAAACATACTGTGGGACCCTAAAAATCTCAAACTCAGGGCCCCTTCAGGCTATCTCCATGGTGGGGTTCTACTGAAGTAAGAGGCTTTTCTAGACTTCGAGGTGGCTACTGGAAAGTGGTCTTCTGATTCCATTCTGGGAAAAGGCTGTGTGCAAGAATCGGGTCCCCATGAGGACAGCAATATAGTCTGGTTTGTTATTGAGGGTAACTTGGATGATAGGATTATACCTAAGACTCCAGAGGCAGGTATCAGTGAAAGACAGTCAAGCTGTTGACCTCACTGCCTCTGTTGATCCTGGGCTTCACAAAGGCTCTCTGGGAAAGGCAGCAACCATGACAACATCAAGTGAAAGGTGTACCAGTGTTCTCACACCTCAGGCTGGCCTCTTGTGTGCAAATGAGGTTGAGACAGTGTCTCAGAGGTTGTCTGTGGTGATGGCAAGCCTGTAAATGATGTCCAGTAGTACTGATGAGGGGCACTGTGGATTTGCTAAGAAAGCAAAGTAAAACCAAAACTCACATGAAAGAATGAGCTGCCTTTTGCTGGAGTTCAAGCAATGTTCAATGATTCATGTCAGAGGACCCAAAATCCTCCTGCAAAGTGCAAACCAGCTCAGCCCGAACGATGAGACAAAGACCCGCAATCTGCAGCGTTGCCAGCCTACCCAAAGTCCCTTTTCCTCTCTGAATTCCTGGCAGCTAAATAATCTGTGGTGAGAAGCAGTCCCATCCAGCAACATCCCAAGGAAAAACACCCTAAACAATGAGAAGGCCATGCAGATTAAATGAAACAGAGGCTAGATTACTAGGCAAAGGCAGGCACAGCTGTTTGCTTCTCATCCTAGAGGAATCATGCAGCCTTCGGATAAAAGTCGGAGAACAAGAGTTTCCTGGTTGGTGGCTGTAATGGAAATTTATGGTTTTAAAAGTATCAAAGCTGCCCGGTCATTAAAATGTGACAGTGTTTAAAAGGAAATACTCATGCAATGATTTCCCATGATTATTGTTCTCCATGAACTGGGAAAGATTTAGAACTGGTCTGATGAGCCAGACCAAGGAAACCTTAGTCCAATGAGGAACATGGAAGTCAGGAAAAGAAGAGACAAGTGTGGAGGCCACATCACCCCCAGCATAAATCCATTCCACTCCCTTTAGTCTCTGGCTATGAAAGCCCTCAAATCAGGAGTTTGCCAGGATGGCCCCAATTTACACCCCAAATATTCCTTGCATATTGGAGTACTCCCACCTGAACAAAGGGCCATTCTGTGGTCCTCTTGCACAATTAAGAGAAGGCAGGGATGGAGTTGGAAGCATCTTCTGTGTCATCTATCTTCATTTTTTATTTTGCAGGTGAAGTTGTGGACCCTATCCACTTCTCATCAGATTGTATCTTCACGATTCTCTGACCTTATTGCTGCTCACACTGTACATTCCAGTATGAAATTCCAATATAATGGAGGAGTTTCCCCTCACAATGTGAAGCACCTGCTCGGATGGAAACTGAATTCCAGGTAAATTCAACGTGCCCTGTGGGCAGCACCACTAGTGCATTTAAATGGGTTGGCGGCAGAACAAGGAAACACTGGGAGATGTCTGTTGTGTGTGGTGTGCTCCTCTTTTTTCTACAAGAGTGACTTTTTCTGCATGTGGAGGTGGCATAAATGCTGGTAGGCCTCATATTCCTCACAATTCACTGCTGATACATTATCAACAGAAAAATAAAGAAGATGGAGCCCCACAGAACAAGCAGAGCCACACACACAGGCCACCAAAAAGTTGGGAGACTAAAAAAAAAAGAAGTGCTTAAGTGCGTTAGGCACATTCCTTTAACCAGACTCCACTTACAGGTGCACACACACACACACACACACAGACATACACAAACACACAGTGTCACAAACACATGCAGACATCCAACATTCACAACACTTTAACAGAAACACACAGCCCAGCAGTTGTTGAGGCTGTGTGGTTCTGCAGGTAGGTCCGCATGGGAGAGAGCAGCCCCAGGGAACACAGGCAGGCTGTATCTAGAAATCAAACTAGGGAAAGTTTAAAAAGACTCACCCCTACAGCCCCTAGGCAGGCCTGATAAATCCTGCAGATTATTTTGGATCCTTTGGGATTTGGTTTATTCCTGGGAGTTTGCTTGACATTTCTTCAGAGTTTCTCAAGTCTACCTCTCCTAAGATCATGGACTATCCTGTAAATCCCACAGAGAAGACATGCCAGAGTCCACTGCTGACACACCTTCATGGCGGTCTCCTTCTCCACCAAGCCCCAAGGACATGTTGCTAGGCAATGGTGACATTCATTGTGATGCTAACCAGAGCTCACCATCAGGCCTGGTGCTCTGAGACTAGTGCATATACATTTGTGAGGCAGGTTCAATCATCTGGCTCTCAGAGCTGTCAGCCTGCCTAAGCAGAGGAGAATGGTACAGGCAGAGAAAGGCTGGTATCAGGAAAAAGGCTGCCTTCAAAAACCCACTGTGGGACCCTAAAATTTTCAACATCTGGGCTCTTTGGGGCCATCTTCATTGTCGCGTCCCACTGTAAAAGGAGACATTTTGAGACTGCGAGGTGGTCACTGGAAACTGCTCTTCTGACTTCATTCTCCAAAGAGGCTGTGTGGAAGAACCATGTCCCTTGGGGATTTTGATATACTCTGGTGTGTTGTTAAAGGTTCTCTTGGTGATAGAATCATGCCTGAGACCCCAGAGGTGGGTGTCAGTGAAAGGTAGTGGGTCTGTTAACCTCACTGCCTCCCTCCATCATGGACCTCACAGAGGCTCTCTCAGAGAATCAGGAACCATGACAAAGGCTACTCCAAAGTGGATCAGTGTTCTTGCACCTTGGACTGGCCTCTCAGGTGTGCAGATGGGTTGAGACATTGTCTCAGAGGTTGTCTGAGGAGACAGCATGTCTAAAAAAGGGTGTCCAATAATGCTCTTGAGGGGCACTGTGGATTTCCCATGAAAGCAAAGAAAAATCAAGGCTTTCCTGAGAGAATGAGCTGTCTTGTCCTGGAGTCCAAGCAGTGTTCAATGCCTCCTGTCATAGGACCTAAAAGGCTGCTGCAAGGTAGCAGCAATCTCAGCCCCCAGAAACACACATTCTGGAATGCAGCCAGCGTATCTGAAGTCTTTCTTTCTTTCTCAAATCCCTGCCACTAAATAATCTGTGGTAAGCGGCAGTCCTATCCAGCAACAGCCCAGTGAAAAGTCCCCACCACAATGAGAAGACCATGCAGATAATGTGAAACAGGATAGATTACCAGGCAAAAGCCAGACATGCCTGCCTGTTTCTCAAACTACAAGAATCATGCAGCCCTCAGATTGAAGTGGAAAAACAAGAGGTTCCTTTTTTGCAGATGCAATGGTAATTTGTGATTTTAAAAGCATCAAAGCTGCCCAGTCACTAAAATGTGAGAGTGTTTAGAAGAAAACATGCAAGCCATGGATTTGCATGAGGGTTTTTAATCCATGAACTGGGAAACATTTTGTGTAGAAGTCTTTGAGCCATACCCTAGGCCACGGAAAAACATGGAAGTCAGGAAAAGAATAGGTAATTGTGGAGGCCACATTCCAGTCAGCATCAATCCACAACCTTAATTTGCCCTCAAAATGTTCCTTGCACACTGGAGGTACTCCCACCTGAATACCGGGCTGTGTTTTGGACTGCTTGTGCAATTGAGGAAATGCAGGGATGGATTTGGAAGCACCTTCTGTGTCATGTGTCTTCATTTTTTCGCAGGTGAAATTGTGATACCCCATCCACCTCTCACCAGATTCTATCTCACCCTATCTTACCTTATTGCTGCTCACCCACTATGTCCCAGGATGAAATACCAAGACAATTTGGGAGGGACCCCTCATGACATGAAGCACCTGCTTGGCTAGGAACGAAATTCGAGGTAAATTCAAGAGGCCTTTTGGACAGGACTGCTAGTGTCTCTCCCTCGGTTGGCTGAAAGACAAAGGAACACTCAGAGATGTCTTTTTTTGGTGTGGTGTGATCCTCTTCTTCTTAGAATAGTGGCTTTCTTTTTTTTTGGCAGAGGTAATGATTTGGATGCTGATGTGTCTCAGCCCACCTCAAAATTCACTGTGAATTCATAATCCACAGAAAAATAAAGAAGACGGACGGAGCCCCATAACCACAACAGAGCAGGAAAGACCACCCCAAGATTGGGAGACTCAAAAAATAGAAGCACTGAAGTGCGTTAGCCAGTCCTTCAGGTAGACTCCACTTACAGGCGCACTTGAAGCACACACACTCACATACAATGCCAAACACACATGCAGACATCCAACAATCACAACACTCCCACAGAAACACACAGCCTGGCAGCTCCAGAGTCTGTGTGGTTCTGTAGGAAGCCCCACCTGGGAGAGAGATACCCCAAGGACACAGGTGGGTTGTGCCTAGAAATCACAGTGGGGCAAGTTTCAAAAAGACTCACTCGTACAATGTCTAGGGAGGCCTGAGGAATCCGGGAGATTCTTTTGGGTCCATAAGGATCTCATATTTAATTTCTGGGGCTCTGCTTGACGTTTCCTGAGGTTGGCTTACGTCTGCCCTCTCCTGTGATCATGGGCCTATCCCGTGTATCACACAGAGAAGACAGGCAAGAGTCCACCGCTGACACACCTCCAGGCAGGTCTCCTTCTCTGCGAAGCCTCTTGGACTTGTCGTTAGGCAACATTGGCATTCATTGTGACGATAGCCAGAACTCACAATCAGGCCTGGTGCCCTGAGACTAGTGCATTTGCTTTCCTGAGGAAGGCTTGGGCTCCTGGGTGTCAGAGCTATCAGCCTGCCTAAGAAGAGGAAAATGGTACAAGCAGAGCTGTCATGGTATTGGGAAGAATGCTGCCTTGCTGCCTTTGAAAACTTACTGCGTGACCCTAAAAGTCTTGATCTCAGCATCCCTTCAGGCCATCTCTGTAGTGAACTCCCACTGGCCATGAGGCATTTCCAGACTGTTACATTGTCGGTGGAACCTTCTCTTCTGACTCCATTACTGCAAGAGGCTGTGAGCAAGAATTGAGTCCCATGAAGATTGGAATATAATTGGTGTGTTGTTGAGGGTTCTTTGGGTGATAGAATTTTACCTGATACCCCAAAGGCAGGTGTAGGTGAAAGATGGTGGGCTCTTGTCCTCACTGCCTGCCTTCATCTGAGGCTTTGCAGGGGCTCTCTGGGAATGGCAGGAACAACAACAAAGGCAAGTCCAAGGTGGATCAGTGTTCTAGTACCTCAGAATGACCTCTCATGGGTGCAGATGATGTTGAGACAATGTCTCAGAGGACATCTCTGGTGATGGAAAGCCTGAAAAGGGTGTCTTATAGTGCTGTTGAGGGACACTGTCAACTCCCCAAGAAAGCAAAGAAAAATCAGGGCTCACCTGAGAGAAAAATCTACCTTGTGCTGGAGTACAAGCAATGTTCAGTGAATCCTGTCAGAGGTGCCAAAAGCCTCCTGTAAAGTGCAAACAACTTCAGCCCCCAAAATGAGACAAAGATCCTCAACCTGAGTGCAGCCAGCCCACTCAAAGTCCCTTTTGCACTCTGAATTACCTGGCAGCTAAATAATCTGTGGCAAGAAGCAGTCTCTCCAGAAACAGCCCCATGAAATAACCCCTCTACAATGAAAAGGTCATGCACATGAAATAAAGCAGAAGCTAGATTACAAGACCAAAGCAAGACATGGCTGCCTACTTCTCATGTTAAATCATTCAGCTCTTCAATAGAAGTGGGCGAACAAGAGTTTCTTTGCTTGTGGCTGTAATGAAAATTTACGATTTAAAAAGTATCAAAGCTCCACAGTCTTTAAAATGTGACAGTGTTTAGAAGGAAACACTTATGTCATGGATTCCCATGAGGATCGTTCTCTGTGAACAGGGAAAGGTTTAGTGTGTAAATCATTGAACTAGACCCAGGAAATCCTAGAAAGATGAGGATCATGGAAGTCAAGAAAAGAAGAGGCAAGTGTAGAAACCACATCCCACTCAGTATTAATCCACTGCACTCTCATTTGGCTCCAGGTGTGAGAGCTCTCAAATCAGGATTCTGCAAGGGTGACCCCAATTTGCATCCCAAGTGTTCCTTGCACATTAGAGTACTCTCACCTGAACAGGGGGCCATTGTGTGGACTGTTTCTGCAATTAAAGGAATGCAGGGATAAATTTGGAAGTATCTTCTGTGTCATCTGTCATTTTTTTTTTTTTTTGCAGGTGGAGTTGCTGAACCCCATCCATTTCCCACCAGATTGTATCCTCACCCCTATGTGACCTTTCTGCTACACAGACTTGATGTTTCAGGATGAAATCTCAAGACGATGGAGGAGTGACTACTCATGACCTGAATCACCTGCTGTACTGGAAACTGAATTCAAGGTAAATTCAAGGGGTCCTTCAGATAGGAATGCAAATGCCTCTTTCTGGGTTGGGCACAGGACAACGAAATACTCGGAGATATCTATTATTTGGTGTGGTGTGCTCACATTCTTTCTAGAAGAGTGGCTTTTATTTTTTATTTTTTGAGAGGGAGGTGATTTGGGCACAGGCAGTTCTCAGCCCAGTTCCGAATTCACTGCGGTTTCATGATCCATCAAAAAAATAAGAACATGGAGCTTCGCAGTCCAAGCACAGCCACACAGACAGGCCACCAAAAGGTTGAAAGACTCAAAAAAAAGAGAAATTCTGAAGTGTGTCAGCCACATTCCTTCAAACAGACTCCACTTAAAGGCACACACACACACACACACACACATAAACACACCCCAGTGCCACACACACACACGGAGACATCAAAACCTCCAAACACTCCAACAAAAACACACCATCTGGCAGCTCCTGAGGCTGCACAGTTCTGCACGAATCCTCACCTGGGAGATGCAACCCTGTGGAACACCAGCAGACTCTACCTAGAAATCGCACTGGGGCAAGTTTCAAAAAGTCTCACCCTACAACATCCAGGCATGGCTGAGGAATCTTGCAGATTATTTTGGGTCCTTAGGGATTTTGAGATTTATTCCTGAGGCTTTGCTTGATGTTTCTTCAGGCTGGCTTACCTCTGCTCTCTTCTAAGTTCATGGGACAATCTCATGGATCCCACAGAGAAGAGAAGAGAGACTACCACCGAAGCAACTCCATGGAGGTCTCCTTCTCTGCCACGCCACAGGGACTTGTTGCTACGCAATGGTGACATTCACTGAGATACTAGTCAGAGCTCACAATCAAGCCTGGTGCCCTGAGACAAGCACATGTGCATTCGTAAGGCAGGTTCAGGTACCTGGCTTTCAGAGCTGGCAGCCTGCGTAAGCAGAGAAAAATGGTACAGGAAGAGATGTCCTGGTATTGGGAAAATGGCTGCCTGTGAAAACCCACTGCAGGACCCTCAAAGTCTTGACTTCAGGACCACTTCAGGCCGTAGGAACTTGACAAAGGCAAGTCCAATGTGGAGAAGTGTTCTCACACCTCGAACTGGCCTCTCATGGTAGCAGATGAGGTTGATACAGTGTCTCCGAGGCTGTCTGTATTGATGGCAAGACTGAAAATGGTGCCCACTAGTGCTGTTGAGGGGCACTGTGGATTTCCCTGAAAGCAAATAAAAATCAAGGCTCACCTGAGAGAATGAGCTGCCTTGTGCTGGAATCCAAGCAATAACCAGTGGTTTCTATCAGAGGACCCAAAAGCCCCTTGTGAAGTGCAAATAACCTCAGCCCCCACCACGAGACAAAGGCCCACAACCTGAAGCACAGCCAGGCTACTTGAAGTCCCTTTTGCTCTCTGAATTCTCTTGCAGCTTAATTTTCTGTGGCAAGAGGCCGTTTCATCCAGCAACAGCTCAATGAAAAAGCCCCTCCAAAATCAGAAGGCTGTGCAGATGAAATGAAACAGAGGCTAGCTTAAACAACAACAAAAAAAAGCCAGAGACAGCTGCCTGATTCTCATCCTACAGGAATTATGCAGCCCTCCAATAGAAATGGGAGAACAAGAATTTTGATTTTGGAGACTGTAACAGGAATTTATGGTTTAAAATATAACAAAACTCACCACTCATTAAAACAGGGCTCTGCTTGATGTTTCTTCAGGCTAGCTCATGTCTGCTTTCTCCTAGGATGATGGGACTATCCCAAGAGTAACACATAGAAGACAGGTGCGAATCCATGACCAATGCACCACCGTGGAGGTCTCCTCCATAAAGCCATGGGGAATTGTTGTTTGCCAAAGGGGTTATTCATTGTGATGCTAGCTAGAGCTCACAACTATGGTCTGGTGCCCTGAGACTAATGTATGGGCATTCACGAGGCAGGTTCGGGCACCCAGCTGTCATTCTGCTTAAGTAGAAAATAATGGTACAAGCAGAACCGGCCTGGAATCAGGAAAAAACCCACATGTGGTAACTAACTTTGGGTCCCTAAAAGTCCCGACTTTAGGGCCTTTTTGGGCCATCTTTGTGGTAAGATCCCACTGGAGAAAGAGGCAATTTGAGATTGTGAGGAGGGCATTGAAAACTGCTTTTCTGACTTCATTCACGAAAAAGGCTGTGTGCAAGATTCTGGTCCCATGGGGACTGGAATATATTGTGGTTAGTTGTTGTGGGGTATTTGAATGACAGAATCACACCTGAGACCCCAGAGGCAGTTAGCAAAACATGGACAAGCCTGTGACCTCACTGCCTCTCTTCATCCTGGGCCTCCAAGGGTCTCTCTGGGAAAGGCAGGAAGCATAACAAATGTAAGTCCAAGGTGGCTCAGTTTTCTCACACCTCTACCTGTCCTCACATGGGTGCAGACGAGGTTGAGGTAGTGTCTGTGAGGCTGTCTGTGGTGATTGCTAGCCTGAGAAGTGTGTCCAGTAGTGTGTTGAGGGGTAATATGGATCCCTCTGAAAGCCAGGAAAAATTGTGCTCACCTGAGAGAACCAGCTGACTCATGCTAGAATCCAACCAGTGTTCAAAGATTCCAACCAGTGTTCAAAGATTCCTGTCAGAGGACCCATACTGATCCTGCAAAATGCTAAAATCCTTGGCTGCCACAATGAGACTAGGGCCCACAAATGGAGCACAGCCAGCCTACATGAAGTTCCTTTGTATTCCAAAATCCCTGGCAAACAAAAGATCTGTGGCAAGAGGCAGATCCATCCAGCAACAACCCAATGCAAGACATCTCCACAGTGAGAAAGATGTAAAGATGAAATGAAACAGAGCCTAGATTAAGAGGCAAAAGCAAGACACAGCTGTCTGTTTCTCATCCTATAGGAATCATGCAGCCCTCAGATAGAATTGGGAGAACAGGGGTTTCTTTGTTGGTGGCTGTAAAGGGAACTTTTGGTATTAAAACTATCACAGCTACCCAGTAATTAAAATGAGACAGTGTTTAGAAGAAAACACACAATGGATTCCCATAAGGGTCATTCTCCGTGAAACGGGAAACATTTAGTGTGGAAGACATTGAGTTAGACCCAGGAAAACCTAGGTGAATATGGAACATGGAATTTGGGAAAAGAAGAGGCAACTGTGGAGGTCACATTTTACCAAGCCTCAAAACACCCACTCTTACTAAGTTCCGTGTATGACAGCCCTCAAATTGGGAGCTTTTCAGGATAGCCTCAGTTTGCAGTCCAAATGTTCCCTGCACATTGGAGTACTCCCACCTGGACACTGGACCATGTTGTGGACTGCTTGTGCAATTAAGTGAATGGGGAAATGGAGTTGGAAGCAGTTACTCTGTCATCTGTCTTCAACTTCTTTGCAGGTGAAGATGCGGGACCCCATCCACCCCTCATCAAATTGCATCCTCACACATATCTGTCCTCATTGCTGCTCCAACTCTCTTTTCCAGAATGAAATCCCAAGATGACGGAGGAGCGCCCCTTTACAAGGTGAAGCACCTGCTGTGCTGGGAACCAAATTCAAGGAAAATTCAAGCGGCCCTGCAAACATAAACACTGGTGTCTCTCTCCAGGTTGGTCACAGGAAAATGAAACACCTGGAGATGTCTGTTCTTGGGTGTGGTGTGCTCATCTTCTTTCTTGAAGAGTGGCCTTTTTTTTTTCAAGGGAAGGTGATTTGGACCATGGCTGTTCTCAGCCAGCCTCCCAATTCACTGCAGGTTCATGATGCACAGAAAAATAAAGAACACAGAACTCCACAGCTCAAGCAGAGCCACACAGACAGGCCACCAAAATTAACAGACAAAATACAAGACATGACAAAACAAGAAAAGAAAAGAAAGGAAAAGAAAAGGAAAGGAAAGGAAAGGAAAGGAAAGGAAAGGAAAAGAAAAAAGAAAAGAAAAGAAAGAAAAGAAATGCTGCAGTGCATTAGCCATATTCCTTTAAGCAAACTCCACTTATTGACACACACAAACACACAAACACAAGCACACACAAAGCCACACACAGACATCCAACACTTTCACAGTATCAGACAGCCCAACAGCTTCTGAGGATGCGTGGTTCTGCAGGAAACCCCACCTGGGAGAGAACCTCAGAGAACGCAGGCGGGCTGTACCAAGAAATCACCGTGTGGTCAGTTTCCAAAAGACTCAGCCCTACAACGTCTAGTCAGGCCTGAGGAATCCCACATATCCTTTTGGATCCTTTGGGCTGTGTTGCTTATTCCTGAGACCCTGCTCTGAAATTTCTTCAGCCTGGCTCATGTCTTCTATCTCCTGGGTTCGTGGGACTCTCCCATTAATCCCACAGAGAAGATAGACGAGAATCCACTGCTGATGTACTTCTGTGGAGGTCTCCTTCCCCCAAGCCCCATGGACTTGTTGCTAGGCAACGGTGGCATTCACTTTGATGCTAGCCAGAGCTCACAGCTCAGTCTTGGTGCCCTGAGATTAGTACATGCACAATCATGAGGTGGGCTCAGGGACCTGGCTGTCAGAGCTGTCAGGCTGCCTAAGAAGAGAAAAATGGTAAGGGCAGAGTCGGCCTGATATCAGTAAAAAGGTTGCCTGTGAGAACCCCTTGTGGGATCCTGAATGTCTCAAATGTAGGGATGTTTCAGTTCATCACCGTGGTCAGGTCCCTCTATAAGAGGAAGTGTTTTGAGACTGTGAGGTAGTCCTTGGAAACTACACTTCAGACTCCATTTGCAGAAGAGGCTGTTTGCAACAATCAGGTCCCATGGGGATTGGCATGTGGTCTGGTGAGTTATTAATGGGTCTTTGGATGATGGAAACATACCTAAGACCCCAGAGGTAGGTGTTTGCAAAAGATGGCCAGGCCCTTGACCTGACTGCCTCCCTTAATCCTGGGCCTCACAGGGGCTCTCTGAGAAAGGCAGGAACCAAGATAAAAGCAAATCCAAGTAGCAGCAGTGTTCTTTCAGTTTGAACTGGCATCTCATGGGTTCAGATGATGTTGAGACATGTCACAGACGTCATCTTTGATGACTGGAAAACTAAAAAGTATGCCTAGTAATGCTACTGGGGGTAAGATGGACACACAATGAAAGCAAAGAAAAATCAAGGCTGCATGAGAGAATGAGCTGACATATGCTGGAGTCCCAGCAACATTCAAATATTAATGTCAGAGGACCCCAAAATTATCCTGCAAAGTTCAAACAACCTCATAGCTCACAACAAGACCACTACCCACAACCTGGAATGCAGCCATCCTACCCAAAGTCCCTTTTGCTCTCTGAAATCCCTGGCAGCCATATGGTCTGTGATGAGAGACAGTCTCATCCAGCAACAGCCCAATAAAAGACCCCCTCCAAAATAGGAAAGAATGTGCAGATGAAGTGAACCAGAGGCTGTATCATCAGGCAAATCCAGACACAGCTGCCTGCCTATCATCCTACAGGAATCTTGCAGCCCTCCAATAGAAGTTGGAGAACAAGTGTTTCCTTGTTGGTGGCTGTAACTGAAATTTATGCTTTTAAAAGTATCAAAGCTGCCCAGTCAGTTTCAAAATGTGACACTCTTTAAAAGAAAACATTCATGCTATACATTCCCATGAGGGACTTACATAAACTGGGAAATGTTTAGTGTGGAAGATGTAGAGACAGACCCAGGAAACCCTAGGCCAATGAGAAACATGGAAGTCAAAAAAGTAAGAGGAAGATGTGGAGGCCACATCCCACCAAGCATCAATCCATCCTACTGCCATTTGGCTCCGTGTATGAAAGCCCTCAAATCAGCAGCTTGTAAGACGTCTTCAGTTTTCACTTTAAATGTTCCATGCACATGTGAGTACTCCCAACTGAAAACGGAACCATGTTGTGGACTGCTTGTGCAATTAAGGGAATGTGGGGATGCAATTGAAAATATCTTCTCTGTCATCTGTCTTCACCATTTTTTGCAGATGAAGGTGCGGGACCCCATCTACTAGTCACTAGATTTTATACTTACCCCTGTTACACCTTATTGCTGCTCATACTTTGTGTCACACAATGAAATCCAAAGATGATGGAGTAGTACATCTTCATGATGTGAAGCACTTACTCAGCTGGGAACTAAATTTGTGGTAAATTAACAGGGCATTTCTCACAGGAATGCTAGTGTCTCTCCTTCTGTTGGACAACGAAACACTGGAAGATGTTTATTTCCTGGGTATAGTGTGCTCCTCTTTTTTTCTGGAAGACTGTTTTTTTATTTTTGGCAAGGGGAGGTGATTTGGACCTCAGCAGGTCTCCACCAACCTCCCAACTCACTGCAGATTCATGCTCCACAGAAAGGTAAAGAACATGGAGCCCTGAACCCCAAGAACAGCCACAACGACAGGCCAAAAAAAGTTGGGAGATTAAGAAAAAAAGAAGCGCTGCAGTGTATTAGCCACATTCCTTTAAGCAGACTCCAGTTACAGGCACACACACACAGATACACAGACATATACACACACAAACACAGAAAGCCAAACACACATGCAGGCATCCAACACTCTTAACATTCTCACAGAAACACACAGCTCAACAGATTCTAAGGCTGTTTCACTATGAAAGAAGCCCCAGCTGAAAGGAAGCAACCATGAGGAACAGCATATGGCTGTACCTAGAAATCACAGTGGGTCTACATGAAAAAAAACTCACTCCCACGACATCTACACAGGCCTGAGGCATCTTGCAGATCCTTTAGGATCCTTAGGAATTTTGCCATTTGTTCCTGGGGCTCTGACTGATGTTTCTTCAGGCTGGCTTACATCTGCCGTCTCTTACATTTATAAGACTATCCTGTAAATCCCACAAAGAAAACAAGTGACAATCCACCACCGACACACCTCCACAGAGGTTGTCTCCACCAAGCTTTAGGGACTTGTCACTAGGCAATGGTGGCATTTGCTGTGATGCTATCCAGAGCTCACAGCTCAGGCCTGGTGCCTTTAATCTAGCATCTGTGCATTCACAAGGCAGGCTCGAGTGCCTTTCCTTCAGAGCCGTCAGCCTGTCTAAGCAGAGGAAAATGGTACAGGCGGAACTGGCCTGGTATCACGAAAAATTTTGCCTGTGATAACCCATTGCTAGACCCTGAAAGTCATGACCATGGGACCCTTTTGGGCAATGTCCTTGTTGAAGTCCTGCTGGAGAAAAAGGTATTTTGAAATTGTGAGCTGGTAGCTGCAAATAGCTCTTAGGCCTCCATTCCCAAAAGTGGCTCTGTGCAAGAATCAGTTCCCATGGGGATGGGAATACAGTCTGGTAAGTTCTTCAGGGGTCTTACTCTGATGGAATCATATCTGAGACCCCAGAGGTGAGTTTCAGCAAAAGATGGCCAAGCCCTTGTTTTCATTGCTTTCCTTCATCCTGGACCTCACAGGGGCTCTCAGGGAAAGGAAGGAACCATGACAAAGGAAAATCAAAGGTAGAGTAGTGTTCACATTACCTCAAACTGACCTCTTACGGGTAGAGATGAGGTTGAGACAATGTCTCAGAGGCAGTCTGTGGTGACCCCAATCCAGAAAATAGTGTACAATAGTGCAGTTGAGGAGCAATTTTAACCCCCCATGAAAGCAAATAAAAACGAAGGTTCCCCTGAGAGAAAGAGCTGACTTGTGCTGGAGGCCCAGCAATGCTCAAAGTTTCCTCTCAGAGAACACAAAATCCTCCTACAAAGTGCAAACATATTCAGCCCTCACAATGAGACCACTTTCCACAACCTAGAGCATAGCCAGCCTATTGAAAGTCCCTTTTGTTTTCTGAAATTTCTGGCAGCCAAAAGATATCTAGCGAGAGGCAGTAACTTCCAGCAAGAGCCCAGTGATGGACTCCTCAACCCCTACAATGAGAAGTAATGTGCAGATGATGTGAAACTGTGCCAAGACTACCAGGCAAATCCAGACATGGCTGCCTGCTTTCTCATCTTACAGGAATCATGCTATCTTCTTATAAAAGTTGGAAAACAAGAGTTTCCTTTTGTTGGCTGTAATGTGAGATTAAGCTTTTAAAAGTTTGACAGCTGCCCAGTCATTGAAACGTGACAGTATTCAGAAGGAAACACTCATGAAATGGATTCCCATGAGGGTTATCTTTCATGAACAGGGAAACATTTAGTGTGGAAGACATGGAGCCAGACCCAGGAAACCCTTGGTTTATGAGGAACATGGAAGTCAAGAAAAGAAGAGGGAAGAGTAAATGCCACATCTCACCCAGAATCAATGCATCCCAATGCCATTTGGCTATGGGTATGAAAGCCTTCAAATTGAGAGGCTGCTAATATGGCCCAGTTTGCACTCCACGTGTCCCCTGCATGTTGGAGTACTCACACCTTAACACTTGGCCATGATGTGGGCTGCTCATGCAATTAAGGGGATGTGGGGATGCAATCGGAAGCACCTTCTGTGTTATTTGTCTTCAGCTTTTTTGCAGGTGAAAGTGCCGGACCTCATCCAAGCCTCACCAGATTGTATCCTCAGCCCAATGTGACCTTACTGTTGCTCATACTATCTGTCCCAGAATGAAAATCCAAGGTGATGGAGGAGTGCCCCCTCACGATGTGAAGCACCTGCTCCCCTGGGAACCAAATAGAAGTAAATACAAGTGGTCCTGTGGACAGGATTGGTAGTGTCTCTCTCTATGTTGGCCAGACAGCAATGAAACACTCAGAGATATCTGCTCTTGCATGTGGTGTGCTCTTCTTTCTAGAAGTCTCTCTCTTTCTTTTTTTTTTTTTTTTCAGGAGGAGGAGATTTGGACCCATCGGGTCTCAGCCAGACTGCCAATTCACTGCAGATTTATGATACACAGAAAACGAAAGAACATGGAGCCCTGCAGCCCAAGCAGAGACACACAGACAGGTCACCAAAAGGTTGGGAGATGCAAAAAAATAAGTGCTGAAGTGTGCTAGCCACATTCCTTTAAGCAGAATTCACTTGCTGGCCTAGACACACACACACACACACACACACACACACATGCACACACACACACAGATATCCAACACTCGCAACTCTCCCACAGAAACACACAGCCTGGCAGATTCTGAGGCTGTGTGGTTATGCAGGAAACCACACCTGGGAGGGCGCAACCCCGAGGAACAGCAAAGGACTGTACCTAGAAATCACAGTGGGGCAAGTTTTAAAAATACTCACCACTACAATGTGTAGGCATGCCTTAGGCATCTTGCAGGTCCTTTGGATCCTTACAGATTTTGTGGTTTATTCCTGGAAATCTGCTTGACGTTTCTTAAGGATAGCTCATGTCTGCCATCTCCTAGTATCATGAGAATATCCATGGGATCCCACAGAGAAGACAGATGAAAGTCCACCAGTGAAGCACCTTTATGGAGTTCTCTTTCTCCTCCAAGCCATAGGACTTATTGCTAGGCAATGGTGGCATTCATTGCAATGCTAGCCAGAGCTCGAGCTCAGTGCTTGTTCCCTGAGACTAGAGCATGTGCATTCATAGTCAGGCTTGAGCGCATGGCTGTCAGATCTGTCAGCCTGCCAAAGTAGAAGAAAATGGTACAGGCAGAGCCAGGCTGGACTCAAAAAATCTCTGCCTCCAATAACCCACTGTGGGACACTAAAAGTGCACCTGGGGGCTTTTTCATGCCATCTTTGTGGTCCGGTCCCACTGGAGGGGAGGCATGGTGAGACTATGATGTGGTTGCAGCAAACAGCTTTTTTCCTTCATTCCTGAAACAGGTTGTGTGCAAGCATCTGGTCACATGGAGATTAGAATGTAGTCTGGTGACTTGTTGTGGGGTCTTTGAATGATGGAATCATACCTGAGACCCCAGAGGTGGGTGTCAGTGAAATATGGATGAGGCCTTGACCTCACTGCCTCCTTTCATCCTGGGCCTCGCAGGAAGTCTCTGTGAAAGGCAGAAACCACAACAAAGGCAAGTACAATGTGGAGCAGTGTTCTCATACCTGAAAATGGTCTCTCATGAGTGCAGATGAGGTTGAGAACATGTCTCGGAGGCCATCTGTTGCAATTGGAAGCCTGAAAAGGGTGTTCAGTAGAGCTGTTGAGAGACAATATGTACCACTCATGAAAGCAAAGAAAAATAAAGGCTTGCCTGAGCTAATGAGTTGACTTGTCAGGAGTCCAAGCAGCGTTCAAATATTCCTTTCAGAAAACCCCAAACCCTCCTCCAAAGTGCAGACCACCTCATCCTCCACAATAAGACCACCGCTCACAACTCAGAGCATAGCCATTCTACCCAAAGTCCATTTAGCTCCCAGAAATCCCTGGCAGCTAAAGATCTCTGGCGAGAGGCAGTTCCCTTCAGCAAAATCCTGATGAAAGACGCCCTCCACAATGAGAAAGGACATGCAGATGAAGTGAAACAAAGCCAAGGTTACAAGGCAAATCCTGATGTGGCTACCTGCTTCTAATCCTACAGAAATCATTCAGCCCTCTGACAGCAGTAAGAGAGAAAGAGATTCCTTGTTAGCAGCCATAACAGGAATTTATGTATTTAAAAGTGTCACAGTTGCCCAGCCATTAAAAGGCAACAGTGTTAAGAAAAAAAAAGAAAAAACACTCATGCAAAGGATTTCCATGAGGTATTCCTTCATGAACTGGGAAACATTTAGTTTGGAAGACAAGGAACCAGACCCAGAAAACTGTAGGCCAATGAGGAGCATTAAAGCCAGGAAAAGAATCAGCAAGGGTGGAGGCCACATCCCACTCAGAATCAATCAATCTTACTCCCATTTGTCTCCAGGTATGAAAATCCTCAAATCTGGATTTTGAAAGGATGGCCCCAGTGGGCCCTCCAAATGTTTTCTGCACAATTGAATATACCCACCTGAACACAAGAACATGCTGTGGACTAATTGTGCAATTAAGGTAATGCAAGGATGCAATTTGAGACATCTTCTATGTCATGTCTTCAAATTTTTTGAAGGTGAGGGTGTGGGACCCCCATCCACCACTCACCAGAATGTATCCTCACACATATATGACCTTATTGCTGTTCACACTCTCTGTTCTTGAACAAAATCCCAAAATGATGGAGCAGTGCCCCCTCATGACATGAAGCACCTGCTCAGCTGGGAACAGAATTCGAGGTAAATTCAAGGGGCCCTCCCAACTGGACTGCTAGTGTCACTCCCTGGTTTGGCTGCAGGACAATGGAACACTGGAAGATGTCTGTTCTTGGGTGTGGTGCACTGTTTTTCTTTATAGAAGTGTGGCTTTATTGCAGGGGGAGGTGACTTGGACCCCCGAGAGACTCAGCCAGCCTCCCAATTCACTGCAGATCATGATGCACAGAAAAATAGAGAACACAGAGGCCCAAATCCTAGGCAGAGCAACACAGACAGGCAACCAAATAGTTGGGAGACTCAAAAAGTAAAGTGCTACAGAGCATTAGCCACATTCCATTAAGCAGACTCCACTTACAGGGACAAACACACGTACACACACACACACACACACGCAAAGCCACACACACATGCAGACATTCAACACTCGCAACACCTTCACAGAGAAACAAAGCCAGGCAGCTCCTGAGGCTGCTCGGTTCTGCAGGAAGATTCACCTGGGAGAAAACAACCCGGGAAAACTCATGTGGGCTGTACCTAGAAATCACAGTGTGTCAATTTTCAAAAAGGCTCACCACTTCAACATATAGTAGGCCTGAATCATCTTGCAGATCCCTTTGGATCCTTAGGGATTTTGTGGGTAATTACTGTGGCTCTTCTTGATATTTCCTCAGGCTGTTTCAAGTCTGCTTTCTCCTAGGATCTTGGAATTTTCCTGAGGATCCCACAGAGAAGAGGGGTGAGAATCCATGGCTGATGCAACTCCACAGAGATTTCCTCTGCCAAGCCACAGGGACTTTTCTCTAGGCAACGGTGGTATTCATTGTGACCCTAGGAAAGCTCAAATCTCAGGTCTTATGCCCTGAGACTAGCTCATGTGCATTCGTGAGGCAGGCTCTGGTGCCAGGCTGTCAGAAATTTCAGCCCTCCTAAACACAGGAAAATCATACAGGCAGAGGCATCCTGTTATTGGAAAAAAAGGCTAAATACGATAATGCACTAAAAGTCTCAACCTGAGGGCTCCTTCAGGTCGTCTCCATGTTCGGGTATCACTGAAGAAACTTGCATTTCAAGACTGAGGTGGACGCTGGAAACTGCTCTTCTGACTCCATTCACAAAAGAGGATGTGTGCAAAAACTGGGTCCCATGGGGATTGTAATATAGTCTTATGAGTTTTGGGGGGTCTTTGGTTGTTGAAATCATACTTGAGACCCCAGAGGTGGATGTCTGCAAAAGATGGCTGGGCCCTTGACCTCACTACTTCCCTTCATCCTGCACCTCACAGGGGCTCTCAGGGAAAGGCAAGAACCATGACAAATACAGGTCCAAGTTGGAGCAGTATTCACACCTCGAACAAGCCCCTCACAGGCGCAGATGAGGTTGAGACAGTGTCTCAGTGGCTGACTGTGGTGATTGCAAGCCTGAAATGCTGTCCAGTAGTGCTGTTGAGTGGCAATGTGGATGCCCATACATGCAAAGAAAAATCAAAGCTCACCTGAGAGAATGACTCGATTTGTGCTGGAGTCCCAGCAATGTTCAAAGATTTCTGACAAAAGACCCAAATTCTTCCAGCAAAGTGCAAACAAACTCAGTTCCCAAAATGACACCATTACCCACAACTCAGAGTTTAGTCAGGCTACCTAAAGTCCTTTTTGATCCCTGCAATCCCTGGCAGCCAAAGATCTTTGGTGATAGGCAGTCCCATCTGCAAGAGCCCAATGAAAGGTCCACTCCACAATGAGAAGGCTGTGCAGATATAGTGAAACAAAGGCTAGATTAACAGGCAAAAGGCATACATAGCTGCCTGATTTTCATCCTACAGGAATCATGCAGCCATCCTATAGAAGTGGGAGAACTGGTGTTTCCTTGTTGGCAGCTGTAACAAAAATTTACAGTTTGAAAAGTATCAAAGCTATCCAGTCATTAAAACGTTACAGTGTTTAAAAGGAACCATGCACACAATGGATTCCCATGAGAGTTGGTCACCATGAACTGGAAAATGTTTAGTGTGGAAGTCATTGAGCCAGACTCAGGAAACCGTGGGCTGATGAGGATCATGGAACACAGGAAAAGAAGAGGCAATTTTGTAGACTGCATCCCACAAAGAATCATTCCATTCCACTGCCATTTTGCTCTGGGTATGAAAGCCTTCAAATCGGGAGTTTGCCAGGATGGCCCCAATTTGCACTCCAAATGTTCCTTGCATGTTGGAGTACTTTCACCTGAATACCAGGCCATTGTGTGGACTCGTTGTGGAATTAAGGGAATGTGGAGATGGAGTTGAAAACACTTTATCTGTCATCTGTCTTCATTTTATTTCCAGGAGAAGTTGCAGGACCCCCATCCACCTTTCAGCAGATTGTATCCTCACCTTTATCTGGCCTTATGTTTGCTCACACTCTAGGTCCCAGGATGAAATCCCAAGATGATGCAGAGCCCCCCTCAAAACATGAAGCACCTGCTTACTTCAAATTCGAGATAAATTCAAGGGGCCCTGCGGACAGGTCTTCTACTGTCTCTCATAGGGTTGGCCACAGGATAATAAAATATAGGGAGATTTCTGTTTTGTGGTGTGGTTTGCCCCTCTTTTTGTACAAGAGTGGCTTTTGTTTATGTTTTTTTTGCAAGGTGATTTGGATGCTGGTAGGTCTTGGCACACTCCCAATTCACTGCAAATTCATGATCCACAGAAAAGTAAAAAGCACAAAGCCCCACAGTCCAATCAGAGCCACACAGTCAGGCCACCACAATGTTGGGAGTCTCAAAAAAAAAAGAAGCAATGAAGAGCTGTAGCCACATTTCTTTAAGCAGTGTCCAAATACAGGCACACACACACACTAACACAAAAACACACAATGCCCCACAACAGATGCGAAGATCCAACACTTGCAACAATTTCAGAGAAATGCACAGCCTGGCAACACTTGAGTCTGCGTGGTTCTGCAAGAAGGTCCACCTAGGACACAGCAACCTTGTGGAACACAGGTGGGCTGTGCCTAGAAATCAGAGTTTGGCAAGTTTAAAAAACACACATCTGTACAATGTTTAGGCAGGCGTGAGGAATTCTGCAGACCTCTTTGAATCCTTCAGGATTTTGCAGTTTACTCCTGGGCCTGTGCTTGAAATTTCTTTAGGCTGGCTCATGTCTTCCCTCTCCTAAAATCATGGGAATATCCCGGGAACCCCACAGACAAGATAAGAGAGACTTCTTGGCTGACATAGCTTCACAGAGGTCTCCTTCTCTGCCAAGTGGGGGGAGTTGCCATTACACAACACTGAAATTCATTGTGATGCTAGCCAGAGCTCACAATCAGGCCTGGTGCTCTGAGACTGGAGCATGTCCATTCATGAGGCAGGCTCAAAAGCTGGGCTGTCAGAGCTGTCAGCCTGCATAAGCAGGGACAAACTGTACTGGAGAGAGGGCCTGGTATTGGAAAAAGGCTGCTTGTGAAAAACGACTGTGGGACCTTAAAAGTCTCAACCTCAGGGCCCCATCAGGCTGTCTCCTTTGGTCAGGTCATGCTGGAGTAGGAGCGTATTTTGAGACTGTGTACTGGTCGCTGGAAACTGCTCTCTGACTCCATTCCCAAAAGAGGCTGTGTGCAAGAAGCTGGACCCATGGAAATAGGAATATACTTTCGTGTGCTGTTGAGGGTTTTTGAATGATGAAATCATACCTGAGACCACAGAGGTGGTGACAGTGAAAGATTGCCTGGCTCTTGACTTCACTGCCTCCCTTCATCCTTGGCCTCACAGGGGCTCCGTGGGAAATGCAGGAATCATGACAAAGGCAAGTCCAAGGTGGAGCAATGTTCTCACACCTTGAACTGGCCTCTCAGGAGCGAATATGATGTTGAGACACTGTCTCAGAAGCCATCTGTGGTGATGGCAAGCCTGAAAAGTATATCCAGTAGTGCTTATGAGGGCCACAGCGGATTTCCCAGAAAAGCAAAAATAAACCATGAATCACCTGAGAGAAAGAGCTGCCTTGTGCTAGAGTCCAAGCAATGTTCAGTGATTCCTGTCAAAGGACCGAAAAGCCTCCTGCAAACTGCAAACAGCCTCAGCCCACACAACAAGACAATCATCCACATTCTGGGGTGCAGCCAGCCCACAAGAAGTACCTTTTGCTCTCTGAAATCTCTTGCAGCAAAAAAAATATGTGGTGAGAGGAAGTCCCATCCAGAACAGCCCAATCAAAGAACTCATTCACAGAAAGAAGGCCATGCAGATAAAACAAAACAGAGGTTAGATTATCAGGCAAAAGCCAGACATCCTAAAAGAATCATTCAGCCCTCTGATAGAAGTCGGGGAACAATAGTTTCCTTTTTGGAGGTGGTAATGGGAATCCGTGGCTTTAAATGTATCAAAGCTGCCCAGTCATTAAAACATGACAGTGTTTAGAAGGAAATACTCACACAGTGGATTCCTGTGAGGTTTGTTCTTCATGAATTCAGAAACGTTTAGTGTGGAAGTCTTTGAGCCAGACCCAGGAAACCCAAGGCTGATGAGGAACATGGAAGTCAGGAAAAGAAGAGGCAAGTGTGGAGGCCACATCCCACCCAGCATCAATTTATTCCACTACCATTTGGCTCCAGATGTGAAAGCCCTGAAATCAGGAATTTGTCAGCATGGCCCCAGTTAGCATTCCAAATATTCCTTGCACGTTTTGGTACTCCCACCTGAACACTGGGCCATGATGTTGACTGTGCAATTAAGGGAGTGCTCAGATGGAGTTAGAAGCAACTTCTGTGTCATCTATCTTCATTTTTTTGCACAGATGAATTTGCAGGACTCCATCCACCCCTCATCAAATTGTATCCTCACCCCATCTGATCTTATTGCTGCTCACATTCTATGTACAAGGATGAAATCCTGACTACAGAGGAGTGCCTCTTCATGAAGTGAAGCACCTGCTTGGCCATCAACCAAATTCAAGGTAAATTCAAGGGGCTCTGAGGACAGGACTGCTAGTGTCTCTCCATGGGTTGGCTGCAGGACAATGAAACACTGGGAGACATCTGTTTTTGGTGTGGTGTGCCTGTCTTCTTTCCAGCAGAGCGGCTTTTTTGGCACAGGGAGGTGATTTGGCCACAGGCTTGTCTCTGCCCTCCTCCCAATTCATTGCGGATTTATGATCTACAGAAAAATAAAGAACATGGAACCTCACAGCCCAAGCAGAGACACACAAATGGGCCATCAAAAGGATGGGAGACTCAAAAAAAAAAAAAAAAAAGAAGAAGCACTGATGTGTGTTAGCCACATATTTATAAGCAGACTTCACTTACAGGAACACACACACACACAAATGCACAATGCCACACACATACATGCAGACAGCCACCACTCACAACACTTCCAGAGAAACACACAGCCCTGCAGCTCCTGAGGCTGCATGGTTTTGCAGTAAGCCCCACCTGCAAGAGAGCAACCCTGGAAAAAATGGGCATCTGTAACTAGAAATCACAGTGGGGCAAGTTTCAACAAGACTCACTCCTACAATGTGTAGGCAGGCCTGAGGAATCCTGCAGATCCTTTTTGATCTTTAGGGATTTCATGGTTGATTTTTGGGGCTGTGCTTTATGATTCTTCAGCCTGGCTCACATCTGCTATTTCCTAGAATCATGGGACTATCCCATGCATCCCAAAGAGAAGACAGGCAAGAGTCCACAACAAACGAACCTCCATGCAGTTCTCCGACAAGCCGCAGAGACTTGTTACTAGGCAACGGTGACATTCATTGTGATGCTAGCCAGAGCTCACCATCAGGCCCGGTGCCCTGAGACTTGCGCATGTACATTCATGAGGCAGGCTGGGGTGCCTGTCAGTCAGAGCTGTCAGCCTGCCTAAGCAGAAGAAAATGGTACAGGTAGACCTGGCTTGGTATCAGGAAAGAGGCTTCCTGCAGAAACCCACTGTCGGACCTTAAATGCCTCAACCTTAGAACACGTTCTTGCCATCTCCCTGGTCAGGTCCTGCTAGATGAGAGGGTATTTTGAGACTGTGGTGTGGTCTCTGGAGACTGCTCTTCTGATTCCATTCCTGAAAGGGACTGTGTGCAAGAATATGGTGCTATGGGGTGTGGAATATAGTCTGGTGTGTTTTCAAGGATTCTTTTGGTGATAGAATTATACCTGATAATACCTGAGACCCCAGAGGCAGGTGTCAGTAAAAGATGGATGGGCTTTTGACCTCACTCCCTCCTCTCATCCTTGGACATGAAGGCTTTTCCTGGGAAAGGCAAGAACCATGACAAAGGTTAGTCCAAGGTGGAGCAGTGTTCTCACTGGTCTCTCACAGTTGAAGATGAAGTAGAGACAGTGTCTTAGCAGACGTCTGTGGCAATGGCAAGACTGGAAAGGGCGTCCAGTAGTGGTGTTGAGGAGCAATGGGGATTCCCCGTGAAAGAAAGAAAAAAATTAAAAATAAAAATAAAGGCTAACCTGAGAGAATGATATACCTTGTGCAGGAGTCCAAGCAATGTTCAATGATTACTGTTAGAGGGCCCAAAAGCCTCCTGAATGTGCAAACAACCTCAGCCCCTAACAATGAGACAACAAACCACATCCGAGAGTACAGCTAGCCTACCCAAAGTCACCATTGCTCTCTGCAATCCATGTCAGCAAAATAATCTGTGATGAGAGGAAGTCCCATCCAGCAACAGCCCAATGAAAAGCCCATCCACAATGAGAAGGCCATGCAGATGAAATGAAATAGAGGCCAGATTACCCGGCAAAAGCCAGACATGGCTGCCTTATTCTCATCTTACAGTAATTATACAGCTCTCCAATAAAAGTGGGCAAAAAAGAGTACTTTTGCTGGAAGTCATTGATCCAGACCCAGGAAACCATAGGCCAATGAGGAACATGGAAGTCAGGAAAAGAAGAGGCAAGTGTAAAGGCCACAGGCCACCCAGCATCATTTCATTCCACTCATATTGGGCTCTGAATATGAATGCCTTCAATGTGAGAGTTTGCCAGGATGGTCCTAATTTGTACTCCAAATGTTCCTTGCATGTTTGAGTACTGCCATTTGAACACCAGACCATGCTATGAAGTGCTTGTCCAATTAAGAGAATGTGATATGTGGTTGGAAGCACCTTTTAGGTAATCTGTCTTTATTTTTTTGCAGGTGATGTTGTGGGACCCTATCCACGCCTCACAAAATTGTATCCTCTCACTTATCTGGCCTTATTGCTGCCCAATTTTGATGCCACATGATGAAATCCCAAGATGATGGAGTGCACCCTCATGACATGAATCAACTGTTTGGCTGGGCACCTAATTTGAGCTAAATTCAAGGGCCCTGTGGACAGCACAGCTAGTGTCTCTCCTTGGGTTGGCTGCAGGAAAATGTAACAGTGGGAGAGGTCTGTTTTTTGTTGTGGTGTTCTCCTCTTCTTTATAGTAGAGTGGCATTTTTTTTTTTTGCAGTGGGAGGTGATTTGGACACTGGCAAGTCTTGACCCACTCTTAATTCACTGTGGATTCATGATCCACTGAAAAATAAAGAAAACGGAGCCCTGCAGCCCAACCAGAGCCACATTGACAGCCCAACAAAAGGTTGGAAGGCTGAAAAAAAGAGAAGAGCTAAAGTGTGTTAGTCACATTCCTTTAAATAGACTCCATTTATGGGCACACATACACACACACACACAGAGACACACACACACCCCCCAAAATGCAATGCCACCCACAAAAGTAGGTATCCAAAACTCGCAGCACTCCCACAGAAACACACTGCCTTCCAGCTTCTGAGGCTACATGGTTCTGCAAAAAGCCCCACCTGGGAGACAGTATCACTGGGGAACACAAGTGGGCTGTGACTAGAAATCACAATGTGTGAGTTTCAAAAAGACTCACACCTACAAAGTCCAGTCAGGCCTGAGGAATCCTGAAGATCTTTCTGATCCTTAGGGATTTTGTGGATTATGCCTGGAGCTCTTCTTGACATTTCTTCATGCTGAATCATATCTGCCCTCTCCTAGGATCATGGAATTATCCCATGGGTCCCACAGAGAGGACAAGAGGGAGTCCATCACCAACGCACCTCCATGGAAGTCTCCTTCTCCACCAAGCTGCAGGAAATTGGCTCTAGGCAATGGTGACATTCATTGTGACTCTAGCCAGAGCTCACATTCAGGCCTGGTGCACTAAGACTAGCACATGGGCATTCATGAGGCAAGCACTGGCACTGGGCTGTCAGAGCTGTCAGCCTGCCTAGGCAGAGGAAAATGGTACATGCAAAGCTGAATTAGTATCGGGAAGCTGCCTGCAAAAACCCACCACTGGATCCAAAAAGTCTCGACCTCAGGTCCCCTTTTAGCCCTGCCGGTTGTTGGGTCCCATTGGAGCAGGAGGCGTTTTGAGACTGTGATGTAGTCTCTGGAAACTGCTCTTCTGACACCATTCTTGAAAGAGGCGGTGAATAAGAATTGCATCCCATAAAGATTGGAATATAGCCTGGTGTGTTGTTGAGGTTTTTTTTGGTTATAGAATCACATCTGAGACCCCAGATGCGGTGTCAGTGAAAGATCCTTGGGCTTTTGACTTCTCTGCGTCCCTTTATCCTGGGCATCCCACTGGCTTTTTGGGAAAGGCAGAAACAATGACAAGGCAATCTCAAAATGAAGCAGGGTTCTCACAACTCGAACTGGCCTCTCACTGCTGCAGACGAGGTTGAGACTATCAGAGGCTCTCTGTGGTGTTGGCAATCCTGACATTGGTGTCCAGTAATGCTGTTGAGAGCACGTGGATTTACCAGCAAAGCAAAGAAAAATCAAGGCTTGCCTTGAAGAATGAGCTGCCTTGTGCTGGAGTCCGAACAATGTTTCATGATTCCTGTCAGAGTATTCCAAAGCCTCATGCAAAATGCAAACAGTCTCTCCCCCAGCCCCACACCAGAAAATGGCCAAAACCCTGGAGCACAAATAGCCTACCCAAAGTCCCAGTTACTCTCTGAAATCCCTGGCAGGTAAATATTCTATGATGAGAGGCAGTCACATCAAGTAAAAGTCCAATGAAAGAGATCCTTCACAATAAGAAGGCCTTGCAAATGAAAGAATCAGAGGCTAGATTACCAGGCAAAAGCCAGACAGGGCTACCTGCTTCTCATCCTACAGGATTAATGCAGCCCTCTGATAGAAGTGGGAGAACAAGAGTTTTCTTTTGGGCAGCTGCAATGAGAATTTACAATTTTAAATGTATTAAAGTTGCCCAGTCATTAAAATATGACAGTGATTAAAAGGAAACATGCAACAAATTCTCATGAGAGTAGTTCTCTGTGAATTGGGAAGCTTTTAGTGTGGAAGTCATTGAACCAGACCCAGGAAACCCTAGGCTGATGAGGAACATGGAAGTCAGGAAAAGAAGAGCCAAGTGTGGAGGTCACATCCACCTAGCATCAATTCCTTTCACTTCCATTTGGCTCTTGGTATGAAAGCCCTCAAATCAGGAGTTTGCCAGGTTGGCCCCAATTTGCACTTCAAATGTTCCTGGCACATTGTAGTTCTCCCACCTGTAAACTATGTCATAGGGTGGACTGCTTGGCAATTAAGGGAATGTAGGGGTGGAATTGGAAGCAATTTCTTTGTCATCTGTCTTCATCATTAGTATTATTATTATTATTATTATTGCAGGTGAAGTTGCAGAACCCTATCCACCTCTCAACAAATTGTACCTGCACTGCTGTCTGACCTTGTTGCTGCTCACACTCTATGTCCCATGGTGTAATCACAACACAATTAAGGAGTGCCCCCTCATGATGTGAAGCACCTACTCAGCTGGGAACCAAATTTGATATAAATTCAAGGGGCCCTGTGCTACTGTTTCTCCCTGAGTTGGCCACAGGAAAATGAAACACTGAGAGATAGCTGTTTTTCACTGTGGAGTGTTCCTTTAATTTTAAAAGCATTTTTTTGTTTGTTTGTTTTGTTTTGTTTTGTTTTGCGGGGGAAGGTGATTTGGATGCACACCAAGCCTCCCAATTCACTGAATTCATGATCCACAGAAAAATAAAGAACACAGAGTCCCCACAGTCCAACAGAACCACACAGACAGGATGAAAGGTTAGGAGACTCAAAAAAAAAAAAAAAAAGAAGTACTGAAGAGTGTTAGCCACATTTCTCTAAGCAGGCTCCACTTACAAGCATACACACACACAGATAGACAGAAACACACAATGCCACATACACACACACAGACATTCAACACTTGCAGTACTCCCACAGAAGCACATAGCCTGGCAGCTCCTCTGGCTGCATGGTTCTTCAGGAAGCTATACCTGGGAGAGATCAACCCCAGCGAACACAAGTGGTCTGTACCTAGAAATCACAGTGAGGCAAGATTCAAAAAGACCCACCACTACAACTTCTAGGCAGGTCTGTGAAATCCTGAAGATCCTTTTATATTCTTTGGGATTTTGCAGTTTATTCCTGAGGCTTTGCTTGACATTTCTTTAGTCTGGCTCACACCTGCCCTGTCCTAGGATAAAGGGAGAAGACAGGGTGGGAGTCCAGAGCTGACACACCTCCACAGATATTTTTTTTTTTTTTTCCTGTGCCAAGCCCCAGTGACTGACAGCTAGGCAATGGTGACATTTACTGTGAAATTAGCCACAGCTCACCTTCAGGCCTTGTGACCTGAGACTAGAGCCTGTGCATTTGTGGGCAGGCTCAGGCTCCCAGTTGTCAGAACTTTCAGCCTAAGTAGAGAAAAATTATATATGTGGAGCTGGCCTGGGATCCAGAGAAAGGCTGCCTATGATAACCCACTGTGGGACCTTTAAAGTCTCAACATTAGGGCCCTTCAGAACTTCTGTGTGGTTCGGTCCTGCTGGAGTAGGAGGTGTTTTGAGACCCAGGTGGTCTTGTAAAACTAGTCTTGTTACTTCATTCTCAGAAGAGGCTGTGTGCAAGAATCGGGACCCATGGGGATTGGAAGGTTGTCTGGTGATTTGTGGGGAGGTCCATGGGTAACGGAATCATACCAAAGACCCTAGAGGTGGTTGTATGTGAAAGATTGCCAGGCCATAACCTCACTGTCTCCCTTCATCCTGGGCCTTGCTGGGTCTCTTTCAGATAGGCAGGAACCACGGCAAGACAATTCCAATTTGGAGAAATGTTCTCACACCTCGAACTGGGCTCTCCTGGGTGCCGATGAGGTCTAGACAGTGTCTCAGAGGCTGTCTGTGGTGACTGCAACCCAGGAAAATGTGTCCAGTAGTGTTAGTGAGGGTCACAGTGAAACCACCATGAAAGCAATAAAAAATCAAAGCTCTCATGAGAGAAAGAGACAACTTGTGCTGAAGTTTAAGCAACTTTCAAAGATTCCTGTCAGAGGACTGAAATGCCTCCTGCAAACTGCAGACAACCTCAGTCCTCATAATGAGACCAAGACCCACAATCTGGGGTATGGCCAGCCTACTTAAAGTCCCTTGTCCTCCCTGAAATACGGGGCAGCCAATAAGTCGATGGTGACAGAAAGCCCCATCCATCAACTGCCCAGTGAAAGACCCTCTACACAATGAGAAAGGATATGTAGATGTAATGAAATAGACACTAGATTATCAGGCAAAAGCCAGACAAGGCTGCCTGCTACTCATTCTAAGGAAATCATACAGGCCTCCAATAAAAGCTGGGGAACAAGAGTTGCCTTGTTGGTTGCTGTAACAGGAAATGACTGTTTTAAAATTATCACAGCTGCCCAGTCATTAAAACGTTACTGAGTTTAGAAGAAAGCACTCACTCAATGGATTCCCTTGAGGGTCATTCTTCGTGAACTGGGAAACTTTTAGTGTGGAAGACGTTGAGCCAGACAGAGGAAACCCTAGGCGAAAAAAGAGCACGTAAATCAGGATACAAAGAGGCAAGTTTGGAGACCACATCCTACCCAGCATCAATCTATTTCACTCCCATTTGGCTCAGAGTATAAAAGCACTCAAATCCGGAGTTTGCCAGGATAGCCGCAGTTTGCACTCCAAATATTCCCAGCACATTGAAGTACTCCCACCTGAACACCAGGCCACGGTGTGGACTGCTTGTGCAATTAAGGAAACACACAGATGCAGTGGAAAGCACATTTTGTATCATCTGTCATTACATTTTTTGCAAACGAAGGGATGGGACCCTATCGATTCCTCAACAGATTGTATCCTCACCCATCTGACCTTACTGCTGCTCACACTTTCTGATCCAGAATGAAGTCCCCAGATGAGAGAGGAGTGCCCTCTGATAACCTGAAGAATCTTCTTGGCTATAAATCAAATTTGAGGTAAATTCAAGGGGCCCTGTGAACAGGACTGCTTGTGTTTCTCCCTTGCAAGGCTGCAGGACAGTGAAACGCTGAATGACTTCTGCTTTGGTATGGTGTTCACCTCTTCTTTCTAGAAGGGTGTCTTTTTTGCAAGAGGAGGTGATGTGGACCCCTGTGGGTCTCAGCCAGCCTCCCAATTTACTGCAGATTCATGAACCACAGATAAATAAAGAACACATGGGCATGCAGCCCAAGCAGAACTGCACAGATAGGCCACAAAAATGTTGGCAGACTCAAAAGAAAAAAAAAAAAGAAGCCCTGCAGTGCATCAGCCACATTCCTTTAAGCTGCACTTACAGGTGCATGCACACATACACACACACACACACACACACACACACACACACTTAAACACACAAACCCACAAAGCCACACCCACATGAAGACATCCAAAACCCACAACACTCCCACAGATACACAGAGCGTGGCAGCTTCTGAGGCTGTGTGTTTGTGCAGGAAGCCCCACCAGGGAGAGAGCAACCCCAGGGAACACAGGTAGGCTCTACCTAGAAATCACAGTTGGGCGAGTTTCAAAAAGACTCAAGCCTACAATGTCAAGGCAGGCATGAGGCATCCTACAGATCACTTTGGAAGCTTGGGGGCTTCCCAATTTATTCCAGGTGCTCTGCTTGATGTTCCTTCTGGCTGGCTCATGATTGCTCACTCCTAGGATCATGAGAGTATCCCATGGATCCCACAGAGAAGACAGGCAAGAGTCTACTGCTGACACACTTCAATGGAGGTTGCCTTCTTTGCCCAGCCACACGGACTTGTCACTAGGCAACAATGACATTTTTGTGACCCTAGTGACACTTGGACATTCACAGGTGAGCTTGCATGCCTGGCTTCAGAGCTTTCAGGCTGTGGAAGCAGAAGAAAATGGTATGGGCAGAGACAGCCTGGTATCAGGAAAAAGGCTGCCTAGGATAATACACTGCATGACCCTAAAATTCTCGACCTTAGGGCCACTTCAGGCTGTCTCCATGGTCATTTCCTGCTGGAGAAGGTGTTTTGAGAATGTGAGGTTGTCACTGGAAACTGCTCTTGTGACTCCTCCGAAAGAGGCTGTTGGCAAGAATTGCATCCCTTGGTTACTGGAATGTAGTCTGGTGACTTTTGGAGGATCTTTGGGTGATAGAATCATGCCTGAGACCCTAGAGGTGGGTGCCTGAGAACAATGGTCAGGCCCTTGACCTTACTGGCTCACTTCATTCTATGCCTTACATGGGCTCCCTGGGAAAGGCAAGAACCACCACAAAGGCAAATCCAAACTCAAACCTTGAACTGGCCTCTCATGGGTGCAGCTGAAGTTACAACTGTGTCTCAAAGGCTGTGGCAATTGAAAGCCTGAAAACTGTGTCCAGTAGTGCACTTCAGGGGCATTGTGGACTTCCCAGGAAAGCAAAGAAAAATCAAGGCTTGTTTGTGAGAAAGAAATGGCTTTTGCTGGAGCCCAAGAAACATTCAAATATTCCTGTCAGAGAACCCAAGAGCAACCGGCAAAGTGCAAACAATCTCAAAACCCACAAGGAGATCCTGACCAAAAATTTGGAGGGCTGCACAGCCTACCTGGAGCCCCTTTTGCTTCCTGAAATCCATGGAAGCCAATAGATCTGTGGGGAGAGGCAGCCCTATGCAGCAACAGCCCAATGAAAGACCTCCTCCACAATGAGAAAGAATTTGAAGATGTAATAAAACACCATGTAGGTTACTGGGCAAAAGCCAGACACAGGTGCCTGCTTCTCATCCTGCAGGAATCATGCAGCACTCCGATAAAAGTTGGAGGAGAAAAGTTTCCTTTTTGGTGGCTGTAATGGGAATTTATGGTTATATAGTATGACAGCTGTCCAGTCATTAAAAAATGACTGTGTTTCTAAGGAAATGCTCATGCAGTGGATTCCCTTGATGGTCATCTTCCACGATCTGGGAAATATTTAGCATGGAAGACGTTGAGCCAGATCATTAAAATCTGGGCCAATGAGGAACATGGAAGACAGGAAAAAAGAGGCAAGTGTGGAGGCCACATCCCATCAGGCACCTATTGATCTCACTCGCATTTGGCACCGGCCATCAAAGCCCTCAAATCGAGAGTTTTCCAGGACCCAGTTCTCACTTCAAATGTTCCCTGCACATTGGAGTTCTTCTGCATGAACACTGGGCCATAGTGTGGACTGCTTGTGCAATTAAGGAAATGCGAGGATTCGGTTGGAAGCCCCTTCTGTGTCATCTTTCTTCACATTTTTTGCCGGTGAAAGTGCAGGACTCCATCCACCCCTCACCAGATTGCATCCTCACCTCTATCTGACCTAACTGCTGCTCACACTGTCTTTCCAGTAATGAAATCCCAAGACAGTCAAGGAGTTTCCACTTATGACATGAAGCACCTGCTCTGCTAGGAACTGAATTCAAGGTAAATTCAAAGAGCCTTGCAGACAGGACGGCTAGGGTTTCTCCCTGGGATGGTTGCAGAGCAATGAAACACTGAGGAATGTATGTTCTTGGTTGTGGTGTGCTCCTTTTCTTTCTAGAAAAGTGTTTTTTTATGCAGGGGGAGGTGATGTGGACCTCAGCGGGTCACAGGTGGCCTCCCAATTCACCGTGGATTCATAAACCAGAGAAAAATAAAAAATTACGAAGCCTTGCAGCCCAAGCAGACCCACACAGATATGCCAACTAAAGATTGGTCAGTTAAAAAAAAAAAAAAAAAAAGGCTGCAGTGCATTAGCCACATTCCTTTAAGCAGACTACACTTAGAGGCATGGACGCGCGCACACACACACACACACACACACACACACACACACACACACACACACACAGCAGATAAAGCCAAACCCATATGCAGATACCCAAGACTTACAGCACTCCCAGAGAAACAAACAGCCTGGCAGTTTCTGAGGCTGTGTGTTTCTACAGGAAGCCTTATGTGACAGAGAGCAATTCTGGGGAACACAGGTGGGCTGCACCTAGAAATCATAGTG
Source organism: Hylobates moloch (assembly GCF_009828535.3). Classification (NCBI taxonomy): domain Eukaryota; kingdom Metazoa; phylum Chordata; class Mammalia; order Primates; family Hylobatidae; genus Hylobates; species Hylobates moloch. The sequence continues at coordinate 3,323,013 of NW_026652300.1, read as the reverse complement.
GGGCAAGTTTCAAAAATTCTGAAGTCTACAACTTCTAGGTAGGTCTGAGGCATCCTTCAGATCTTTTGGAAACTTAGGTATTTCACAGTTTATTCCTGGGGCTCTGTCAAATGTTCTTCATGCTGGCTCACATCTGCCATCTCATAGGATCATGGGACTATCCCGTGGGTCCCACAGAAAAGAAAGGAGAGAGTCCACTGATGACGCACCTCCACGGAGGTCTCCTTCTCCATCAAGCCTCAGGGAGCTGTTTCTAGGCAGTTGTGGCATTCATTGTGATGCTACCCAGGGCTCACAGCTCAGACCCGCTGCCCTGAGACTAGGGCATATGCTTTGGCTAGGCAAAAAAGGGCACCTGACACTCAAAGCTGTCAGTCTGCCTAAGCAGAGGAAAATGGTACAGGCAGAACCGGCCTGGTATCAGGAAAATGGCTGCATGTGATAACCCACCATGGGATCCTAAAGGTCTCAACCTCAGCCCCACTTCGGACCATCTCATGGTCAGGTCTCAGTGGAGGAAGAGGTGTTTTGAGGCTGTGAATTGGTTACTGGAAATTACTGTTTTGAGTCCATTTCTGAAAGAGGGTGTGTGCAAAAATCTGGTCCCATGAAGATTGGAATATTTTCTGTTGAGTTGTTGAGGGGTCTATGTGTGATAGAATCATACCTGTAACACAAGAGCATGTGCTAGAAAAACAAGTCTGGGCCCTTAACATCACTGCATCCCTGAATCCTGGGCCTCACAGGGGTTCTCTGTGAAAGGCAGGGACCACAACAAATGTAAGTCCAAGGTGGAGCAGTGTTCATACATCTTGAACTGGTCTCTCACAGGTGCAGATGTGATTGAGATAGTGTATCAGAGGCTGTCTGTGATGGATTCAGTCCTGAAAATCGTGTTCGGTAGTGCTGTTGAAAGGCACTGTGGACTTCCTATGAAAGCAAAGAAAAATCAAGGCTCCTGTGAGAGAACAAGCTGCCTTGTGCTGAAGTCCAAGCCATGTTCAATGATTTTTTTGTCAGAAGACCCAACAACCTCCTGCAAAATGCAAACTACCTCAGCCACCACAATGAAAACATAACACACAACCTAAAGTGCAGCTAGCCTTCCTGAAGTCCCTTTTGCTCCCTGAAATCCCTGGCAGCCAATAGATCTGTGGTGAGAGTCAGCGACATCCAGCAACAGCCCAATGAAAGAGCCCCTCCACAAGAAAAAGAAAGACATGCAGATGAAATGAAACAAAGCCTAGATTTCCAATGAAAAATCACACATGACTGCCTGCTTCTCATTCTACAGGAACTATGCAGTCCTCTGATAGAAGTGAGATAATGATAGTTTCCTTGTTGGCAGCTGTAATGGAAATTATCGGTTTTAAAGTATCAAAGCTGCTGAGTCATTAAAACATGACAGTGTATAGAAGGAAAAACACAGGGAATGGATTCCCCTGAGGGTCATTCTCCATGAACTGGGAAACGTTTAGTGTGGAAGTCGTTGAGCCAGACCCAGAATCTCTAGGCCGATGAGGAACATGAAAGTTAGAAAAAGATGATAGAAGTGTGCAGGCCACATCCAACTCATCATCAATCCATTGCACTCCCATTGGACTGCGGGTAGGAAAGCCCTAAAATCAGGAGTTTTCCAGGATGGACCCAATTTGCACTGCAAATGTTCCTTGCACATTGGAGTACTCCCACCTGAATGCTGGCCATGGTGTGGGCTGTTTGTGCATTTAAGGGAATGTGGGGATGGAGACTGACGCACCTTCTGTGTGATCTGTCTTAATTTTTTTTTTTTGCAGTTGAAGTTGAAGAATCCCATCCACCCCTCAGCAGATTGTATTCTCACCCCTATTTGACCATATTGCTGCTCACACTCTATGTCCCAGGATGAAATCTGAAGATGATGGAGGAGTGACAACTCATGATATGAAGCACCTGCTTGGCTGGGAACCAAATTTGAGGTAAATTCAAGGGCCCTGCAGACAGGACTGCTAGAGTCTCTCCTTGGGTTGGACTCAGGACAATAAAATACTGAGAGATGTGTGTATTTTGATGTGGTGTGCTCCTCTGCTTTCTAGAAAAGTGTTTTTTTTTTTTTTTTTTTTTTTTTTCAGGTAGTTGTGATGTGGATGCCAGTGGGTCCTGGACAACCTCCTAATTCACTGCGGATTCATGATCTACAGAAATTAAAAAAAATAAAACAGAGCCCCACAGCCCAAGCAGTGTCACACAGACAGGCCACCAAACAGTCGGGGGACTCAAAAAAAGAAGCACTGAAGTCCCTTAACCACATTCGTTTAAGCAGACTCCATTTACACGCATGCACACACACACACAAGCACAGTATCACACACGCACACGCAGACATCCACTACTCACAACACTCCCAAAAAACACACGGCCTGGCAGCTCTTAAAGCTGCATGTTCTGCAGGAAGACACACTCGAAAGTGAGCAACCATGGGGAACACAGGAAGGCTCTACCTCAAAATCACAGTGTGGCAAATTTCAAAAAGTCTCACCACTACAGCTCCTAGGAAGGCCTGAAACATGCTGCAGATACTTTTGGGTCCTTAGGGATTTATTGGTATATTCCTTGATCTGTGCTTGATGTTTCTTCAGGCTGACTCACGTCCGCCATCTCCTAGGATCATGGGACTATTCAGTGGATCCCACAGGGAAGACAGGCCAGTATCCACTGTCCTTGTGCTTCCATGGAAGTCTCCTTCTCTGCCAAACCACAGGAACTTGTCACTAGGCAATGGTAGCATTCACCATGATGCTAGCCAGAGCTCATAATCTGGCCTGGTGCCCTAAGATAAGAGTGTGCACATTTGTGAAGTAGGCTCTGGTGCCAGGCTGTCAGAGCTGCCAGCTTGCCTAAGCAGAAAAAAAAATGGTACAGGCAGAGCCTGCCTGGCATCCAAAAAAAAAAAAAAAGGCTCCCTGTAATAACCCACTGAAGGAACATAAAATTCTTGATCTCGGTGTCAGTCGGGCTGTCTCCTACATGGGATTCTGCTGGAGGAGGAGGCTTTTCAGACTCTGAGGTGTTTGATGGAAAGTGCTCTTCTGACTGTTTTTGAAAGGGGCGGTGTGCAAGAATTGGGCTCCAAGGAAATTGGAATATAGTCTAATGTGTTGTTGAGGGTTCTTCAGATGGTAGAATCATACCTGGGACCCCAGAGGAGAGTGTCAGTGAAAGATGGCCTGCCTCTTGACCTCACTGCATCCCTTCATCCTGGATCTTGCAGGGGCTCTCTGGGAAAAGGCAGGGACCACAACCAAGGCAGGTCCATGGTGGAGCAGTGTTTTCACAGCTTGAACTGGCATTTCACGTGTGCAAATAAGTTTGAGATAGTGTCTTAGAGGCCATCTGCAATGATGGCAAGCCTGAAAAGGGTGTCTAGTAGTGTTATTCAGGGGCACTGTGAATTCTTATGAAAGCCAAAAAAAAAAAGCTCACTTGAAAGAATGATCTTCCCTTTTGCTAGAGTCTAAGCAATGTTCAATGATTCCTGTTAGAGGAACCAAAAGCCTCCTACAAAGAGCAAATAACGTCAGCCACCAAAACGAGACACTGACACACAACCTGAAGCACAGTAGCCTACATAAAATTCCTTTTGCTCTCTAAAATTGCTTGCAGTTAAATAATCTGTGGTGAGAGGCAGTCCCATCCAGTGACACACCAATGAAAGAACCCCTCCACAATGAGAAGACCATGAAGATTAAAGAAATAAGAGTCTAGATTACCAGGCAAAACGCAGACAGGGCTTCCTTCTTCCCATTTTACAGGAATTATGCAACCCTCCTCTGATATAAGTGGGAGAGCAAGAGTTTCCTTGTTCGTGGCTGTAATGGGAATTTGTTATTTCAAAAGTATCAAAGCTGTCCAGTCATTAAAATGTGGCATTTTTTGGAAAGAAACTCTCATGCAGTGGATTCCAATGAGTGTCATTCTCCATGAACAGGGAAACGTTTAGTGTGGAAGTTGTTGACTCATACCCAGGAAACTCTAGTCTGAGGAGGAATGTGGAATTCAGGAAAAGAAAAGGCAAATGTGGAGGCCACATCCTACCCAGCAACAGTCTATATCATTCCCATTTTTCTTCGGGTATGAAAGCCCTTAAATGGAGAGTTTGCTAGGATGGCTTCAATTTGCACAACAAATGTTCCTTCCTGGCACGTTGGAGTACTCCCACCTGAATACCGGTCCATGGTGTGGACTGCTTTTCCAATTAAGGGAATGCAGGGATTGAGTTGGAAGCACCCTCTGTGTCATCTGTCTTCATTTTCTTGCAGAGTAAGTTGCAGCATCCAACACTCACCAGATTGTATACTCAACCTTACCTGACATTATGGCTGCTCACACTCTATGTCCCAGGATGAAATTGCAAGACAATGGAAAAGTGCCCTTTCACAAAGTGAAGCACATGCTTGGCTAGGGAACAAAGTTGAGGTAAATTCAATGAGCCCTGTGGCAAGGAGTGCTACTGTCTCTCTTTGGGTTGGCTGCAGGACAATGACACACTTAAAGATCTCTGGTTTTTGGTTTGGTGTGCTCCTATCCTTTCTAGGAGAGTAGCTTTTTTTGCAAGGGGTGGTAATTGGGAGGTCTTACTCAGCCTTCCGATTTACTGTGGATTCACGATCCACAGGAAAATAAAGAACACAGAGCCCTACAACAAAACAGAGCCACGCACAGAGGTCATCAAAAGGTTGGGAGACTCAAAAAAAAAAAAGAAAAGAAAAGAAAAGAAAAAGGAAAAAAGAAGGACTCAAATGCATTAGCCACTTTAAACAGATTCCACTTACTGGCACTGTCCCCCCTCCTACAAACACACACAAAAACACACAATACCACAAACACTTGCAGCCATCCAATACTCAATGTGCCCACAGAAACACACAGCCCAGCAGATCCTGAGTCTGTGTTGTTCTGCAAGAAGGCCCACTTGAGAGAGAGCAAAGATGGGAACACTGGCAGGCTGTACCTAGCAATCACAGTGGTACAAGTTTCAAAACGACTCACCTCTACAACATCTAGGCCCATCTCAGGAAACTTGCAGATTCCTTAGGTTTCTTGGGAATTTTGTGCTTTATTCCTGGGGCACTTCTTGACCTTTCTTCAATCTGACTCATGTCTGCCCTCTCCTAGAATATGGGACTATCACATGGATTCCACAGAGAAGACAGGCTGGAGTCCACCAGCAATGCCCCTCCACAGAGGTCTCCATGGTGTTCTCTTTTTTTGATAATTGGCTGAAACTTGTCACTAGGCAATGGTGACATTTATTGTGATGCCAGCTAGAACTTACAATGAGGCCTGGTGTCCTGAGACTAGCTCATGCTCATTCCTGAGGCAGGTTCAGATACCTGGCTGTCAAAGCTGGCAGCCTTCCTAAGCAGAGGGAAATGGTAGAGGCAGTCAACCTCATATTGGGAAAAAAAAAAGCTGCCTGCAGAAACCCGCTGTGGGAACCTAAAGGTCTCAACCTCAGGGCCCCTTCAGGCCACCTCTGTGGTGGGATCCCACTAGAGATGGAGGTGTTTTGAGACCGTGAGGTGGTCACTGAAAACTGCTCTTCTGACTCCATTTCTGAAAGAGGCTGGGTGCAAGAATCGGGTCTCATGGGGATTGGAATATAGTCTGGTATGCTATTGAGGATTCTTTGAGTGATACTGATATCAGTGTCACTAGGCAATGGTGAAATTCACTGTGATGCTAGCCAGAGCTCACATTCAGGCCTGGTGCTCTGAGACTAGATCATTCACATTTGTGAGCAGGCTCAGGTGCCCAGGTGTCAGAGCTGTCAACCTTCCCAAGCAGAGGAAAATGGTACAGGCACAGCTGCCCTGGTTTCAGGACAAAGCCTGCCTGTGACACTCCACTGAGAAACCCTAGAAGTTTCAACCATAAGGCCACTCAGGCCATCTTTGTGGTCAGATCCCTCTGAAGGAGGACACATTTTGAGATTGTGAGGTGGTCTTGGAAAACTGCTCTTCTGACTCCATTCCTGAAAAAGGCTGTGTGAAAGAATTGGGTCCCATTGGGATTGGAATATAGTCTGGTGTCTTCTTTAAGGTTCTTTGGGTGATAGAATAATACATGAGACCCTAGAGGCAGGTGTCAGTGAAAAATGGCTGGGCATTTGACCTCACTGCCTCTCTTCATCCTGGGCCTCACTGTGGCACTCTCAGAGAGGCAGAAACCACAGCAAAGGCAAGTCAAAGGTGGAACAGTGTTCTCATATTTTGAAATGGCCTTTCATGGGTGCAGATGAATTGAGGCCATCTCAGAGGCTGTCTGTGGTGATTGCAACCCTGGAAAATGTGTCCAGTAGTGTTAGTGTGGGGCACAGTGTACCCATCATGCAAGCAAAGAAAAATCAAAGATCAGGTGAGAGAAAAAAAAAGGACATTCTGGAGTCCAAGAAATGTTTAAATATTCCTGTTAGAGGGCCCAAAAGCCTTCTGCAAAGTGAAAATAACTTCATCCCCCAGAAAGAGACTAACAGCCACAGCATGGGTTGTGGCCAGCCTACCTGAAATTCCTTGTATTCCCTGAAATCTCCAGCAGCCTATAAATATTTGGGGAGAGGCAGCCCCATCCATCAAAAGTCCAATGAATGACAGCTAAAGCAATGAGAAAGATCATGTAGATGAAATGAAACAGAACCTAGATTACCAGGAAAAAGCCAGACACAGCTGTCTGCTTCTCATCCTACAGGATTCATGGAGACATCCAATAAAAGCTAGAGAGCAAGAGTTTCCATGTTGGCAGCTTGTAACAGGAATTTACGGTTTTAAAATTATCACAGCTGCCCTGTCATTAAAAAGTGACAGTGTTAATATGTTAACACTCAGACAATGGGTTTTTTGTGGGTCCTTTTCTGTGAAACGTTTAGCATGGAAGATATTGAGCCAGACCCAGGAAACCTTAGGTCAATGAGAAACATGTAAGTTAGGATATGAATAGGCAAGGGTGGAGGCCACATCCGATGTTGCATCAATTAGTCTCAATCCCATTTGGCTCTGGGCATGAAAGCCCTCATATTGTGAGTTTGCTAGGATGGGCCCAGTTTGCACTCCAAATGTTCCCTGCACATTGGCTTACTCCCACCTGAACACAGGGCCATGGTGTGGACTGCTTGGGCAATAAAGGAAATGCAGGGATCTAGTTTTAGCCACATTTTGTGTCAGAAAAAAGAAGCACTGCAGTGCATTAGCCACATTTCTTTAAGCAAACTACGCTTACAGGCATGTACACATACACACACACAAAGCCACACAAACACATAGACATCCAACACTCACAACAGTCCCACAGAAACACACAGCCTGGCAGATCCTGATGCTGCATGGTTCTGCGGGAAGACCCACCTGGGAGAGAGCAATGCCAGGGAATACAGGTGTGCTGTATCTAGAATTAACAGTGGGGCAAATTTCAAAAAGACTCACTCCTAAAATGCCTAGGCAGGCCTGAAAAATCCTGCAGATCCTTTTGGATCCTTAAGAATTTCCAACTTTATTCCTGGGCTTTTGTTTGACTTTTCATCAGGCTGGCTTATGTCTGCCATCTCCTAGGATCTTGGGACTATCCCATGGATCCCACAGAGAAGACAGGCGATAGTCCACCACTGACACACCTCCATGGAGATGTTCTTATATGCCAAGCCACAGGGACTTGATCCTAGGCAATGATGACATTCATTGTGGTGCTACAGAGGACTCACAATCAGGCCTGGTGCCCTGAGATTAGTGCATGCGCAGTCAGATCTGTCAGCCTGCCTAAGCAGAGAAAAATGGTACAAGCAGAGCTGATCCGGTATTGGGAAAAAGGCTGACTGCAAAAACCCACTGTAGGACCCTAAATGTCTCGACCTCAGGGCCATTTTGGGCCATGTCTGTGGTTGAGTCCCAATGCAGGAGGAAGTGCTTTGGGACTGTGAATTGGTCACTGGATATTGCTCTTCTGACCCCATTCTTGAAAGAGGCTGTGGGCAAGAATCAGGTCCCATGAGGACAGGAATATAGTCTGGTGTTTTCTAAAGGGTTCTTTGGGTGACAGAATCATATCTGAGACCCCAGAGGTTAGTGTCAGCAAAAGAGGGTCAAGCTCTTGACCTCACTGCCTCCCTTCATCCTGGGCCTCTTATGGGCTCTCTGGAAATGGCAAGAATGAACACAAAGGCAAGTTCAAGGTGGAGAAGTGTTCTCACACCTTGAAGTGGCATCTTACAGGTGCAGATGAGGTTGAGTCAGTGTCTCAGAGGCCGTCTGTAGTGATGACAAGCCTGAATACCATGTACAGTAGTGCCGTTGAAGGGCACTCTGGATTCCCCATGAAAACAAAGAAAAATCAAGGCTCACCTGAAAGAATGAGTTACCTTGTGCTGGAGTCTAAACAATGGTCAAAAATTCCTTTCGAAAGAGTTAAAACCCTCGTGCAAAGTGCAAATAACCTCAGCCCCACAATGAGACAATGACCTACACACTAGAGTGCAGCCAGCCTAATCAAAGTCCATTTTACTCTCTGAGCACTCTCTGTACTCCTCTTCTTTCTAGAAAAGTGGGAAGTGTTTTTTTTTTTTTTTTTGGAGCAGGGAATGTGATTTTTATGCCAGCAGGTCTCAGCATGACTCCCATTTCACTGCTGATTCATGATCCACAGAAAGATAAAGAACATGGAGCCCCACAGTCCAAGCAGAGCCACACAGACAGGCCACCAAAAGGTTGGGAGACTAAAAAAAAAAAGTGCTGAAGTGCGTTAGCCATATTTATTTAAGCAGACTCCTTTTACAGGCAGACACAGACACACACACGATTAAACACATACATGTAGACATTCAGCACTCACAACACCTCCACAGAAACACACAGCCCAGCAGCTCCTGAGGCTGTGTGGTTCTGAAGGAAGCCCCACCTGGTAGAGAGCAACCCTGGAGAATACAGACTGCCTGTATCTAAAAATCACAGTGGGACAAGTTTTAAAAACCCTCACCCCTGCAACATCTAGGCAGGTCTGAGAAATCCTACTGTTCTTTTGGATCCTTAGGAATTTCATAGCTTATTTCTGGGACTCTACTTGATGTTTCTTCAGGCTGGCTCATGTCTGCTGTCTCCTTGGATCATGGGACTATCCCATGGATCCCACAGAGAAGAGAGGTGAGAGTCCACCACAGACATACCTACAAGGAGGTCTCCTTCACGAAGCCATAAGGACTTTTTCCTAGGAAACTGTGACATTCATTGTGATGCCAGCCAGAGCTCACAAATAGGCCAGATGCCCAGAGACTAGTGCATGTGCATTTATGAGGCAGGTTCAGGCACCTGGCTCTCTGACCTGCCAGCCTACCTAAACAGAGTAAAATGGTACAGGCAGAGTCAGCCTGGTATTGGGGAAAAGGCTGCCTGCAAACACCCACAGTGGGACCCTAAAGACTCGACCTCAGGGCCCCTTCGGGCTGTCTCCATAGTCTTGTCCCTCTGGAGAAGGAGATGTTTTGAGATTATGCAACTGTCACTGGAAACTGCTCTTCTAACTCCACTCCCAAGAGGGAAGCTGTGTGTGTTAGAATCAGATATCATGGTGATTCGAGTACAGTCTAGTATGTTTTTGAGTGTTCTTTCACTGACAGAATCATATCTGAGATCCCAGAGGTGGATATCAGCAAAAGTTGGTGAGGCTTTTGACCTCACTGCCTGCCTGTACCCTGGGCCTCACAACGACTCTCTGGGAAAGACAGAAACTATGACAAAGGCAAGTCCAAGGTAAATCAGTGTTCCCAGAACTTGGACTGGCCTCTCACCTGTGCAGATGAGGTTATGACAGTGTCTCAGGGGCATCTGAAATGATGGCAAACGTTAAACCATGTCCAGTAGTGATGTTGAGGGGCACTGTTGATTCCCCCATAAAAGCAAAAAAAAATCAAGGCTCACCTGAGAGAATGAACTGCCTTGTGCTGGAGTCCAAGCAATGTTCAGTGATTCCTGTCAGAGTACCCAAAGGCATCCTGCAAAGTGCAAACAACCTCAGCCTTCACAAAAATCAGTGACCCACAACCTGGAGTGCAGCCACCCTACTCAAAGTCTCTTTTGCTCTCTGAAATCACTGGCAGCCAAAGATCTGTAGACAGAGGCAGTCCCATTCAGCAAGAGCCCAAAGAAAGACTGTCTCCACGAAGACAAGTGATGAGCAGATGAAATGAAACAGAGCTTAGACTACCAGGTAAAAACCAGGGAGTGCTGCCTGCTTGTCATTCTACAGGAATCATGCAGACACAGGTGTATGATTCTACAGGAATCATTCTACAGGAATCATGCAGCCATAGGTGAAAGAACAAGGGGTTCCTTGTTGGCAGCTGTAATGGGAATTTATGGTTTTAAAAGTATCATGATTGTCTAGTCATTATAATGTGACAGTGTTTAGAAGGAAACACTCAGGCAATGGAATCCCATGAGGATTGTACTCCATGAAATGGGAAACTTTTAGTGTGGAAGAACTTGAGACAGGCCCAGGAATCCCTAAGATGATGGGGAACATAGAAGTCAGGAAAAGAAGAAGCAAGTGTACAGCGCACATCCCACAGAGCATCAATGCATCCCACTCCCATTTTGCTAGGGATATGAAAGACCTTAAATTGGGATTATGCCAGGATGGCCCTGGTTTGCACTCCAAATAGACCCTCCACGTTGTAGTACTTCCACCTGAACACTGGGCAATGCTGTGGATGGCTCACACAATTAAGGGAATGCTGGGATTCAGTTGGAAACACCCTCTGTGTAGTCTGTCTTCACCATGTTCGCAAATGAAGGTGTGGGACTCTATTTACCCCGCACCCTTATCTGACCTTATTGTTGGTCACACTCTTTTTCCCAGAATGAAATCCCAAGATGATGGAGGAGTGCCCCCTCAAGATGTGAAACACCTGCTCAGCTGGGAATCGAACTGAGGTAAATTCAAGAGGCCCTACAGACAGGACTGCTAGTGTGTCTCCCTGGGTTGGCCACAGGAGAATGAAACACAGGGAGCTGTCTGTTTTTTGGATGTGGCATTCTCCTCTTCTTTCTAGAAGAATGGCTATTTTTGCAAAGGGAGGTGATTTCAACCACAGGGAGACTAGACACCCTCCTAATTTACTGTGGATTCATGATCCACAGGAAAATAAAGAACACAGAGCACTGTAACCCAAGCAGAGCTGCAGAGACAGGCCACCAAAAGGTTGGGAGATTTTAAAAAAAGGACTGCAGTGTGTTAGTCACATTTCTTAAAGCAGACTCTGGCCAGGAGGGGTGGCTCACGCTTGTAATCCCAGCACTTTGGGAGGCCCAGGTGGGTGGATCACAAGGTCAGGAGATCAAGGCCACGGTGAAACCCCATCTCTACTAAAAATACAAAAAAATTAGCCGGGCGTGGTGGCGGGCGCCTGCAGTCCCAGCCACTCGGAGAGGCTGAGGCAGGAGAATGGCATGAACCCACGAGGCGGAGCTTGCAGTGAGCCGAGATTGCCCCATTGTACTCCAGCCTGGGCAACAGAGCGAGACTCCGTCTCAAAAAAAAAAAAAAAAAAAAAGCAGACTCCACTTACACACACACACACAAAACCCCACACACACGCTGAGTAAAATACCGACAGACTTGGCCTGATGTTGGGGAAAAGGCTAGTTGCAAAGCCCTCTGTGGGACCCTACAACTTTTGACCCAGTGCCCCTTTGGGCCACCTCTGTGGTTGGGTCCCAATGTAGGATGGGGCATTACGAGACTATAAGATGTTGGCTGGGCACTGCTATTCTGACTCCATTCCCTAAAGAGAAATTTTGTGTGCCAGAATCAGTTCCCATGAGGATTGAAATATAGTCTGGTGTGTTTTTGAAAGTTGTTTTGGTGAAAGAATCATACATGAGACAATAGAGGTGAATGTCGGTGAAAGATGGCTGGGCTTTTGTGCTGGAGTCCAAGCAACGTTCAGTGATTCCTGTCAGAGTATTCAAAAGCCTTCTGCAAGGTGCAAACAACCTCAACCTCCACAACAAGACAATGATCCACCACTTGTAGCACAGCTAGCCTGCTCAAAGTCCCTTTTGCTTTCTGAAATTCTTGGAAGCAGAATAATCTGTGGCAAGAGGAAGTCCCATCCAGCATCAGCCAAATGAAAGAGGTCCTTCACAATGAGAAGTCAGTGTCTATGAAATGAAACAGGATTGATTACCAGGCAAAAGCCAGACACAGCTTCCAGCTTCTCATTCTACAGGAATCATGCAACCCTCTGATAAAAGAGGGAGAACAAGTCATTCCTTGTTTGTGGCTGTAATGAGAATTTGCAGTTTTAAAAGTATCAAAGCAGCCCCCTCATTAAAATGTGACAGTGTTTAGAATAAAACACTCATGCAATGGATTCCCATAAGAGTCCTTCTTTGTGAAGTAGGAAACGTTTTGTGTGGAAGTCTTTGAGCCAGACAGAGTAAACTCTCATCCAAAGATGAATATGGAAGTCAGACAAAAAAAGATGCAAGTGTGGAGGCCATATCCCACCCAGTATAGATCCATTTCATTCCCATTTGACTACGGATATGAATGCCTTCAAATCAGGAGTTTGCCAGGATGGCCCCAATTTGCACTCCAAATTTTCCTTGCACATTGGAGTACTCCCACCTGAACACTGGGCCGTAGTGTTTACTGCTTGTGCAATTAAGGGAATGGGAGGATGGAATTGGAAGCACCGTTTGTGTCATCTGTCCTCATTTTTTTTTTTTTTTGCTGATGAAGTTGCAGGACCACATCCACCCCTCACCAGATTGTATCCTCACCTCTATCAGACCTTATTGCTGCTCACTCTCTATGTTCCAGGATGAAATCCCAAGATGATAGAGGAGTACCCTTTCATGATTTGAAGCACCTGCTTGGCTGGGAACAGAATTTGAGGTAAATTCAAGGGGCCCTGTAGTCATGACTGCTAGTATCTTTCCCTCAGTTGGCCACAGGACAGTGAAATACTGGCAGATGCCTTTTTTTGATATGATGTGCCCCTCTCGTTTCTAGCAGAGTAGGTTTTTGTTTTTTGTTTTTTGCAGGGTGTGGTGATTTGGATGCAGGTGGGTCACAATACATCTTCACATTCACTGAGGATTCACGATACACAGAAAAATAGATAACATGGAGCACCACAGTGCAAGAAGAGCCACACATTAAGGCCACCAAAAGGTTGGGAGACTGAAAAAAAAGAGGGACTGAAGTGTGTTAGCCACATTCCTTTAGACCAACTCTAGTTACAGGCACACACACACACACACACACACACAATAAGATACAGACATGCAGATATCCAACACTCACAACATTCTCACAGAAACACATATTTCAGCAGCTCCTGGGAGAAAGCAACCCAGGGGAAGACGGGTGGGCTGTATGTAGAAATTACAGTGGGACAAGTTTCAAAAAGACTCACCCTGACAACGTTTAGCCAGGCCTGAGGAATCTTGCAGATACTTTTGGATCCTTAGAAATTTTGCCTTTTATTCCTTTGTCTGTATTTGATGTTTCTTCAAGCTGGCTTACATCTGCCCTCTCCTAGGACTATGGAACTATTTGTGGATCCCACAGAGAAGACATAAGAGATTCCACCACTGACACCCATCTATGGAGGTCTCCTTCTCCACCATGCCACAGGGAGTTGTGGCAAGGCAAAGGTGACATTTATTGTGACACTTTCCACAGCTAACAATCAGCCATGGTGCCCTGAGAATAGTGCATGTGCACTCTTGAGGCAGGCTTGAGCACTTGTCTGTCAGGGCTGTGAGCCTGCCTAAGCAGAGAAAAGTGGTACAGAAGATGTCTTTGTTTACGAAAATTGATGCCTGGGATTACCAACTGGGTGGCCCTAAAATTCTCTCCCTTAGGGCTTCTTCAGGCCATCTTTGTATTCTGATCATACTGGAGGATAAATTATCTCAATAATGGTGAGGTGATTGATGGAAACTGCTCTTCTGACTCCATTCTGAAAGAGACTGTGTGCAAGAATCCAGTCTCATAGGGTTAAGAATATACACTGATGAGTTTTTCAGGGGTCTTTTTTGTGATGGAATCATATATGAGACCCCAGAGTCGGGTGTCAGTGAATGCTGGCTGTGCCCTTTACCTCACTGCCACCCTTCATCCTGGGCCTCACAGGGGCTCTCTGTAAAAGGCAGGAACCACGACAAAGGCAAGTCAAAGGAGGAGCAATGTACTCACATCTCCAAATGGCCTCTCAAGCGTGCAGATAATGTGGAGACTGTGTCTCAGAGCCTGTCTGTGGTGATTGCAAGCCTGAAATGGAAGTCCAGTAGTGCTGTTAAGGGGCACTGTGGAACCCCAGTGAAATTAAAAAAAAATCAAGGCTCACCTGATAGAACAAGCTGACTTGTGCTGGAGTCCATGCAAGGTTCAGAGATTGGTGTCAGAGAACCCAAAGGCATCCTGCAAAGTGCAAACAACCTCAGACCTCATGAGACCACGACTCACAACCTGGAGTGCAGCCAGCCTTCCTGAAGTCCCTGTGGCTTCCTGAAATCCATGGTAGCCAAAATATCTGTTGCAAGAGGCAGTAACATCCAGTAACAGCCCAATGAAAGACCCAATCCACAATGAGAAAGGACGTGCAGATGAAATGAAACAGTCCCTACATTACCAGAAAAAGCCAGAAATGGCAGCCTGCTTCTCATCCTGCAGAAATTATACAGCCCTCTGATACAATTGGGAGAACATGAGCTTTTTTTATTGCAGTTGTAATGGGAATTCATGTTTTTAAAATTATCACAGCTACCCCGTCATTAAAACATGACAGTGTTTAGAAGAAATACTCCCACAATGGATTCCCTTGAAGGTTGTCTTTGGTGAACTGGGAGACCTTTAGTGTGGAAGATGTTGAGCCAGACCCAGGAGACCCTAGGGGATGAGGGACAGGAAGTCAGGAAAAGAAGAGGCAAGTGTGCAGGCCACATCCCACTCAACATCAGTTCATCCCACTCCCATTTGGCTCCAGGTATGAAAACCCTCAAATTAGGAGTTTGCCAGTGTGGTCCCAGTTGTCACTAAAAATATTCCCTGTAAGTTGGACTACGCCCACCTGAACAATGGGCCATGGTGTGGACTGCTTGTGCAATTAAGGGCATGCAGGGATGGAGCTGGAGTCACCTTCAGTGTCATCTGTCTTCACATTTTTTACAGGTGAATGTTTGGAGCCTTATTTACCCTTCACCAGATTATATCCTCACCCCATCTGACCTTATTGCTGCTCACACTCTCTGTCCCATAAAGAAATCACAAGACAATGTCAGAGTGCCCCCCAATGACCTGAATCACCTGCTCAGCTAGGAACCAAATTCAAAGTAAATTCAAGGGTCCCTGTGGACAGGACTCCTAATATCTCTCCCTGGGTTGGTTGCAGGATATTGAAACACTAGGAGATGTCTGTTCATGGGTGTAGTGTGCTACTCTTCTTCCTAGAAGCGTGGATTTTTTTGTTGGAGGTGGTGATTTGATCTCAGCCAGCCTCCCAGTTCAGTGCAGATTTATAATCCACAGAAAAGTAAAGAACACTGAGCCCCATTTCCCAAGCACCGTCACACAGACAGAAAACCAAAAGATTGTGAGACCCAAAAAATAGAAGTGCTGTAGTGCACTAGCCCCATTCCTTTAAGCAAACTCCACTCACAGGCACACACCAAAAAACACACACAAACACATAAAGCTACACAGGGAAACATCCAACACTCGCAACACTCCCACAGATATACATAGCCTGGTAACTTGTGAGGCTGTGTGGTTCTGCAGGAAGTTTCACCTGGGATAGAGCAACCCTGGAGAACACAGGCGAGCAGTACCTAGAAATCACAATAAAACTAGTTTCAAAAAGACCCATGCCTACAATGGGTAGGCAGGCCTGACATATCCTGCAGATCCATCTGGATCGTTACGGATTTTGAGGTTTATTCCTAAGTCTCTGTTGACGTTTTTCAAGCTGGCTCTCGTCTGCCCACTGCTAGGATCATGGGAGTATCCATGGATCCCACAGAGAAAACAAGTGAAAGGCCAATGCCAGTGCACCTCCATGAAGGTCTCTTTCTCTGCCAAGAAACAGGGACTTGGCCCTGTGCAACTGTGGCATTCATTGTGACACTAGCCAGAGCTCACAGCTTAGGCTTGGCACCCTGAGACTAGTGCATGCTCATTCGCGAGGCAGGCCCAGGCACCCAGCTGTCAGAACTGCCAGACTGACTAAGTAGAGGAAAATGGTACAGGCAGAGCCAGCTGAGTATCAGGAAAAGGCTGCCTGTGATAATCCACTGTGGGATTCTAAAAGTCTCAACCTTAGAATCCCTTAAGCCCATCTTCCCGGTCTCATTCCACTACAGGAGGAGGCTTTTCAAGACCATGAGGTGGACACTGAAAACTGCTCTTCTTACTCCATTCCTGAAAGAGGCCATATGCAATAATCGGGTCCCGTGAGTCTGGTGTATTGTTGAGGGGTCTTTGGGTGTTGGAATCATATATGAGACCCCAGAGGAAGGCATCAGTGGTAGATGGCTGGGCCCTTGACCTCACTGTCTTGCATCATCCTATGCTTCACAGGAGCTCTGTGGGAAAGTCAGGAACCATGACAAAAGCAAATTCAACATGGAGCAATGTTCTGACATCTCAAATGGGCCTCTCACATGTTCTAATGAGGTTGAGACAGTGTCTCAGAAGTTGTCTGTGGCAATTGCAAGCCTCAAGATGGTGTCCAGTAGTGCTGTTGAGTGGAAATATGGATGCCCCCTCCATGAAAGTGAATAAAAATCAAAGCTCATCTGAGAGAAGGAGCTGATTGTGCTGGAGTCCAAGAAATAACCATAGATTCCTATCAGAGGACACAGTAGCCTCCTGCAAAGTGCAAACAACCTCAGCCCCCACAAAAAAAGGATGACTCAGACCTGAAATGCAGTGAACCTACTAGAAGTCCCTTATGCTCCTTTAAATAACTGGCAGATCTTTTGAGAAGCAGTCCCATACAACAACAGCCCAATGAAAGACCTTCTCCACAATGAGAAAGGGCATCCAGATGAAATGAAACAGAGTCTAGTAACCAGGCCAAGCCAGAAATGGCTGCCTGCTTCTCATTTTATAGGAGTCATGCAGGCCTTTGATAGACATGGGAAAACAATGGTTTCCTTGTTGGTGGCTGCAACGGGAGTTAACGGTTTTAAGTGTCACAGCTGCCCTGTCATCAAAACATGACAGTGTTTAAAAGAAAACACTCATACAATGGATTCCCATGAGGTTCTTCCTCCATGAACTAGAAAATGTGTAGGGTGGAAGTTGTTGAGCAAGACCCAAGAAACCCTAGGCTGATGTGGAACATGAAAGTCAGGAAAAGAAGAGGTGAATACATAGGCTACATCCCACCCAGCTTCAATATATTCCACTCCCATTTGGCTCCAGGTGTGAAATCCCTCTAATCAGGAGTTTGCCGGGATGGCCCCAGTTTGTATACCAAATATTTCCTGCACATTGGAGTACTCCTACCTGGACACTGGACCATGGTGTTGACTGTTTGTGCAATTAAGGGAATGAGGGGTTTGTACTAAAAGCACCTTCTGTGTCATCTGTCATCTTTTTTGCAGGTGAAGTTGTGGGACCCCATCCACCCTTGACCAGGTTGTATCCTCACCCCTATCTGATCTTATTGCTAAGCACACTCTCGTCCCCAAAATGAAATGGAGAACTGCGCCCTCACAGGTGAAGCTCCTGCTCAGCTAGAAACTGAATTCGAGGTAAATTCAAGTGGCCCTAAGGACAAGAATGCTAGTGTCTCTCGCTGGGATGGTGGCAGGACAATGAAACACTGGGAGATTTCTGTCCTTTGGTGAGATGTGCTCCCTTATTTTTAAAAGAGTGGCTCTCTTTTTTTGCAGGGGGAGGTGATTTGGGCCCCAGCAAGTCTTGGACAGTCTCACAATTCACTGCAGATTCATGATCCACAGAAAAATGAAGAATCCAGGCCTTGCAGCCCAAGCACAGCCACAGAGAGAAGCCACCAAAATGTTGGTAGACTCAAAGAAAAGATGCACCGCAGTGCATTAGCCACATTACTTTAAGCAGATTTCACTTATAGGCTCACACAAACACACAGATACTCACACACAGCCACACACAAACAAAGGCCTCAAACACTTGAAACTGTCCCAGGGAAACACATAGCCAGGAAGCTTCTGAGACTGTGTTGCTCTGCCGGAAGCCCCAACTGGGAAAGAGCAACCCCAGAGAACACAGGCAGGCTGTACCTAGAAATCACTGTGAGGCTAGTTTCAAAAAGACTCATGCCTTCAATGTCTAGGCAGCCCTGAGGCATCCTGAATATCCTTTTACATTCTTAGGGATTTTGCAGTTTACTCCTGGCACTCTGCTTGACATTTCTTTAGGCTAGCTGATGTCTACCCTCTACTAGTATCATGGCATTATCACTTGGATGCCACAGAGAAGACGTGTGAAAGTTCATGCGCCAGTGCATCTCCACGGAGCTCACAGCTGAGGCCTGGTGCCCTGAGACTAGCACATGCTCAATCACGGGCAGGCTGGAACGCCTATCTGTCAGAGCTGTCAGCCTGCCTAAGTAGAGGAAAATGGTGCAGACAGAGCTGCCTGGGTATCGGGAAAAAGTCTGTGTGTGAATATCCACTGCAGGACCCTAAAAGTATTGACCTCTGTGCCCCTTCAGGCCATTATCTGTGTTCAGGTCTCACTTGAGAAAGAGGGTTTTCGATACTGTGAGGTGTTCACCAATAACTATTCTTCTGACTCCATTCCCAAAAAAAGACTGTGCAAGAATCTAGTCTCATGGAGATTGGAATATATAGTCTGATGTTTTGTTAAGGGTTCTTTGGGTGATTGAATCATACCTCAGACCCCAGAGTCAGCTGTCAGTGAGATGGCCAAGCTGCTGGCCTCACTGCCTATCTTCATTCTGGGCCATGCAGACACTGTCTGGAAAAGGCAGGAGCCATGACAAAGTCATGGCCAAGGTGGAGCAGTGTTCCCACACTTCCAACTGGCCTCTCATTGGTCCAGATGAGGTTGAGATAGCGTCTCAGAGGCCCTCTGTGGCGATGGCAAGCCTGAAAAGAGGTCTAGTAGTGCTGCAGAAGGACACTGTGGATTTCCCATGAAAGAAAATAAACTCAAGCCTTTCCAGAGAGAATAAACTGCTTTGTGCTGGA
Organism: Hylobates moloch; assembly: GCF_009828535.3. Lineage (NCBI taxonomy): Eukaryota > Metazoa > Chordata > Mammalia > Primates > Hylobatidae > Hylobates > Hylobates moloch. The sequence continues at coordinate 3,303,781 of NW_026652300.1, read as the reverse complement.
ACCCAAACAATGTTAAATAATTCCTGTTAGAGGACTCAAGACCCTCCTGCAAAGGATAAACAAACTTAGCCCCCTCAAAGAGGCAATGACCCACACAACCTGGAGCACATTCAGCCACTCAAAGACCCTTTTGCTTTCTGAAATCCCTGGCAACTAAATAATTTGTGGCAAGAGACACTCCCAAGCAGCAGCAGCACAATGAAGAGTGTCTCCACAATGAAAAGGTCATGCAGATGAAATGAAACAGAGGATATATTACCAGGAAAAAACCAGACACAGCTTCCTGGTTCTCATTTTACAGAAATCCTGCAGCCCTGTGATAGAAGTGGAAGAACAAGAGTTTCCTTATTGGCAGCCGTAATGGGAATTTATGGTTTTAAACGTATCACAGATGCCCAGTCATTAAAACGTGATAGTGTTTTGAAGAAAACAATCATGCAATGGATACCAGAATGGGTTATCCTTGAAGTGGGAAGGGTTTAGTGTTGAAGACTTTAAGCCAGACCCAGGAAACCCTTGGCCAATAAGGAATATTGATGTCAGGAAAAGAACAGGCAAATATTGAGGCCACATCCCACCCAGCATCAATCCATCCCATTCTCATTTGGCTACGGCTATGAAAGCCCTCAAACAGGGAGTCTACCCCTTTGGCGATAGTTTGCCCCCCAAATGTTCTCTACATTAGGAAAACTCCCACCTGAACACCCTGCCATGGTGTGGACTGCTTGTGCAATTAGGATAATGTGTGGATGCTGTTGGAAGCAATTTTGTGTCAATTTTCTTCACATTTTTTTGCAGGTAAAAGTGCAGGTCCCTATCCACTCCTCACCAGACTGTATTCTCACCCCTATCTGACCTTGTTGCTGCTCATACTCTCTGTTCAGGAATGAAATCACAAGACTATGGAGGATGTGCCCCCTCAAGACCTGAATCACCTGCTTGGCTGGCATCCAAATTCGAGATAAATCCAAGGGGCACTGTGGATAGGACTGCTACAGTCTCTCCCTGGCTTGGCCTCAAGACAATGAAACACTGGGAGATGTCTGTTCACAGGTGTTGTGTGCTCCTCTTCTTTCTAGAAGTGTGGTTGTTTTGGCAGGGAGAAGTGATTTGGATTTTGGCAGGTCTCTGTGATCCTCCCAATTCACTACAGATTCATGATCCACAGAATAATAGAGAACACAGAACCCTTTAGCCCAAGCAGAGCCACACAGACAGACCAACAAAATGTTGAGAGACTCAATAAAAAGAAGCATTGCGGTGCATTAGTCACTTTCCTCTAAGCAGACTCCACTTACAGGCACACACACAAAAAAACACACAAAGCCACACACATATGCAGTCATCCAATGCTTGCATTACTTTCACAGAAACACACAGCCTATAGCTTCTGAGGCTATGTGTTTCTAAAGGAAGCCCCACCTGGGAGATAGCAACTCCGAGGAACACAGGTGAGCTTTACCTAGAAATTACAGTGTGGAAAGTTTCAAAAAGACTCACCCCTACAAAGCCTAGGCAGGCCTGAGGAATCCTGCAAATTATTTTGGATTCTTAGATTTCATGGCTTACTCCTGGTGCTCTGCTGGATGTTTCTACAGGCTGGCTCATGTCTGCCCTCTCCTAGGATCATGGGACTATCCAGTGTATCCTACAGAGAACACAAGTGAGAGTCCATGGTTAAAGCAACTCCACGGAGGTCGTCTCCACCAAGTCGCAGGAACTTGTTGCTAGACTATGGTGGCATTCATTGTGTTGCTAGCCAGAGCTCACAACTCAGGCACCATGCCGTGAGACTGGTGTGTGTGCAATCATGAGGCAGGCTCAGTCGCCCAGCTTTCAGAGATGTCAGCATGCCTAAGCAGAAGAAAATGGTGCAGGCAGAGTTGATCTGGAGGCATTGGGAAAAATGCTGCCTCTTTTACCTCCCTGCATGACTCTAAAAGTTTCAACATTAGGGCCACTTCAGGACATCTTTGTGGTAGGGTCCTGTGAGGAGGAGTCATTTCATAACTGTGAGGTGTTTCCTGGAAACTGCTCATCTGAATTCATTGCAGAAAGAGGCTGTGTGCAAGAATCTGTTCCTTTGGGGATTGTAATATAGTATGATGACAGGTTGAGGAGGCTTTCAGTGATAGAATCATACCTGAGATTCCAGAGGCAAGTGTCAGTGAAAGATGGTCATGGCTTTGATCTCACTGCCTCCTTTCATCTTAGTCCTTGCAGGGACTCTCTGGGAAAGGTAGGGACCATGACAAGGCAAGTCAAAGCTGGAGCAGTGTTCTCACACCTTGAACTGGCTTCTGACAGGTACAGATGAAGTTGAGACACTGTTTTAGAGGCCATATGTGGCAATTACAAGCCTGAAAATGGTGTCTAGTAGTGCTATTGAAGGGCACTGTTGACCCCACATGAAAGCAAAGAAAAATCGTTGCATACCTGAGAGAATGAGCTGCCTTGTGCTGCAGTCCAAGCAACATTCAAGGATTCCTCTCAGAGGACATAAAAGCCTTCTTCAATTTGCAAAAATCCTCAGCCTCCAAAATGAGAGCACAAACCAAAACCTGATGCACAGACAGCCTACTTGAAGATTCTTTTGTTCTCTGAAATCTGTGGCAGCCAAGAGATGTGTGGTGAGAAGCAGTTCCATCTAGCAACAACCCAATGAAAGACACCTTCCACAGTGAGAAAAGAGATGCAGATGCAAAGAAAGAGAACCTAGGTTCTCATGCAAAAGTCAGATGGGAATGTCTGTTTCTCATCCTATAGGTATGTAGTCCTCCAATGTAAGTCACAAAACAAGAGTTTATTTGTTGGTGGATGTAACGTGAATTTGCGGTTTTAAATGTATCACAGCTGCCCAGTCACCAAAACGTGACAGTGTTTAGCTGGAATCACTCATTAAATGGATTCTGATGCGGGTCACTTTCCGTCACCTGGGAAACATTTAGTATGGAAGATGTTGAGCCCGACTCAGGATAACCTAGGCCAATGAGAAACATGGAAGTCAGGAAAATAAGACGAAAGTGTGGCGGCCACCTCACATTCAACATTAATCCATCCCACTCCTATATGGCTATGGGTATGAAAGCTCTCAAATCGGGAGTTTGCCAGCTGGTTTGCATTCCAAATGTTCCCTGACCATTGGAGTACTCCCACCTGAATAGCAGGCATGATGAGGACCAACTGTGCAATTAAGGGAATGTGGGGATGCTGTTGTAAGCAATTTCTGTGTCACCTGTCTTAACATTTTTGCAGGTCAATGTTTGGGTCCTCATTCACCACTCACCAGATTGTATCCACACCCCAATCTGACCTTATTGCTGCTCACACTCTCTGTCCCAGAATGAAATCACAAGAAAATGGAGGAGTGCCCCCTCATGATCTGTTGCAACTGCTCAACAGGGAACTAAATTCAAGGTAAATTCAAGGGGCACTGTGGACAAGACTGTTGTGACTCTCCCTGACTTAGCCTCAAGACAATGAAACACTGGGAGGTGCCTGCTTTTGAATGTAATGTGCCCCTCTTTTTTCTAGAAGAATGGCTATTTTTGCAGGGGAAGGTGACTTGGGTTCCAGCAAGTTTCAGCCAGCCCCCCAATTCACTGCAGATTCGTGATCCACAGAAAAAATAAAGAACAAGAGCCCCATAGCCCAAGCAGAGCCACAGAAACAGACCACCAAAAGGTTGGGAGACTCAAGAAAAAAAAAAAAAAAAAGCTCTGAAGTGCATTAGCCACATTCCTTTAAGCAGACTCCACTTACAGACACACACACACATACACACACACACACACACACGCAATGCCAAACACACACACACAATGCCAAACACACATAGACATACAACAATTGCAACACTCCTACAGAAACACACAATCTGGAAGCTCCTGAGGCTTCCTGGTTCTAAAGGAAGACCCAACTTGGAAATAGCAACCCTGGGGATCACTAGTGGGCTACACCTAGAAATCCCAGTGGGGCAAGTTTCAAAAAAACTCACTCCTACAACATTGAAGCAGGCCTGAAAAATTGTACAAATCCTTTTAGATCCTTAGGGATTCTGTGTTGTATTTCTTGAGCTGTGCCTGAAGTTTCTTCAAGCTGGCTCACGTCTGCTGTCTCCTAGGATCATGAGACTATCTCATTGATCCCACAGAGAAGACAGGCAAAATTCCACAGTTGATGCAACTTCTCAGATGTCTCCTCCTCTGGCAAGCTGCAGGGTCTTTGTTCTAGAAAAAGGTGGCATTGATTTTGAGGCTAGCCAGAGCTCACAGCTCAGGCATTGTGCCATGAAACCAGAGGATGCATATTTGAGATATAGGCAGGGGCATCCAGCTGTCAGAGCTATCAGCATCCCTAAGCAGAGGAAAATAGTACAGGCAGAACCAGACTTGTACTAGGAAAAGTCTGCCTGCCAAAACCCACCACAGTCCCCTAAAACTCTCAAACTCTTGGCTTCTTCAGGCCATCTCCATTGTCATGTCACACTAGAGAAGGAGGTGTTTTGAGACTGTGAGGTGATCACTGAGAACTGATCTTCTGACTCCATTCGTGAAAGATGCTGTGTGAAAGAATTGGGTCCCATGGGGTTTGGAATATAGCTTGTGTGTTGTGGAGGGTTCATTGAGTGATACAATCACACCTGAGACACCAGAGGTGGGTGTCAGTGAAAGATGCCTGGGTTCTTGACCTCACTGCCCTCATTCATCTTGGGCCTCACAGGTGCTCTCTGGGAAACACAGGAACAATGGCAAAGGCAAGGCCAAGTTGGAGCCATATTCTCACACCTCGGACTAACCTCTCACATGTGCAGATGAGGTTGACAAACTGTCAGAGGTGGTCTGTGGAGATGACAAGCCTGAAAATGGTGCCCACTAGTGCTGTTGAGAAGTAAAGTGGATTTCCCATAAGATAAAAAAAAAATCAAGGCTGGCCTGATAGAAAGAGCTGCGTTGTGCTGGAGTCAAACCAATGTTCAGTGATTCCTTTCTGAAGACCCAAAAGCCTCCCGTAAAGTGCAAAAAACCTCAGCCCCCAGAAGAAGACAACAACACACAATTTGGAGTGCAGCCAGCCTACCCAAAGTCCCTTTTGCTCTCTGAAATCCCTGACAGATAAATAATCTGTGGCAAGAGGTAGCCCCTTCCAGCAACAGACCAATGAAGAATCCCTCCATAATAAGAAGGTCATGCAGATAAAATGAAACAGAGGCTAGATTACCAGGCAAAAGCCAGACATGGCTGCCTGCTTCTCATCTGACAGAAATCCTGCAGCAGTCTGATAGAAGTGAGAGAACTAGAGTTTCCTTTTTGGCCACTGTAAAGGGAAATACATGTTTTTAAAAGTCTCAAAGATGCCCAGTCATTAAAACGTGACAATGTTTAAAAGGAAACACTCATGCAATGGATTCCCATGAGGGTCATTCTCTGTGAACCTGGAAACTTTTAGTGTGGTAGTCAATGATCCAGACCAAGGAAACACTAGGTCTATGAAGAACATGGAAGTCACAAAGAGAAGAGGCAAGATGGAGGCCACATCCCACCCAGCATCAATCCATTACACTCCCATTCACCTCCAGGTATAGAAAACACTCAAATTGGAGGTTTGCCAGGATGGCATGAATTTCCACTCCAAATATTCCTTGTGCCAAAACCCACTGTCATGGAGACCATAACGAAGAGGCACTGGAGGAATTAAGACAAAGATACAGAAATAGAGTGCAAAGTTGGAATCAGGGGGCTAATTGCCTTCAGAGCTGAGAGCCTCAAACAGAGTTTGACCTACATATTTACTGATAGCAAAACAGTGATTAGCATTTTTTCTATAGATAATAGAATAGCTAAAAGCATTCATTACAGAAAACAAAAAGACAGGCTGTGGTTTGCTATCTTCAGCAGAAACATGTCCTTAAGGCACAAACCACACATTATATTGTTTGTGATTTTGGAATGCCTTGAGCAGTTTTCCCCACTTGGTGGGCCAGATGTTCTTTGCCATCATTTCTGTAAACCAAAAACCTCGAGCATAGCCTTCATAGACATCATGAGCATGTTACAGTGCTGTGGAGATTTCATTTATGGCCAGTTTCTCCTGGTCCATTTATGGCCACGCTTGGGGACTCCCACCAAATTGCCCGCTGGAGTACTCCCACCTGAACCCTGGGCCATGGTGTGGACTACTTGTGCAATTAATGGAATGTGGGAATAGCGGTGGAACTACCTTCTGTGTTATCTGTTTTCATGGTTTTTTTTGCACGTGAATTGTGCAACCCTATGCACCCTCACCAGATTGTACTGTCACCCCTATCTGACCATATTGCTGCTCACACTTTGTGTTCATCTTGGGATGAAATCCCAAGAAGATGGAGAAGTGCTTGCTCATGATGTGAAGCACCTGCTCAGCTGGGAACTGAATTTGAAGAAAATTCCAATGGTCCTGTGGACAAGAGTGCTAGTGTTTTTCCTGGGTTGGCCACAGGATAATGAAATAGTAAACAATATCTGTGTTTTGGTGAGGTATTTTCCTCTTCCTTCTAGAAGATAGTTTTTTTTTTTTTCTTTTTTTGGCAGAGGGTGGTGATTTGGACACTAGCAGGTCTCGGACCATCTTCCAATTCACTGCAGATTCATGATCTATAGAAAAACAAAGAATACAGAGCCCCACAGCCTAAGCAGAGATGCACAGAAAGGTTTCCAAAATGTTGAGAAATTAAAAAAAAAAAGCACTGAAGTGAGTTAGCCACATCATTCCTTTAAGTGGACTCCACTTACCAATGCGCATGCACACACACACACACAATGTCACACACATGCAGACATTCAGCACTTACAACACTTTCCTGGAAACACACAGCTTGGCAGCTCCTGAGGCTGTGTGTTTCTGCAGAAACCAACACCTGAAAGAAAGGAACCCTGGGGAACCCATGTGCACCATACCTAGAAATCACAATGGTCCAAATTTCAAAAATGCACTCCTACAGTGTCTAGGCAGTCCTGAGGAATTCTGTAGTTTTTTTTTAAACCAATAGGAATTTCTCAGATATTCCTGGAGCTGTGCTTGATGTTTCTTCAGGTTGTCTCATGTCTGCCCTCTCATAGGATTATGAGACTGTCCCATCAATTCCACAGAGAAGACAGGCGAGAGTCCACGACCGACACATGTACACGAAGTTCTCCTTCTCTCCCAAGCTTCAGGAATTTATTGCTATGCAATGGTGACATTCACTGTGATGCTAGCCAAATCTCACAACCAATTCTGGTGCCCTGAGACTAGCACAGGCACATTCGTGAAGCACATTTGGGCGCCCAGCTGTAGCAGCTGCCAGTCTGCCTAAGGAGAGGAAAATTGTATAGGCAGAGACAAGCTGGTATGGGAAAAAAGGCTGCCTGAGAAAACCCACTGTGGAACCCTAAAAGTCTTGACTTCAGGGCCCATTAGGGCCATGTCTATGTTTGGTTCCACTTCAGGAGGATGCATTTTGAGACTGTGAGGTGGTCGCTGGAAACTGCTCTTCTGTCTCCATTTATGAAAGAGGCTGTGTGCAAGAATAGGGTCCCTTGGAGTTTAAAAAATAGTCTAGTATGTTGTTGAGGGTACTTTGGGTGACAGAATTATGCCTGAGACCCCACAGGCAAGTGTCAGTGAAAGATGGCCAGCCTCTTGACCTCACTACCTCCTTCATCCCAGTTCTTTCAAGGGTTCTCTAGTAAAGGCAGGAACCACAACAAAGGCAAATCCAAGGTGGAAAAGTGTTCTCAGACTTCTGAGTTTTAGATGAGGTAGAGACCAGTTCTCAGAGGCAGTCTGTGGTGATAGCAAAACTGAAAACTGTGTCCCATAGTGCTATTGAGGGGCACTGTGGATTCCCCATGAAAACAATGAAAAATAAATGTTCACCTGAGAGAATAAGCTGCCTTGTGCTGGAGTCCGAGTAATGATCAATGATTCCTCTCAGAGGACCGAAAAGCCTCCTACAAAGTGCAAACCACCTCATCTTCCACAAAGAGAAAATGACCTACAACCTGGGGTTCAGCTAGCCTACAAGAAATCCCTTTTACTCTCTGAAATTGCTGGCAGCTAAATAATCTGTGGCAAGAGGCATCAACATCCAGCCACAGTTCAAGAGAAGAGCCATACCAAAATGAAAAGGCTGTACAGATGAAATGAAACAGGCTAGATTCCCAGGCAAAAGCCAGACATGGCGGCTTGCTTCTCATTTTACAGAAATCATGCATCCCTTGGATAAAAGTGGAAAAATAAATGTTTCTTTGTTGGCAGCTGTAGTGGGAATTTGTGGTTTTAAAACTATCCAAGTTCCCAGTCATTAAAATGTGACAGTGTTTAGAAGGAAACACTCATGCAATGGATTCCCATGAGTGTCATTCTCCGTGAACGGAAAACATTTAGTGTGGAAGTCCTTGAGCCAGACTCAGGAAAACCTAGGCTGACGAGGAAAATAGAAGTCAAAAAAAGAAGAGGTGAGTGTGGAGGCCACATCCCAACAAGAACCTATCCATTCCATTACCATATGGCTCCATGTATGAAAGCTCTCAAATCGGGAATTTGCCAGGATGCCCCCAATTTGTACTTCAAATGTTCTTGCACATTGGAGTACTCCCACCTGAACACTGGGCTATGGTGCACACTGCTTTTCCTGTTAAGGAAATGCAGGGATGGAGTCGGAAGCACATTCTGTCATCTGTCTTCATTTTTTTGCAGGTGAAGTTGTGGGACCGTATCCAAGCCTCACCAGATTGTATCTGCACCCCTATCTGAACTTTTTGTTGCTAATATTATATGTTCCAGGATGAAATCCCAAGACAGTACGCAAGTGACCCTTGAAGCACCTGCTCATTTGGAAACTGAATTCGAGGTAAATTCAAGGGGACCTGAGGACAGGGCTGCTAGTGTGTCTCCCTGGGTTGGCCCCAGGAAAATTAAACACTGGGAGATATCTATTTTTTGGTGTGCTGTGCTTTTCTACATTCTAGAAGAGTGGCTTTTCTTTTTTTTTCTTTTTTTTTTTTTTGCAGAGCCTTGTGATTTGGATGCTAGTGGTCTCAGCATGTCTCCAAATTCACTATGGATTTAAGATCCACAGAAAATTAAATAACACAGAGCTTGGCAGTCCACGAAGAGCCACAGAGACAGGCCACCAAGAGGTTGGAAGACTCAAAAAAGAAGTACTGAAGTGTGTTAGACAGATTCTTTTAAACAGACTCCACTTACAGGCACACACATACACAATGCCAAACACACAGGCAAACATTCAGCACTTACAAAATTCCTAAGTAAAACATGATTTGGCAGCTACTGAGGCTAAATGATTTTGCAGGGAGCCCCACCTGGGAGAGAGAAACCCTGGGGAACACAGGCGGGCCATACCTAGAAATCACGGTGGGGCAAGTTACAAAAAGACTCACCCCTACAACGTCTCAGCAGGCCTGAGGAATCCTGCAGATTTTTTTGGATCCTTAGGGATTTTATGGTTTCTTCCTGGGGCTGTGCTTGACGTTTCTTCAGGGTGGCTACTGTCTGCCCTTTCCTAAGATCATGAGACTGCCCCATGGGTCCCACAGAGAAGAGAAGTAAAAGTCCACCACCAATGCAACTCCATGAAGGTCTCCTTATCCGCCAAGCTGTAGGGATTTGTTGTGACATTTATTGTGAAGCTAGCCAGAGCTAGTGGCCTAGTGGCCTGAGACAAGTTTATGTGCCTTTGTGAGGTAGGCTTAGACGCTAGGCTGTCAGAGCTTTCAGACTGCCTAAGCAGAGGAAAATGGTACACGCAGAGCCTACCACGTATCAGGAAAAAGGCTGCTGGTGAAAACCCACTGCAGAAGCATAAAAGTCTCCTCCTCAGTGTCCCTTCAGGCTGTCTTTGTTATCAAGTCCACTGGACGGTAGACATTTAGAGACTGTGAGGTGGTCACTGGAAACTGCTCTTCTGAGTCCATTCCTGAAAAAGACTTTGTGCCAGAATCCCTGGAAACAGGAATATACTCTGGTGTGTTGTTGAGGGTTCTTTGGATGATAGAATCATATCTGAAACCCCAGAGGCAGGTGCCAGAAAAAGATGGCCAGGCTCTTGACTTCACAGAATGCTTTCATTCTGTCCCTCACAGGGTTCTCTGGAAAGGCAGGAATCATGACAAGGGAAAGTGCACGGTGGAGCAGAGTTTTTCAGAGGCAGTCTGTGGTGATGGCAAGCTGGAAAATCGTGTCCAGTAGTGCTGTTTAGGGTCACTGTGTATTGTCCATGAAAGCAATGAGAATTTGAGGCTCACCTGACAGAATGAGCTGGAATCCAAACGATGTTCAATTTTTCCTGTCAGACCTAAAAGCCTCCAGCAATGTGCAATAACCTCAGGCCCCACAATGACACAATTAACCTAACCCTGGAGCACAGTCAGCCTACCTGAAGTCCCTTTTGCTCTTTGAAATCCTCAGCAGCTAAATATGTGTGGCAAAAGGCAGTCCCATCCAGCAACAGTGCAAAGAAAGAGCCCCTCCTCCACAATGAAAAGGCTGTACAGAGGAAATAAAATGAAAACAGGATTACCAGGCAAAAGCCAGACATCCTACAGGATGCTTCCCTTCCCACAGGAATAAATAGCCCTTGGACAGAAGTGGGAGAACAAGGGTCTCCTTGTTAGTGGCTGTAAATGGATTTTACGTTTTTAAAATTATCAAAGCTGCCCAGTCATTAAAACATGACAGGTTTTAGAAGAAACCACTCATGCAATGGATTCTCATGAGGGTCGTTCTCTGTGAACTGGATACGTTTAGTGTGGAAGTCATTGAGCCAGACCCAGGAAACCCTAGGTCAACAAGAGACGTGGAAGTCAGGAAGAGAAGAGACAAGTGTGGAGGATACATCCCCCTCAGCATTAATCCATTCCACACCCATTTGGCTCAAGGTATGAAAGCCCTCAAATTTGCAAGCTGGCCCCAATTTTCACTCCAAATGTCCTTTGTAGATTGGAGTACTTCCAACAGAAAACCAGGCCATGGTGTGGGCTGCTTGTGCAATTAAGGGAATTCAGGAATGGTGTTGAGGTATTGGAACCACCTTCTGTGTCTGGAGTTGCAGGACCCCATCCACCCCTCACCAGATTGTATCCTTGTTCCTATCTAAACTTATTGCTGCTCACACTCTACGTCCCAGGATGAAATCCCAAGTTGATGGAGGAGTTCCCCCTCATGATGTGAAGCAACTGCTCAGCTGAGAGTCAAATTAGAGGTAAATCCAAGGGGATCTATAGACAGGTCTGCTAGTGTCTCTCTCTGGATTGGTTGCAGGACAATGAAATACTGGGAAATGTATGTTTTTTATTGTGGTGTGCTTCTCTTTTTTCTCAAAATTTTTTTTTTTTGGTGTGAGAGGTAATTTCAACACTGGCAGGTCTTGGCCTGCCTACCAACTCACTGTGGATTCATGATTCACATAAAAATAAAGAATACAGAGCCATCAGCCTAAGCAGAACCACATAGATAGGCCACCAAAAGGTTAAGAAACTTAAAAAAAAGTGTCAAAGAGTGTTTGCCACATTCCTTTAAGCAGAGAGTCCGCTTACAGGCACACACACACACACACACACACACACACACACAGAAATACACAATGTCACACGCACATGCAGAAATCCAACACTTGCAACACTCCTACAGAAACACACAGCCTGGCAGCTCCTGAGGCTGCTTGGTTCTTAAGGAAGCCCCACCTGGGACAGAGTCACCCTGGGGAAGACAGGCAGACTGTACCTAGAAATCACATTTGGACAGCTTTCAGAGTTGCCTCTACAATGGCTAGGCAGGCCTGAGGAATTCTGGAGATCCTTTTGGATCCTTAGGGATTTTGTGGTTTACTCCTGGGGCTCTGGTTGACATTTCTTCAGGCTGGCTTACATTTGCCCTCTCCTAGGATTATGGGACTATGCCATGGATCCCACAGAGAAGACAGGTGACAGTCCACCGCTGATACACCTCCAAGGAGGTCTCCTTCTCCATTAAGCCACAGGGACATGTCTCTAGGGAAAGGTCACATTTATTATGATTCCAGCCAGAGCTCCTAATCAGGCCTGGTGCCAGCAGATTAGTGAATGTGCATTCTTGAAGCAGTCTCTGGCACTAGTCTGTCAGAGCTGTCAGCCTGCCTTAGCAGAGGAAAATGGCACAGGCAGAGCTGGCCTGGTATCGGTAAAAAGGCTTTCTGTGAAAAACCTCTGTGGGACCATTAAAGTCTTGACCTCAGGGTCACTTTGGGGAGTCTCTGTGGATGGGTCCAGATAAAAAAAAAAAAAGGCATTTCGAGACTGTGAGGTGGTCACTGGAAACTGCTGTTTTGACTCTATTCCTGAAAGAGGCTATGTGCCAGAACTGCATACCGTGGGGATTGGAATATTCTCTGGTGTGTTTCTGAGGGTTCTTTCAGTGATAGAATCAAACCTGAGACTGCAGAGGAGGGTGTCAGTGATAGATGGCCAGGGTTTGGCCCTCAATGAAGACTCCCTTCACTCTAGGCATTGCAGAGGCTCTGTGGGAAAGGCAGGAACCACGAGAAAGGCAAATCCAGGTGGAGCAGTGTTCTCACAACTCATTCTGGTCCCTTATGGGTGCAGATGAGGTTGAGACAGTGCCTCAGAGACTATCTGTGGTGACAGCAACTCTGAAAAACATGTTCTGTAGTGCTGTTCAGAGGCACTGTGGATTCCTCCAGGTATAAATACCTCCAATCAGGAAGTTGCCAGTATGCCCCCAATTTGCACTCCAAATGTCAATTGCACATTTGAGTATCCCCACCTGAATACCAGGGCATGGTGTGGTTTGCTTGTGCAATTAAGGGAATGCAAGGATCGAACTGGAAGCATCTTCTGTGTCATCTATCTTCATTTTGTTTTTTGCAAGTGAAGTTGCAGGACCCTATCCACCCCTCACCAGATTGTATCCTCGCCCGTATCTGACCTTATTGCTGCTCACACTGTATATCTTAGGATGAAATCCCAAAACATGTAGGAGTGCTCCTGCACTCCATTAAGCACCTGTTCATCTAGGAGTGGAATTCGTAGAAATTCAAAGCATCCTTCTGACAGGGCTGCTAGTGTCTACCCCTGGGTTGGTCATCAGACAAGGAAACACTGGGGGATGTCTCTTTTTTGGGGTGGTGTGCTCATTTTCTTTTTAGAAGAGTGGCTTTTTTGCAGAGAAAGATTATTTGGATGCTGGCGGGTCTCAGCCAGCCTTCCAATTCACTGTGGATTCACGATCCACACAAAAATAAAGAACATGGAAACTTGGAGCCCAAGTGGAGAGATGAGAGGCCATCAAAATGTTTTGGGTCTCAAAAAAAAAAAAAAATGAAGGGCTGAAGTGAGTTAGCCACTTTCCTTTAAGCAGACTCTATTTACAACTACACACAAACACACATGCACACACTGCCACACACACACAGACATCCAACACTCCCAACACTCCAACAAAAACACACAGCCAGACACTTCCTGAGGCTGTGTGGTTCTGCAGGATGCCGCACCTGGGACAGATCAACCCTTGAGAACACAGGCTGGCAGTACCTAGAAATCACAGTGGGACATGTTTCAAAAAACTCAGCCCTACAACATCTAGGCAGGCCTGAGGAATACTGCAGATCCTTTTGGATTTTTAGGTATCTTGCGGTTTATTCCTGGGGGTGTGCTTGCTGTTTCTTCAGGCTGGTTCATGGTCTGCCCTCTCCTAGGATCATGGGACTGTCCCACGGATTCCACAGAGAAGAAATGTGAGTTCACCCCGAAGCATCTTCACGGAGGTCTCCTTCACCAAGCCACAGGAAATTTTTACTAGGCAACGGAGACATTCCTTGTGAAGCTGGGCAGAACTGACAATCAGGCCTGAGAGTAGTGCATGTGCATTCTATCAGCAGGCTCTCACACCCAGTTGTTAGAGATGTCAGCCTGCCTAAGCAAAAGAAAGTGTTACAGGCAGAGCTGGCCTGGTATCGGGAAAAAGGTTGCCTGCAACAACTCTCTGTGGGAGCCTAAGAGTCTCAATCTTGGGTCCCCTTCAGGCCATCTCCATGTTCAGATTTCACTGGAGAAGGAATTGTTTTGAGACTGTGAGTTGGTCCCTGGAAACTGATCTTCTGACTCCATTCCCAAAAAAGGCTGTGTGTAAGAATTGCGACCGATGTAGATTGGAATATAGTCTGATATATAATTGAGAGTTCTTTGAGTGATAGAATCATACCTGAGATCCAGAGGAGGGTGTCAGCAAAAGAGGAGGCTGTGCTATTGACCTCACTGCCTTTGTTCATTCTGGGCCTCATAGAGGATCTCTGGGAAAAACAAGTCCATGGTGGAGCAGTGCTCTCACACCTCAAACTGGCCTATCATGGGTGCCGATGAGGTTGAGACAGTGTCTCGTAGGACGTCTTTGGTGATGCCAAACCTGAAAATCATGTCCAATAGTGCTGTAGAGGGCACTGTAGATTACCCATGAGAGCAAAAAAAAAAAAAAAAAAAAAAAAAAAATGAATGCTCACCTGAGAGAATGAGCTGTCTTGTGCTGGACTTTAAACAATGTTCAATGATTCCTGTCAGAAAACTCAAAATCGTCCTGCAAATTGCAAATATCTTCAGCCCCCACAACATACAATGATCACAACTAGGAGCACAGCAAAGCTACCTGGAGTACCTTATGCTTTATGAAATCAATGGCAGCTAAATAATGTTTAGAAGCAGTCCCATCCAGCAACAGTCCAATGAAAGAGCCCTTCCACAATGAGAACATTGTGCAGATGAAACGAAACAGTCTAGATTACCAGGCAAAAGCCAGACATGGCTGGCTGCTTCTCATCCTACAGGAAATATGCAGACCTTTGATAGACCTGTGAAAACGAGAGTTTCCTTGTTGGCTGCTCTAATGGGAATTTGTGGTTTTAAAACTATCAAAGCTTCCCAGTCACTTGAACTTGACAGTGTTTATAAGGAAACACTGAAGCAGTGGTTTCCCATGAGGGTCGTTTTTGTGAAATGGGAATCATTTAGTGTGGAAGTTGTTGAGCCAGACCCAGGAAATCCTATGCCCTTGAGGATGGATCATGGAAGTAAAGAAAAGAAAAAATAGGTAATTATGAAGTGTACGTTCCACCCAGCATTAGTCATTAGTCCATTCCACTCAACTTTTGTTCCAGGTATAAATGCCCTCAAATTGGGAGCTTCCCAGGATGGCCTTAATTTGCACTCCAAATCTTCCTTGCAAGTTGCAGTACTCCTACTTGATCACCAATCCATGGTGTGGACTGCTTGTTCAATTAGGGAATTTGGGGATGGAGTTGGAAGTGTCTTCTGTGTCATCTGCCTTCATTTTTTTTGCCAGACACTATCCACCCCTTAACAGAATGTATCTTCATTCCTATCTGATGTTGTTGATGCTCACACTGTATGTCCCAGGATGAAATGACAAGATTATGGAGGAGTTCCCTCTCACGACATGAACCACCTGCTCGACTGGTAACAGAATTCAAGGTAAATTCAATGAGCCCTCCAGACAGGACTGCTAGTGTCTCTTTCTGGGTTTGCCACAGTACAGTGAAACACTGGTAGATGTATGTTTTTTGGAGTGGTGTACTATCCTTCTAGAAGAGTGCATTTTTCTGCAAAAGGAGGTATTTTTACACTGGTCTGTCTCAGTCAGCCTTCCAATGCACTGCAGATTCAGGATCCATAGAAAAATAAAGAATGCAGAGCCCCACGGCCCAATCTGAGCAGTATAGAAAGCCCAACAAAAGGTTGGGAGACAAAGAAAAAAAAAAAAGCACTGAAGTATGTTAGCCACATTCCTTTAAGCCGACTTTACTTACATACATACACACAGAGAGAAACACACACGTAGATATCCACAGAAATACACAGACTTGCAGCTCCTGAGCCTGCATAGTTCTGCAGGAAGCACCACCTTTGAAAGAGCCACCCCAGGTAACACAGGCGGGTTGTACCTAAAAAATCACAGTGGAACAAGTTTCAAAAAGACTTACATCTACAACGTGTAGTGAAGCCTGAGGTATTCTACAGATCATTTTGGATCCTCAGGGATTTTGCAGTTTATTTCTGGGGCTGTGCTTGAAGTTTCTTTAGCCTGGATCATGTCTGCCTTCTCCTAGGATCATGGGACTATCCCGTGTATCCCAGAGAGAAGATAGGCGAGAGTCCATGGTTGATGCACCTCCACGGAGGTCTCCTCATTTTCCAAGCTTCAGGGATTTGTCACTAGGCAGCAGTGACATTCATTGTGATGCTAGCGAGAGCTCACAGCTCAGGCCTCGAGCCCTGAGACTAGCATAATCATTACCACGTTCATGCTCCTGGTTGTCAGAGCTGTCAGCCTGCGTAAGAAGAGGAATATGGTACAGGCAAGGCTGGCCTTATATCAGGAAAAATCCTGTCTGTGAAACCTCGCTGCAAGACTTGACCTTAGGGCCCCTTCTCCGTAGTCAGTCCTGCTGGAGTAGGAGGCATTTTGAGACTTTTGAGGTGTTCACTGGAAACTGCTTTTCTGACTTTATTCCTGAAAGAGTTGTGCAAGAATAAGACCCACGGAGATTAAAATAAAGTTTGGTGAGTTGTTAAGGGGTCTTTGGTTGATGTAATTATACCTGAGACCCCAGAGGTGGGTGTCACCAATGATGGCCATGTCCTTGACATCAGTGCCTCCTTTCAACCTGGTCCTTTGAGGGGTTCTCTGTGAAATGCAGGAACCATGACAAGGCAGGTCTGAGGTGGAGCAGTGTTTTCAAACCTCATACTGGCATCTCACTGGGGTAGATGAGGTTGAGACAGTGTCTCAGAGGCTGACTGTGGTGATTGTAAGCTTAAAAAGTGTGTCCCGAGGTGCTGTTGAAAGGTCTTGTTGACCCCCAAGATAGTAAAAGAAAATCAAGGCTTGCCTGAGAGAAAAAGTTGCCTTGTGCTGGAGTCCAATCAATATTCAAAAATTCCTGTCAGAGTACCCTAAATCTTCCTGGAAAGTGCAAGAAATATCAGCCCCCACAAGGAGACCACCACTCACAACCTGCAGTGCTGCCAGCCTACTTGATGTCCTTTCACTCCCTGATATCCCTTGTAGCCAAAAGATGTGTGGTGAGAGGCAGTGGCATCCAGCAACAGCCCAGTGAAAGACCTCTCCACACAGACAAAGGAAGTGCAGATGAAATGAAACAGAGCCTACATTACCAGGCAAAAGCCAGACACAGTGGCCTGATTCTTATCCTTCAGGATTCATTCATCCCTCTGATAGAAGTGAGAGAAAAAGAGTTTTCCTGTTGGTAGCTCTAACAGGGATTTACAGTTTTAAAATTATCACAATTGCCCAGTCATTAATACATGACAGTGTTTAGAACAAAAACTCATGCAATGGATTCCCATGAGGGTCGTCCTCTGTGAACTTGGAAATGTTTAGTGTGGAAGATGTTGAGACAGACCCAGGTAAAGCTACCCCATGAGGATCATAAAAGTCAGGAAAAGAAGAGGTAAGTTTGGAGGTCACATATAACCCAGCATCAATCCATTTTACTTCCATTTTGCTCAGGGTATCAAAACCCTCAAATCAGAAGTTTGCCATGGTGGCCCAAGTGTTCACTACAAATGTTCCCTGCGCATCAGGGTACTTTCACCTGAACACTGAGCAATGGTGTGGACTACTTGTGCAATTAATGGAATGTGGAGATGAAGTTTGAAGCACCTTCTATATCATCTATTTTCACCATTTTTGCTGGTGAAGGTATGGAACCCTATCCACCCCTCACTAGATTGTATCCTCAACGTATATGACATTATTTCTGCTCACACTGTCTCACCCAGAATGAAATACGAACATGATGGAGGAGTGCCCCTCATGATGTGAAGCTCTTGCTTGGCAGGGAACTGAATTCGAGGTAAATTCAAGGGGCTATGCAGACAGGACTGCTAGTGTCTCTCTCCAGATTGGCCAAATTACAATAAAACACTGGCAGATGTCTGTTCTTGGGTGTGGTGTTCTGTTTTTCTAGAAGTGTGCCTTTTTTGCCACAGGTGATGATTGGGATTCTGGCAGGTCACAGCCAGCCTACCTATTCATTGCGGATTCATGATCCACAAAAAAGTAAAGAAGAAAAAGCCCCACAGCCCACGCAGGGCCACACAGAGAGGCCACCCAAATGTTAAGAGACTAAAAAATAAAAAGCACTGCAGTGCTTTGTCTCTATCTATTTATTTATTTATTTATTTATTTATTTATTTAAGACAGAGTCTTGCTCTGTCACCCAGGCTAGAGTGCAGTGGCATGATCTCGGCTCACCACAAGCTCCGCCTCCCCAGTTCATGCTATTCTCCTGCCCCAGCCTCACAAGTAGCTGGGACTACAGGTGCCAGGCACAGTGCCTGGCTAATTGTGTGTGTGTGTGTGTGTGTGCACTTTTAGTAGAGATGGGGTTTCACCGTGTTAGCCAGGATGATCTCAATCTCCTCACCCCGTGATCCTTCCGCCTCAGCCTCCCAAAGTGCTGGGATTACAGGTGTAAGCCACTGCACCTGGCTGCTATATCTCCATTTTTTTAAGCAAAATCCACTTAAGGCACAGAAAAACACATATGCACACATGCAAACACACAAAACCACACACACACACACACCCAGACATGAAACATTCACAGCACTCCCACAGAAACACACAACCCAGGAGCTTCTGAGGCTGCATCTTTCTGCAGGAAGCCCCACAGAGCAAACCCATGGAACACAAGAGTGCTAAACCTAGAAATCACAGTGGGACATGTATCATAAGGCTAAAACCTAAAACATCTAGGTAGGCCTGAGGCATCCTGAAGATTTTTTTGATCCTTAGGGATTTTGCGGTTTATTCCTGGGGCTCTACTTGAGGTTTCTTCAGGCTGGCTTACATCTGCGTTTTCCTAGGATCATGGGACTATCCCATAGATCACACAGAGAAGACAGGTGAGAGTCCAACACCAACGCACCTCCACCTTCCTTTGCAAAGCTGCGGGGACTTTTTGCTAGGCAAAAATGGCATTCATAGTGACTCTAGCCAGAGCTCAAAGTTCAGACCATGTGCACTGAGACTAGCACATATGCATTGGCTAGGCATTCATATTGATGCTAGCTAAAGCTCACAGCTCAGACCTGGTGCCCTGAGACTAGTGCATATGCATTGGCTAGGCAGACACAGGTGCTGGGCTGTCAGCATGCCTAAGAAGAGGAAAATGATACAGGCAAAGCCAGCCTGGTATTGGGAAAAAGACTGCCTGCTATAACCCACTGCAGGATCCTAAACATCTCAACCTTAGGGCCCTTACACGTTGTCTTCATGGATGGGTCACACTGGAGGAAGAGCTGTTTGAAGATTGTGAGGTGGGTCACTGAAGACTGCTCTTCTAACTCTAACTTCTAAATAAACTGTGTGCAAGAATTGCATCCCATGGGGATTGGAATACAAACTGGTGAGTTGTTGAAGGGTCTTTTGGTGATAGAATTATACCTGAGACTCCAGAGATGGGAGTCAGTGAATTATGGCCAGGTCCTTGACCTCAATATGTTCCTTTATCCTGGGCCACATGGGTGCTCTTTGGGAAAGGCAGGAACCACAACCAAATCAAGTCCAGACTGGAGCAGTGTTCTCAGACCTCGAACTGGCCCCTCACAGGTGCAGATGCAGATGAGACAGTGTCTCAGAGGCTCCCTGTGGCAATTGCAAGCCTGAAAAGCGTATCCAGTATTGCTACTGAGGGGCAATGTGGATGCCCCATGAAAGCCAAGAAAAATCAAAGCTTACCTGAGAGAATGAGCAGACTTGTGCTGAAGTCCAAGCAACCTTTAAAGATACCTGTCAGGGCTCCCAAATACCTGCTGGAAATTGCAAACAACCTCAGACTCCACAATGAGTCCATGACCCTAAACAAGGTGAACAGCCATGCTAACAGAAGTCCTTTTTGCTTTCTGAAATCCCTGCCAGCCAAAAGATCTGTGGGGAGAGGGAGTCCCATCAAGCAACAGCTTAATGAAAGATACCCTCCATAATGAGAAAGGACTAGCAGATGAAATGATATAGAGGCTAGATTACCAAGAAAAGCCAGATGTGGCTGTCTGCTTCTCATCATACAGGAATCATGCGACCCTCCCATAGAAGTGGGAGAACAAAGGTTTCCCTTTTGCCAACAGTAATGGGAATGTATAGTTTTAAGGGTATCACAGGCACTCAGTCATTAAAATGTGACAGTGTTTAGAAAGAAACACTCATGCAATGGATTCCCTTGAGAGTCGTCTTCTGTGAACTGGGGAAGTTTTAGCACGGAAGACATTGAGCCAGACCCAGGAAACACTAGGCTGATGAGGGATATGAAAGTCAAGAAATGAAGAGCCAAGTGTGGAGGCCACTTCCTACCTTGCTTCAATCGATCTCGCTCCCATTTGGCTCCAGGTATGAAAGCCTTCAAATCAGGAGTTCGACAAGATGTTCCCACTTTGCACTCTAAATATTTCCTGCATGTTGGAGTACTCCCACCTCAACACCAGCCCACAGTGTAGACTGCTTGTGTAATTAAGGAAATGTGGGAATTCAGTTGGAAGAATCTTCTGGGTCATCTGCCTTCACATTTTTTTTGCAGTTGAAGTTGTGGGATTCTATCCACCCCTCAACAGATTGTATCTTCACCCCATCTGATGTCATTGCTGCTCACACTCTCTGTCCCCTAATTAAATTCCTAGATGATGGAGGAGTGCCCCCTCACAACGTGAAGCCCTTGCTTAGCTGGGAACCAAATTCGAGGTAAATTCAATGGACTCTGTGAACAGGGTCGTGGCCTGCCTCCAATTAACTGGCGATTCATGATCCACAGAAAAGTAAAGAACATGGAGCCCTGCAGTGCAAACAGAGCCACACAGACTGGCCACCAAAAGGCTTGGAATCTTGATAAAAGAAGCACTGTAGTGCATTTGCCACATTCCTTTAAGCAGACTCCACATTCAGGTGTGCACACAGACACATACACAAACACACAAAGCCACTAAGACACACCCACATGCGGACATCCAACACTCACAACACTCCCACAGAAACACACTTCCTGGCAGCTTTTGAGGCTGAGTGGTTCTGCAAAAAGCCCCACCTGGACAGAACTATTCTGGGGAACACAGACCAGCTGCACATAGAAATCACAATGGGGCAATTTTCAAATCAACTCACATGTACGACTAGGCAGGCCTGAGGCATACTACAGGTCCTGTTGGAACCTTAGGGATTTTGAGGTTTATTCTCTGGACTCTGCTTGGTGTTTCCTCAGGCTGCCTCATGTCTGTCCTTTCCTAGAATCATGGGTCTATCCCATGGATTGCACAGAAAAAACAGCCAAGAGTCCACCTGAGACACAGCTCCATGGAGGTTTCCTTCTCCTCCAAGCCAAGGGAATTGTTGCTAGGCAACAGTGATATTTATTATGATGCAAATCAGAGCCCAAGGTAAGGCCTGGTGCCCTGAGACTAGCCCAAGTGTATTCATGAGGCAGGCTTGGGCACCTGGCTGTCAGAGCTGTCAGCCTGCCTTAGCAGAAAAAAAAAAGGTACAGGCAAAAGGGGCTTGGTATCAGGAAAAAGTCTGCTGACAAAATCTCAGGGCAGGACCTTAAAATTCTTGACCTCAGGGCCCCTTTGGACTGTCTCCACAGTCAAGTCCAGCTGAAGGAGGAGGTGTTTCGGGGCTATGAGGTGGTCTCTGGAACCTGCTGTTCTGACTCCATTCCCTAAAGGTCTGTGAGCAAGAATCAGGTCTCATGGGGATTGGAATATAGTATGGAGTGTTGTTGAGAGTTCTTTGGGTGACAGAATCATACCTGAAAGCCCAGAGGTGGGTGACATCGAAAGATGGCTGGGCTCTTGACCTCACTGCTTTCCTTCATCCTTGGCCTCACAGGGGACCTCTGGGAAAAGCAGAAACCATGACAAAGAAAAGTCCAAGGTGTTCTCACACCTCGGACTGGCCTCTCATGGGAGCAAATATTGTTGAGAGAATGTCTCATAGGCTGTTTGTAGTGATTACAAGCCTGATAGGGGTGTCCAGTAGTGCTGCTGAGTGGCACTGTGTATTCCCCATGAAAGCCAAGAAAAAATAAAGGCTTGTCTGAGAAAATGAGCTGCCTTGTGCGGGAGTCCAGGCTATTTTTAATGATTCCTGTCAGTGGACTCCAAAGCCTCCTCCAAAGTGCAAACAACCTCAGTTTCCACAATGATACAATTACCCACAACCTGGATCACAGGTAGCTTACCCACAGTATCTCTTGTTCTCTGAAATCCCTTGCAGCTAAACAATCTGTGGTGAGAGGCGGTCCCATCCAGCAACAGCCCAGTGAAAGAGCCCCTCCACAATGAGAAGGCCATGCAAATGAAGTTAAACAGACTAGATTACCAAGCAAAAGCCAGACATGGCTGATTGCTTCTCATCCTACAGGAATCATGCAGCCTCCAAAAGACATGGAAGAAAACAACTTTCCTTGTTGGTGACTGTAATGGGAATTTATGGCTTTAAAATTATAAAAGCTGCCCAGTCATTAAAAAGTGACAGTGTTTAGAACAGAACATTCATGCAATGGATTCCAATGAAAGTGATTCTCTGTGAACTGGGAAATGTTTCATGTGAAAGTTGCTGAGCCAGACCCAGAAAATCGTAGGCCAGCAAGGAACATAAAAGTCAGGAGAAGAAGACGCAAGTTTGGAGGTCAAATCCAATTCAGTATCAATCCATTCCACTCTCATTTGGCCATGGGAATGAAATCCCTGCAATTGAGAGATTGCCAAGATGGCCCCAATTTGCACTCCAAATGTTCCTTGCACCTTAAAGTACTCTGACCTGAACACTATGTGGCCATGATGTAGACTACTTGTGTAACTTAGGGAATGCTGAAATGCAGTTGAAAGCACCTTCTGTGTCATCGGTCTTCATTTTTTCTGCAAATGAAGTTGCGTGACCCCATCCACCCCACACCAGATTTTATACTCACCCCTAACTGACCTTATTGCTCCTCACACTTGATGTCCCATGATAAAATCCCAAAACAATGGAGGAGCACCCCCTCATGATGTGAAGCTCCTGCTCTGGTAAATTAAAGGGACAATGCAAACAGGACTGCTAGTGTCTCTCTGTGTTGGTCACAGGACACTGAAACAGTGGGAGATGTCTGTTTTTTTGATGTGGTGTGCTCTTCCTCATTCCAGAGAGTGGATTTTTTTATTTTTTTGCAGGGGAGGGGATTTGGACAATGTTATTTCTTGTTGTGTCACCCAATTCATTGTCGATTCATAATCCACAGAAAAATAAAGAACACGAAGCTGCAAATCCACAGCAGAACAACACAGAGAGGTCACCAAAATGTTGGGAAACTAAAAAAAAAAGGGCTGAAGTTCATGAGCTACACTCCTTTAAGCAGACTCCAATTTCAGACGTGTGCATGCGTGCACACACACACACACACTCACACACACACCTCAACACAAAATGCCTCACAAACATGCATACATGCAACACTTGCAATACTCCCAGAGAAACATACAACTCAGCAGCTATGGAGTCTTTGTGGTTCTGCAGGAAGACCCATCTAAAAGAGAGCAACCCTAGGGAACACAGTTGGGCTTCTCCTAGAAATCACAGTGGGGAGAGTTTCAAATAGACTCACCCCAACAACATCTAGGCAAGCCTCAGGAATTATGCAGATCCTTTTCGATCTTTGGGAATTGCACTTTTTTTTTTTTTTTTGGCAGTACTTGACGTTTCTTCAGGCTGGTTCACGTCTGCCCACTCGTAGACTCGTGGAAGTATCCCGGGAATCCCACACAGAAGACAGGTGAGTCCACCACCAACACCCATTTACAGAGGTCTCCTCCACCAAGACACAGGGACTTGTCAATAGGCAATGGTGACATTCATTGTGATGCTAGTCAGATCTCAAATCTGGCCTGGTCCCCTGAGACTAGAGCATGCACATTCCTGAGGCAGACTAGGGCTCTATCAGAGTTGTCAATCTGATGGCTATCAGAGTTGTCAATCTACCTAAACAGAGAAAAATACTACAGGCAGAGCCAGCCTGACTCCATTCCTGAAAAAGAATGTGGGTGTGCAAGAATTGGTTCCATGGGGATTGAAATATAGCCTGGTGTGTTGTTGAAGTTTCTGTGGGCAATAGAATTATACCTGAGACCCTAAAGGATCGTGTCAGTGAAAGATGGTCGTGCTCTTGACATCACTGTCTGCCTTCGTCCTGAACCACGCAGGGTCTTTCTGGGAAAGATAGGAAGCACGACAAAGGCAAGTCCAAGGTGGAGCAGTGTTCTCACACCTCAGACTTGCTTTTCACAGTTCAAATGAGTTTGAGAGAGTGTCTCAGAGGCCATCTGTGGTGAGGGGAAGCCTGAAAACGGTATTCAGTAGTGCTGTTGAGGGGCACTGTGGATTTTGCGTGAAAGTAAAGAAAAATCAGTACTCACCTGGGACAATGAGCTGCCTTGTGCTAAAGTCCAAGCAATGTTCAATGATATCTGTAAGAGGAGCCAAAATCTTCCTGCAAAATGCAAACAAACTCAGTCCTTAGAATGACACTATGACTCACAACTTGAAATCCAGCCAGCCTACCTGAAATCCATTTTGCTCTCTGAAATACCTGGCAGGTAAATAATCTTTGGAGAGAAGCAGTCCTATTCAGCAACAGCCCAATGAAAGAGTCCCTCCACAATGAGAAGGCTGAGCAGATGAAATGAAACAGAGGCTAGATTACCAGCAAAAGCCAGACATGGCTGCCTGTTTCTCATCCTGCAAGAATCAAGCAGCCCTCTGATAGAGGTGAGAGAACAAGTGTTTTTTTTGTTGGCAACTGTGACAGGAATTTATGGTTTTAAATATATCAAAGCTGACCACTCATTAAAACCTGAAAGTGTTCAGAAGGAAACACTCATGCAATGGATTCCCATGAGGGTCATTCTCTGTGAACTGAGAAATATTTAGTATGGAAGTCGTTGAGCCAGACCCAGAAAACCCTAGGCCACTGAGGAATGTGGAATTCAGGAAAAGAAGAGGCAAAGCTGGCGTACACATCCCACTCAGCATCCATCGATTTCACTCCCATTTGGCTCTGGGTATGAAAGCCCCCAAATCAGGAATTTGCCAGAATGGCCCAAATTTGCACTCCAAAAGCTTCTTGCAAGTTGGAGTACTCTCACCTGAACACGAGGCCATGGTGTGGACTGCATGTGCAATTAAGAAAATGTGGGGATGGCTGGGTGCAGTGACTCATGCCTGAAATCCCAGCACTTTGGGAGGCTGAGGCAGGCGGATTATGAGGTCAGGAGATCGAGACCATCCTGGCTAACACGAAGAAACCCCGCTTCTACTAAAAAAAATACAAAAAATTAGCCGCGTGTGGTGGCGGGCACTTGTAGTCCAAGCTACTCAGGAGGCTGAGGCAGGAGAATGGTGTGAACTCTCAAGGCAGAGCTTGCTTTGAGCCAAGATCGTGCCACTGCACTCCAGCCTGGGGGACAGAGTGAGACTGCATCTCAAAAAAAAAAAAAAAAAAAGAAAGAAAATGTGGGGATAGTGTTGGAAACACATTCTGTGTCATCAGCCTTTTTTTTTCTTTTCATTGCAGATGAAGTTGCAGGACCCCTTCCACCCCTCACCAAGTTGTACCATCACCCCTGTCTGACCTTATTGATGCTAATATTCTATATCCCATGATGAAATCCCAAAATGATGGAGGAGTGCCTAGTCACAACATGAAACACTGTCTCAGCTGGAAACCAAATTCGGGGTAAATTCAAAAGGCCCTGTGTACAGGACTGCTAAAGTCTCTCCTTGGGTTGGCCACAGGAGTATGCAACAGGGAGAGATATTTGTTTTTTGGTGTGGTGTGCTGCTCTTCTTTCTAGGAAAGTGGATTTTTTTTTTCCGGGGAAGTGATTCGGTCGTAGGCGGGTCTTAGCCTGCCTGCCTTTTCACTGTGGATTCATGATCCACACCAAAATAATAAATGAAGAGCTAGGGAGCCCAAGCAGATCCACAGAGACAAGCCACCAAAAGGTTTTGAGATTCAAAAGAAGTACAGAAGTGTGTTCGCCACATTCTTTTAAGCTGACTGCACTTACAGACACACACACACAAACACACAATGCCACACATGCGCAGACCTCAAACACATGCAACAATCACACAGAAACAAACAATTTAGCAGCTCGTGAGGCTGAGTTTTTCTGCAGGAAGACCCACCTAAGAGAGAGAAACCCAGGAAACACAGGCAGGCTGTATCTAGAAATGAGAGTGAAGCAAGTTTCAAAAACAGTCATCCCTACAACATAAAGGCAGGCCTAAGAAATTTTGCAGATCCACTTGGATTCTTAGAGATTTCGTGGAATTTCCCTGGGGATGTACTTGACATTTGTTCAGAATGGCTCATGTTTGCTCCCTTCTAGGATCATGGGAATAGGTTGTGGATCCCACAGAGGAGACAAGTGAGAATCCACTGCTGATGCACCTCCATGTTGGTCTCCTTCTCCCAGACGCAAAGACTTTTCACTAGCCAATGGTGACATTCATTGTGATGCTAGCCAGAGTTTAAGTCAGGCCTGGTGCCCTGAGATTAGCGCAAGAGTATTTGTGAGGCTGGATCAGGCATGTAGCTATCGGAGCTGTAAGCCTGCCAAAGCAGAAGAAAATGATACGGGCCAAGTCTTCCTGGTATCTGGAGAAAGTCTGCCAGTTAAAACCCACTGCAGGACCCCAAAAGTCTCAATCTCAGGGCCTCATCTGGCTGTCTCCATGGTTGGGTTCTGCCAGAGGAGGAGTCATTTCAGAACTGTGAGACGGTTGCTGGAAACAGCTTACTTGACTCCAGTCCCAATAAAGAATGTTTGTGTGCAACAATCGGGACCAATAAGGATGAAATATTGTCTGGTGTGTTGTTGAGGGTTTTTTGGATGATAGAATCATACCTGAGACCCCAGAGGTCAGTGTCAGTGAAAAATGGCTGGGCTCTTGATCTCACTGCCTCCCTTAATCCTGGGCCTCTCAGGGCCTCCCTGGGAAAGGCAGAAATCACTACAAATGGAAGTCCAAATCAGCATGAAGCAGTGTTCTCATACCTTAAACTGGCCTCTCACAGGGGTAGATAAGGTTGAGACAGTGATTCAGAAGCTCTCTGTGGTGATGGAAAGCCTGAAAAGGGTGTCCAGTAGTGCTGTTGAGAGGCATTGTGGATTCCCCATAAAAGAAAAAAAAATTAAGACCCTTGTTCTGGAGTCAAAGATATGTTCAATTATTCCTGTCAAAGGATCCAAAAGTCTTCTGAAATGTGAAAACAACCTCAACTTCCACAACAAACAATGAACCAGAAACTGGAGTGCAGCAAGCCTACCTGAAATTTCCTTTGCTGTCTGAAATCTCTGACAGATAAATTATCTGTGGCAAGAGGCATTTTCATCCAGCAACAGCCAAATGAAAGAGCCCCTTTACAATTGGAAGGCCAGGCAGATGAAATGAAACAGAGGCTAGATTACAAAGCAAAAGCCAGACATGGCTGCCTGCTTCTCATCCTACAGGAATCATGCAACCCTTCAGACAGAAGTGGGAAAACAAGAGTTTCCTTCTTGGCAGCTATAACAAAAATTTACGCTTTTACCATTATCAAACCTGCCCAGTCATTAAAACTTGACTCTGTTTAGAGTATAACACTCAGGCAATGGATTTCCATGAGGGTCGCTCTTTGTGAAGAGAGAAATGTTTAGTGTGAAAATAGTTGAGCCAGACCCAGGAAACCCTAGGCCAACAAGGAACACGGAAGTCAGGAAAAGAAGAGTCAAGTATGGAGGCCACATCCTACCCAGCTTCTATCCATTCCACTCCCATTTGGCTCTGGGTATGAAAGCCCTCAAATCAGGAGTTTTGCGTGATGGCCTCAATTTGCACTGCAAATGTACCTTGCATGCTGGAATCCTCTCACCTGAACATCAGGCCATGGTTTGGACTGTTTGTGCAATTCAGGGAATGTGGGGATGGAGTTGGAAGCACCTTCTGTGTCATCTGTCCTCATTTTTTTTTTAGGTAAAGTTGCAGGACCCTATCCACTCCTCACCAGATTGTAACCTCACCCCTAACTGAACTTATTGCTGCTCAAACTCTATGTCCCAGTATGAAATCCCAAGTTGATGGAGGAGTTCTCCCTCATGATGTGAAGTACTGGCTCAGCTGGGAACCCAATTCTAGGTCAATTCGAGTGGCCCTGAGGATAGGACTACATGTGTCTTTTCCTGTGTTAGCCAAAGGACAATGAGACACTAGGAGATATCTGTTTTTTGGTGTGGTGTGCTCCTATGTTTTCTAAAACAGTGGCTTTTTTTTTTTTTTTTTGCGGGGTGAGGCGATTTGGACCTCAGCAAGTCCAAGTACACCTCCCAATTCACTGTGGATTCATGATCCACAGAAACACAAAGAGCATGGTGCCCAGTATCCCAAGCAAAGCCACACAGACAGGCCACCACAAACTTGGGAGACTCAAAAAAAAAAAAAAAAAAAAAAAGAAGAAGAAGAGCTGAAATGTGTTGGCTGCATTAATGTATGCAGACTCCACTTAAAGGCACACACACACAAACACATAATGCCACACACACACACAGACATCCAACACTCACAACAATCCCACAGAAATGCACAGTCCAGCACCGCCTGAGGTTGCATGCTTCTGCAGGAAGCCCCACCTGTAAGAGAGCAACCCTGGGGAACACAGTCGGGCTGTATCTACAAATCACAGTGGGGCACATTTTAAAAAGACTCACCCCTACAATGTCTAGGCAGGCCTGAGGAATCCTCCATATCTTTTTGGACCTTTAAGAATTTTGCTGTTTATGTTTCAGGATCTGCTTGGCATTTCATCAGGCTGGCTCACATCTGCCCTGTCTTAGGATCATGGGACTATCCCGTGGATCCAACAGAAAAGACAGGTGAGAGTCCACAGCCAACACTCTTCCTCAGAGTTCTTCTTCTCCACCAAGTCACAGGCACTTGTCATTAGGCAATGGGTGACATTCATTGTGAGGCTAGCTAGAGCTCACATTAAATTCTGGTGTCCTGAGACTAGTGCATGTGGTAGGCTAGAGCACCTGGCTGTCAGAGCTATCAACATGCCTAAGTAGAGGAAAATGGTACAGGTAGAACTGGCCTGGTATGGGAAAAATGGCTCCCTAAGAAAACCCACTGCAGGACATTAAAAGTCTCAACCTCCAGGCAACTTTGGGCCATATGTGTAGTCAGGTCCCTCTGGAGAAGGAGGTTCTTTGTGATTGTGAGATGGTCACTGGAAATTGCTATTCTGACTTTATCCCAAAAAGTGGCTGTCTCCAAGAATCAGGTCCCATGAGGACTGGAATATAGTATGATGTGTTGTTGAGGGTTCTTTATGTGAGAGAATCATAACAGACACCCCACATGGGTGTCAGTGAAAGATGGTTGTGCACTTGACCTCACTGCCTCCCTTCATCCTGAACCTTGCAGGGCTTCTCTGGGAAAGGCAGGAACAACAACCAATGGAAGTCTAAAGTGGAGCAGTGTTCTCACACCTTGGACTCGTCTCAGGGGCACGGATGAGGTTGAGACAGTGTCTCAGAGTCAGTCTGTGGTGAGGGAAAACCTGATAAGGGTGTCCAGGAGTGCTGCTGAAGGCCACTGTGGATTCCCCACAAAAGCAAAGAAAAATCAAGTCTTGCCTCAGAGAATTAGCTGCTTTGTTTTGCAGTCCAAGCTATGTTGAAAGATTCCTGTCAGAGGATCCAAAAGTCATTTGAAATGTGCAAACAACCTGAACTCCCACAATGGGACAATGACCCACAACTTGGAGTGCTACCAGACTACCTGAAGTCCCTTTTGCTCTCTGAAATCCCTGGCAGCTAATAATCTGTGGTGAGGGGCAGTCTTATCCACCAAAAGCCCAGTGAAAGAGCCTCTGCACAATAATAAGGCCCATCCCGTCCAGCATCAATCCATTCCACACCCATTTGACTCTGTTATAAAAGCCCTGAAATTGGGTGCTTGCCTGGATGGCCCAACTTTGCACTCCAAATATTCTTTGCACATTGGAGTACGCTCACCTGAACAGTGGTGCATGGTGTGGACTGCTTGTGTAATTAAGAAAATACAGGGATAGAGTTGGGAGCACATTCTTTGTCATCTGTCTTCAATTTTTTTTGCAGGTAAAGTTGTGAGACCCCATCTACCCCTCACCAGATTGTATCCTCACTTTTATCTTACCTCCTTGCTGATCACACTCTATGTCACAGGATAAAATTCCAAGAGGATGGCAGAGTGCCCCTGCATGACATGAAGCACCTGCTTGTCTGTGAACCAAATTCCAGGTGAATTCAAGGAGCCCTGCCAACAGGACTGCTAGTGTCTCCCCACAGGTTGGCCGCAGGACAATGTAACACTGAGAGATGTCTATTTTTCGTTGTGTTCTGCTCCTCTTCTTCTAGAAGAGTGGCTTTTTTTAATCAGGGGAAGTGATTTGGATGCCGGTGGGTCTCCGCAAGCCTCCCAATTCATAGTGGAGTCATCATTCACAGAAAAATAAAGAATATGGAGCCCCAGAGCACAAGCCGAGCCACACAGACAAGACACCAAGATGTTTTAAGACAAAAAAAAAGGAGCACAAGGCAGGGAGAGGTGACTCACCCCTGTAATCCCAGCACTTTGGAGGCTGAGGTGGGCACATCAAAGGGCCAGGAGATCAAGATGATCCTGGCTAACATGGTGAAACCCCATCTCTACTAAAAATAGAGATATTAGCCAGGCATGATGGCGGGCGCCTATAGTCCCAGCTACTCAGGAGGCTGAGGCAGGAGAATGATGTGAACCCGGGAGGGGGAGCTTGCAGTGAGGTGATATCACACCACTGCACACCAGACTGGGGGACAGAGACAGACTTCATGTGAAAGAAAAACAAAAGAAGCATGGAAGTGTGTTAGCCACATTCCTTTAAGCAGACTCCACTTAAAGGCACACACAAATACAGAGAAACACAATGCCAAACTCACATGCAGACATCAAACACTCAGAACACTCACACAGAAACCCACAGTCCAGCAGCTCCTGAGGATGAGATTTTCTGCAGTAAGCCCCACCTGGGAGACAGCAACCCTGGGGAACACAGAGGGGCTGAACATAGAAATCACAGTGGGGCAAGTTTCAAAAAGACTCACACCTACAATATCTAGGCATGCCTGAGGAATTCTGCAGATCATTTTGGATTCATATGGATTTTGTGGATTATTCCTGGGGCTGTGCTTGACGTTTCTTCAGGCTGGCTCGTGTCTGCCCTCTCCTAGGACCATGGGACTATCCCTTGGATCCCATAGTGAAGAGAGGCAAGAGTCCACCACAGACGCACCTCCATGGAGGCCTGTTTCTTCACCAAGCCACAGGGGCTTGACGTTAGGCAACGATGACATTCATTGTGATGCTAGTCAGAGCTCACACTCAGGTCTGGTGCCCTGAGACTAGCATTTGAGCATTTGTGAGGGAGGCTCCCATGTCCAGCTGTCAGAACCATCAGCATGCATAAACAGAGAAGATTTGTACTGGCAGAGATGGCTTGGAATCAGGAAAAAGGCTGCGGGCAAAAAAGCCATGGCAGGGCGCTAAACTTCGTGACCTCAGGGCTCCTTTGGATGGTGTCTGTGGTTGGATCCCACTAGAGGAGCAGGCATTTCAAGACTGTGAGGTGATCACTGGAAACTGCTCCTCTGAGTCCATTCATGAAAAGGGCTGTGTGCAAGCATTGGGTCCCGTGGGGATTGGAATATAGTCCTGTGTGTTGTTGATTGTTCTTTCGGTGATAAATCATACCTGAGACTCCAGAAGTGGGTGTCAGCGCAAGATGTCCTGGCACTTGACCTCACTGTCTCCCTTTATCCTTGGCCTCAAAGAGGCTCTCTGGGAAAGGCAGGAAAAATGAAAAAGGCATATGCAAGCTGGAGCATTGTTCTCACACCATAGAGTGGCCTCTCACGTGTGCAGAATAAGGTGAGAAAGTGTCTCAGAGGCCATCTGTAATGATGGCAAGTGTGAAAGTGTGGCCAGTAGAGGTGATGAGGGGCACTGTGGATTCCCCATGAAAGCAAAGAAAAATCAAGACTCACCTGAGAGAACAAGCTGCCTTCTCCTGGAGTCCAAGCAATGTTCAATAATTTTTGAGAGAGTACCCAAAAATCTCCTGCAAAGTGCAAACAAACACTGCCCCTACAACAAGACAATGACTCACAAGCTGGAGCACAGCCACCCTAATGGAGCTTCATTTTGTCTCTGAATTTTTTTTCAATTAAATAATCTGTAATGAGAAGAAGTTCCATCCAGGAAGAGCCCAGTGAAAGAGACTACACACAATGGGAAGTCTGTGCAGATGAAAAGAAACAGAGGCTATATTACCAGGTGAAAGCCAGACATGGCTGTCTGCTTCTCATTCTACAGGAATCATACAGCCATAAAAGTGAGTAAACAAGAGTTTCCTGTTGGCAGCTGTAGTGAGAATTTATGGTTTTAAAACTATCAAAGCAGCCCAGTCATTAAAACCTGACCGTGTTTACAAAAAATAAAAATAAAAATAAATAAACAAAAATAAAATAATAATAATAATAATAATAATAATAATAATAATAATAATAAACACTCACACAATGGATTCCCATGAGGCTCATTCTTTGTGAACTGGGAAATGTTTAGTGTGGAAGTCATTGAGCCAGACTCAGGAAACCCTAAGCCAACAAGGACCATGAAAGTCAGGAAAAGAAGAGGCAACTGTGGAGGCCATATACCTCCCAGCATCAGTTCTTCCACTTCCATTTGGCTCCAGGTAGGAAAGCCCTCAAATCAGGAGTTTATCAAAATGGCCCCAATTTGCACTCTAAATGTTTCTTGCATTTTGGCATACTGGGACCTGAACACTGGACCATGGTGTGTACTGCCTGTGCAATTCATGGAATGCAGAAATGGAGTTGGAAGCACCTTCTGTGTCACCTTTCTTCATTTTTTTGCAGGTAAATTTGCGAGACCCCATCCACCCCTCACCAGTTTGTATCCTTACCTTATCAGACTTATTGTTGCTCACATTCTATGTCCCAGGATGAAATCTCAACATGATGGAAGAGTGCCCCCTCATGATGTGAAACACCTGCTTGGCTCAGAACCACATTCGTGGTAAGTTCAAGGGACCCTGTGGACAGAATGGCTTGTGCCTTTTCATGGGTTGGCAGCAAGATAATTAAACACAGGGAGATGTCTTCTTTTTTTGCAGGGAAAGGTGATTTGGACATCAGCAGGTCACATTGTGCCTCCCAATTCACTGTGGATTCATGACGAACAGAAACATAAAGAAGATGAAGCCCTGCACACCAAGCAGAGGCACACAGACAGGCCACTAGAAGGTTGGATGACTCAACAAAAAAAAAGAGCTGAAGTTAGTTGGCCACATTTTCTTATGCAGAGTCCACTTACAGGGACACACACACAGGCAGAGATCCAATGCTCACAACACTCCCACAGAAACACACTCCCTGACAGTTCCTGAGGGTGTGTTTTACTATGGGATGCCCCACCAGGAAGCAAACAACCTCAGGGTACACAGGAGGGCTTTATCCAGAGATCACAATGGGGAAAGTTTCAAAAATATTCATCCCAAAAACGTCTATGCAGGTCTGAGAAATCCTGCAGATTTTTTTGATCCTTAGGGATTTCACATCTTGTTCCTGGGGCTGTGCTTGATGTTTCTTCAGGATGACTCAGGTCTGCCCTCTCCTAGGATTTTGAGATTCTCGTGCCCCTCAGAGAAGACAGGTGAGAGTCCACAACTGTTGCACCTCCATGGTGGTCTCCTTCACTTGCTAGCCACAGGGACTTGTTTCTAGGCAATGTGACATTCACTGTGATGCTAGCCAGAAATCACAGTCTGGCCTGGTGCCCTGAGACAAGTGCATGTGCATTCATGAGGCAGGCTCTGGCTCACAGTTGTCACAGTTGTCAAGCTGCCTAAACAGATGAAAATGCTACTGGTAGAACTGGCCAGGTATTGGGAAAAATGCTTCCTGAGAATACGCACTGTGGAACCCTAAAAGTTTCAACCTCAGGGCCCTTTCAGGCTTTTTCCATGGTTGAGTCTCAGTGGAAGAGGAGGCATTTCCTGACTGCAAGGTGGTTGCTGAAAACTGCCCTTCTGACTTTATTTTCGAATGAGGCTGTGCAAGAATCAGGTTTCAGGGGATTGGGATATAGTCTGGTGTGTTGCTGAGGGTTCTTTGCTTAATAGAAAGATACCTGAGACCCCAGAGGTAAGTGTCAGTGGAAGATTGCCAGGCGCTTGACCTCACTGCCTGTCTTGATCCTGGGACCTGCAGGGACTCTCTGGAAAAGGCAGAAACCACGACAAAGTTAAGTCCAACTTGGAGCACTGTTCTCACACCTCAGACTGGCCTATCACAGGTGTAGATGAGTTTGAGACAGTGTCTGAGGTGCTGTCTGTGACAATGGCAAGCTGGAATAGCATGTGCAATAATGCTGTTGAGGGTCACTGAGGATTCCCCATGAAAGCAAAAAGAAAAACCAAGGCTGGCCTGAGAGATCGAGCTGCCTTGTGCTGAAGTCCAAGCAATGTTCAATGTTTCCTATCAGAGGACAAAAAACCCTCCTGCAAAATCCAAACGATCTCAGCCCCCACAACGAGGCAACGACCACAACCCAGAGCACAGTGAGCCTTCTCAGAGCCCCTTTTGCTCTTTGAAATCCCTGGCAGCTAATTAATGTGTAGTAAGGGATAGCCCATCTAGCAACAGCTCAATGAACAAGCCCCTCCACAATGAGAAGGCCATGCAGCTGAAATAAAACAGAGGCTAGATTACCAGGCAAATGCCAGAAATGATTGCCTGCTTCTCATCCTTCAGGAATTATGCAGCCATCTATTAGAAGTAGGAGAACAAGGGCTTCCTTTTTGGTGCTTGTAATGGGAATTTACAGTTAAAAAGCATCAAATCTGTCCAGTCATTAAAACATGACAGTGTTTAGAAGGAAACATTCAAGCAATGGATTCCCAAGAGAGTCATTCTCAGTGATATGAAAAATGTTTAATGTGGAAGTCGTTGAGCCAGACCCAGGAAACCCTAGGCCAAGGAGGAACATAGAAGTCAGAAAAAGAACAGGCAAGAATAGAGGCCACATCCAACCTAGCATCAATCCATCCCATGCTCACTTTGTTTCAGGTATGAAAGCCCTGAAATCCAGAATTTTCCAGCATGACCCCAACTTGCACTCCAAATGTTGCTTGCACATTGGAGTACTCTCAGCTGAACACTGGGACATGTTGTATACTGCTTGTGCAATTAAGGGAATGCGGGTATGGAGTTGGAAGCACCTTCTGTGTCATCTATCTTCAATTTTTTTGTAGGTGAAGTTGCAGGACCCCATTTACCCTTCACCAGATTTTATCCTCACCCCTAAATGACATACACTGTATGTCCCAGGGTGAATTCCCAAGACAATGGAGGAGGCCCAACTCATGATGTGAAGCACCTGCTCTGCTGGGAACTGAATTTGAGGTAAACTCAAGAATCCCTGATGACAGAACTGCTAGTGTCTCTCCCTGGGTTGTCCACAATACAATGAAAAACTGGGAGATGCACTTTTTTTGGTGTACTATGCACCTCTTCTTTCTAGAAGAGTTGCTACTTATGCAAGGGAAGGTGTTTTGGATGCCAGTGTGTTTCGGCTCACCTCCCAATTCACTACGGATTCATGAATCCACAAAAAAATAAAGAACACAAAGCCCTGCAGATCAAGCAGAGCCACAGAGATATACCACCGAAAGGTTGGAAGACTCAAAACAGAGAAGTGTTGAAGTGTGTTAGCCACATTTCTTTAATTATACTCCACTTACTGGAACCCACACACACAGACACACAAACACACATTGCCACACAAACACACAGACATACAACACTCAAAACACTCTCACACAAACACTGCACAGCAGCTACTGAGGCTTCATGGTTCCGCAAGAAGCCCCACCTGGCATAGAGCAACCCCAGAAAACACAAGCATTCTGTACCTAAAAATCACAGTGAGGCAAGTTTCAAAAAGACTCACCCCTACAACATCTAGGCAGACCTGAGGAATACTGCAGATTACTTTGGATCATTAGAAATTTTGTGGTTTATTCCTAGTGCTATGCTTCATGTTTCTTCAGGCTGGCTCTCATTTGCCCTCTCCTAAAATCATGGAACCATCCCATGGATCCCACATCTAAGATGGGCAAGAGCCCACTGCCAATGCACTTACATGGAAGTCTCCTTCTCCGCCAAAAGAAGGGACTTGTCACAAGGCACCCATGGCATTCATTATGATGCTAGCCAGAACTCACAATCTGGCCTGGTGCCCTGTGACTGCGTCATGCACTTTCATGTGGGAGGCTCGGGCTCTCAGCTGTCAGAGCTGTCACCCTGCCTAAGCAGAGGAAAATGGCACAGGCAGAGCTTGCCTGGTATCAGGACAAAAGCTGCCTGTGAAAACCTACTTCAGGACCCTAAAACTATCTACCCGTTCTTGCTGTTCAATGGTCAGGTCCTGCTGGAGAAGAAAACATTTCAAAACTGTGAGGTGGTCTCTGGAAACTGCTCCGCTGACTCCTTTCCTAAAAGTGGCTGTGTGCCAGAAAAGGGTCCCATGGTTATTAGAATATTGTGTGGTCTGTTTCTGAAGGCTCTGTGGATCATATTTGAGATCCCAGAGGCAGGTGTCACTGAAAGACAGCCAGGCTTTTGACCAAACTTCCTTGCTTCACTCTTTGCCTCAAAAGGCCTTTCTAGGAAACTCAGGAACCACTAGAATGGCAAGTCCAAGGTGGAGCAGTGTTCTCACAACTTGAACTGGCCCCTCACTGATGCTGATGAGGTTGAGACAGTGTCTTAGAGGCCATTTGTGGTGATGGCAAGACTAAAAATTGTCCAGTAGAGCTGTTCAGTAGCACGGTGGATTCCTTATGAAAGAAGAAAAATCAAGACTCACCTGAGAAAATAAGCTGCCTGTGCTGGCGTCCAAGCAATGTTCAGTGACTCCTGTCAGAGGATCAAAAAGCCTCCTGCAAAATGCAAACAGCCTCAGACTCCACAACAAGACAACAATCACAATCTGGAGTGCAAAACACTTCCTGAAAACCGTTTTGCTTTCTGAAGTCCCTGACAGATAAATAATCTTTGGACAGAGGAAGTCTTATCCAGCAACAACCCAATGAAAGAGGCCCTCAGCAATGAGAAGGCCATGCAGATAAAATAAAGCAGAGGCAAGGTCACCAGTCAAAAGCCAGACACAGCAGCCTCTTCCCCATTTTTCGGGAATCATGTAGATCTCCCACAGAAGTGGAAGAAAAGGAGTCTACTTTTTGGGTGGCTGTAACAGGTGTTTTTGGTTTTAAAAGTATCAAAGCTGCACAATCATTAAAGTGTGACCATATTTAAAAGGAAACACTCATGCAATGGATTCCCATGAGGCTCATTCTTTGTGAACTGGGAAACATTTAGTGTGGCAGTCTTTGAGCCAGACCCAGGAAAACCTAGTCCCACGAGAAACACGGAGGTTAGGAAAAGATGAGGCAAGTGTGGAGGCCACATCCCCCTCAGCATCAATCCATTCCACTCTCATTTGGCTCTGGGTATGAAAGCCCTCTAATCGGAAGTTTGCTAGGATGGCCTCAATATGTACACCAAATATTTCTTGCACTTTGGAGTACTCTCATCTGAATACTGGGCCATGGTGTGGACTGCTTGTGCAATTAAGGTAATGTGGGTATGAAGTGAGAGGCACATTCTGTGTCATCTGTCTTCATTTTTTTTTGCAGGTGAAGTTGTGGGACCCCATCCACTCTTCACCAGATTGTATCCTCACCCCTATATGACCTTATTGCTGCTCACAGTCTATGTCACATGATGAAATGCCAAGATGAAGGAGGAGTGTCCCCTAACAACATGAAGCAAATGTTCACTGGGGAACCGAATTTGAGGTAAATGCAAGGGGCCCTGCGGAGAGGACTGCTAGTGTTTTTCACTGTTTTGGCCACAGGACAATAAAACACTGGAGATGGCTGATTTTTGTGTGGTGTACTAATCTTCTTTACAACAGAGTGGCTTTTTTTTTCTTTTTTTGGAAGGGGGACATCATTTAGGTGGCCACATGTCTTGGCCCCCCTCCAAATTCATTGCAGATTCATGATCCACAGAAAAATAAAGAATATGGAGCTCCACAAGCCAAGCATAGCTAAACACACAGGTCACTAGTAGGTTGGGATACTCAAGAAAAAGAGGCACTGAAGTGCATTAGCCGTATTTCTTTAAGCAGACTCCACTAACAGGCACACACACACAGTCACAAACACACAATGCCACACACATGCAGACAGCCAACACTTGCAACACTCCCACAGAAACACACATTCCAGCAGCTCCTGAGGCTGCATGACTCAGCAGGAAGCCACATCTGTTAGAGAGCAACCCTGGGAAACACAGAGGGGCTGTACCTGGAAATCACAGTGGGGTATTTCAAAATGATTCAAACCTACAACATCTAGACTGGTCTGAGGAATCCTACAGATCATTTTTTACCCTTAGGGATTTTGTGGTTTAATACTGGGGCTGTGTTTGACATTTATTCAGGCTGGCTAATGTGTGCCCTTTGGTAAAATCATGGGAGTATCCTGAGCCTTCCAGAAAGAAGACAGGCCAGCATCCACGGCCAATACATCTTCATGGAGCTCTTCTTCTCTGCCAAGCCTCAGGGACTTATCGCTGGGCAATGATGACATTCATTGTGGCGCAAGTCAGAGCTCATAGTCAGGCTTTGTGTCCTAAGACTAGCATATGAACAATCAAGATGCAGGCCGTGGCAACTGGGTGTCAAAGCTGTCAGCCTGCCTAAGCAGAAAATAATCAGAGCTGGCCAGGTATTGGGAAAAATGCTGCCTGTGAAAACCCACTGTGAGACCCTCAATGTCTGGAACCCAGGCCCATTTGTGTCATCTCCATGGCTGGTACCCACTGGAGGAGAAGGTGTTTCAAGACTGTGAAGTGTTCGCTGAAGTCTGCACTTCTGACTCCATTCCCAAAAGAGGTTGAGTATAAGAATGATGTTCCAACGGGATTGAAATATATTCTGGTTTGTTGTTGAGGGTTCTTAGGGTGGTAGAATTCTATCTAAGACCCCAGAGGCTGGTGACAGGGAAAGATGGCTGGGCCCTTGACCTCACTACCTCCCTTCATTCTTTGCCTGGCAGAGACTCTCTAGGAAATGCAGGAGCAATGACAAAACAAGTCCAAGTTGGAGCAGGGTTCTCACACCTTGGTATGGCCTCTCACTGGCCCTCCACAATGAGAAGGCCATGCAGACGAACTGAAACAAATGGAAGATTACCAGGCAAATGCCTGACATGGCTGCCTGCTTCTCATTCTACTGGAATTATGCAGCCCTCCAACAGAAATCGGAGAATGAGAGATTCTTTATTGTTGGCTGCCATGGAAATTGATGGTTTTAGAAGTATCAACACTGTGCAGTAATTAAAGCATAACAGTGTTTAGAAGGAAATACTTACACAATGGATTCTTACTAGGGTCATTCTCTGTGAACTGGGAAATGTTTAGTGTGGCAGTGATTGAGACAGGCCTAGGAAACCTTTAACCTATGTGGAACATGGAAGTCAGGAAAAGAAGAGGCAAGTGTGGAAACCACATCTCACCCAGCATCAATCTATTCCACTCCCATTTGGCTCTGAGTATGAGAGCCCTAAATCAGGAGTTTGCCAGGATGACCGCAATTTGAACTTCAAATGTTTCTTGCATGTTGGAGTACTCCCACCTATCAGCGGGTCATGGTGTGGACTGCTTGTACAATTATGGGAATGCGGGGATGGAGCTGGAAGCACCTTTTGTGTCATCTGTCTTTTTTTTCTTTTTTTTTGCAGGTGAAATTGTGAGATCCCCATTGACTGCTCACCAGACTGCTGGTATCTTTCCCTGGGTTGGCCACAGGACAATAAAACTCTGGGAGATGTCTGTTTTTTGGTGTGGTGTGCTTCTCTTCTTTCTAGAAGTGTGGCTTTTTTGCATGGGGAAGTTTTTTGGAAACCACTGTGTCTTGACCCTTCTCCCAATTCACTGCAGATTTATGATCCACAAAAAAATAAAGAACACAGGCTGCACAGCCCAAGCACAGCCAAACAGACAGGCCACCAAAAGATAGCGAGACTCAAAAAAAAAAGAAGTTCTGAAGTGCGTTAGCGACAGTCTTTTAAACAGATGGCACTTATAGGCACACACACACAGAAACACACAGAAACTCACAATGCTACCATCACATGCAGACATCCAAAACTTGAAAAACTGCTACAGAAATACACAGCCCAGCAGCTCCTGAGGCTGCATTGTTCTGCAGGAAGACCCAGCTGTAAGAGAGCAATCCTGGAGAACACAGGTGGGCTGTACATAGAAATCACGATAGGGCAAGTTTTAAAAAGGTTCACCCTTAAAACATCTAGGCAGGTCTGAGGAATCCTGTAGATCCTTTTGGATCCTTGAGAGTTTCACAGTTTATTCCTGGGACTATGTTTGACCTTTCTTCAGGCTGGCTTATGTCTGCCCTCTCACAGGACTAAGGGACTATCTCATTTATCCCACAGAGATGAAAGGCAAAAGTCAACCACTGATGCAACTCCATATAGGTCTCCTTATCCTCCAAAATACAGGGACTTGTTCTTAGGCAACAGTGACATTTATTCTTACATTAGTCAGAGTTCACAATCAGGCAAGGTGCCCTGAGGTTAGTGCATGTGCATTCATGAGGCACTCTCAAGCACCCAGACTTGAGCTGTCAGCCTGCCTAAGCAGAGAAAAAAATGGCACAGGCAGAGATGGCCTGACATCATGAAAAAAGCTTCTGATAAAACCCCAATTTGGGCCCCTAAACTTCTTGACCTCAAGGCCCCTTCCAGCCATCTCTGTGTTCAGATCCTCTTAGATAAGGAGGTGTTTTGAGACTGAGAGGTGGTCTCTGGAAACTGCTCTTCTGACTCCATTCCCAAAAGAGGCAGTGTGTATGAATTGTTACATATGGGGATTGGAATATAGTCTGGTGTGTTTTTGAGGGTTCTTTTGGTGATAGAATCATATCTGAGACCCCAGAGTCTGGTGTCAGCAAAAGACGGCTGAGCTCTTAACCTCATTGCCTTCCTTCTTTCAGTGCCTCAATGGGGCTCTCTGGGAAAGAGAGGAACCATGACAAAGACAAGTCCAAGTTGGTGCAGTGTTCTCACACCTTGGACTGGCCTCTTATGTGTGTAGTTAGCATTGGGACGTGTCTCACAGGCCATAGTGGTGATGGGAAAACCGTGGTGATGGGAAAACTGAAAAAGGTGCTCAGGAATGCTGTTGATGGGCACTGTGTATTCCCCATGAAAACATACAAAAATTAAGGCTCACCTGAGAGAATGAAGTGCCTTATAATGGAGTTCAAGCCATGGTCAATGATTCCTGTTGGACGACACAAAAGCCTTCTGCAAAATGCAAACACTTCAGCCCCAAAAGGAAACAATAACTCACAACCTGGAGGGCAGCAAGCCTACCTAAATTTTCTTTTGCTCTCTGAAATCCCTGGCAGCTAAATAATCTATGGTGAGAGGCAAACCCAATGGCAACAGCCCAGTGAAAGTGACCCTGCACAATGAGGAGACCATGCAGATGAAATAAAACAGAGGCTAGATTACCACTCAAAAGTCAGTCACGGCTGCCTCCTTCTCATCCTACAGAAATCATTTAGTCTTCTGATAGAAGCGGGAAAACAATAGTTTCCTTGTTGGCTGCTGTAAAGGGAATTTA
This sequence comes from Hylobates moloch, assembly GCF_009828535.3. Classification (NCBI taxonomy): domain Eukaryota; kingdom Metazoa; phylum Chordata; class Mammalia; order Primates; family Hylobatidae; genus Hylobates; species Hylobates moloch. The sequence continues at coordinate 3,261,824 of NW_026652300.1, read as the reverse complement.
TGGTTTTAAAAGTATCAAAGCTGCCCAGTCATTAAAATGTGACAGTATTTAGGAGGAAACACTCATGCAATGGATTCCCATAAGAGTTTTTCCCCGTGAACTGGGACACGTTTCACATGGAATTCATTGAGCCATCCTCAGTAAACCCTAGGCTGATGAGGAAAATGGAAGACAAGATAAGAAGAGGCAAGTGTGGAGGCCACATCCCACTCATGATCTATCCATTTCACTCCCATTTGGCTCTGGGTATGGAGGACTTCAGATTGAGAGTTTGCCAAGATGGTTCCAATTTCCATTCCAAATGTTCCTTGAATGTTGCAATACTCCCACCTGAACACCAGGTCATGGTGTGGACCACTTTAGCAATTAAAGGAATCTGGGAATGGAGTTGGAAGCACCTTCTGTTTATCTGTCTTTGTTTTTTGTACAGGTAATATTGTGGGACTTCATCCACACCACACCAGATTTATTTCTCACTCCTATCTTTCCTTATTGCTACTCACACTCTGTACCCCAGGATGAAATCACAAGGTGATGTAGGAATGCCCCCTCATGACCTGAAGCACCTTCTCACAGGAAACTGAATTTGAGGAAAATTTAAGGGTCCCTGCAGACAGACCTGCTAGGGTCTCCATTGGGGTTGGCCACAAGACAATGAAACACTGGAAGAAGTATGTTTTGTGGTGTGATGTGCTCCTTTTCATACTAGAAGGGTGATTTTTTTATGCAGGGGAGGTGATTTGGACACTGGAAGGTCTCAGACCACCCCCCCCAATTCACTACAGATTCATGAATGACAGAAGAATGAAGGACATGGAGACCCACAGCCTAAGCACAGCCACACAGGCAGGCCATCAACAGGTTGAGAGACTTAAAAAAAAGAAGTGCTGAAGCACATTAGCCACATTCCTTTATGCAGCCTCCACATACTGGCACACACACAAAAATAGAAACACACACACACAAACACACAATGCCCCACAAACCAGCAGACATCCAACACACGCCACCCCACCCCCCCCCCCCCACCGCCCCCCCCCCCCCCCCCGCCCAGAAACATGCAGCCTGAAAGATCCTCAGGCTGCCTGGTTCTGCAGGAAGCTTATCCTGCCAGAGAGAAACCCCAGGAAACACAGGTGGGATATGCCTAGAAATCTCAGTGGGCCAAGTTTCAGAGACTCACCCCTACAACATCTAGGCAATCATGAGGGATCCTGTTGATATTTTTGGATCCCTGGGGATTTTGCCATTTATTCCTAGGGCTTCACTTGATGTTTCTTCAGGCTGGCTCACATCTGCTCTCTTTTAGGACCATGGGGCAATCCCATGAATCCCACAGAGAAGACAGGCGAGAGTCCACCACCAAGGCATTTCTACGAAAATCTCCTTCTTTGCCAAGCCACAGGGAATTGTCACTAGGAAAGAGTGATGTTTATTGTGATGCTTGCCAGAGCTCACAATCAGGTCTAATTTCCTGAGACTAGGGCACATGCATTTGTGGGGCAGCCTCCAGCACCCTGCTGTCAGAGCTGTCAGCCTTCCTAAGCAGAGAGAAATAGTACAGGCAGAGTCCACTTGGTATCAGCAAAAAAGCTGTTTGCAAAAACCCACTGCTGGACCCCAAAAGTATAGACCTCAGGGGCCCTTTGGGCTGTCTCCGTGGTCGTGTCTAATTGGAGAAGGAAATGTTTTGAGACTGTGAGATGGTCACTGGAAACTGTTATTCTGACTCCATTCCTGGAAGAGTGTGCCAGAATCAGGTCACATGGTTCTTGGAATATAATCTGGTTTGTTGCTGAGATTTCTCTGGGTGATAGAATCATACCTGAGACCCCAGAGGTGGTTGTCAGTGAAAGATGGAAAGGTTTCTGATCTCACTGCCTCCCTACATTCTGGGCCTAACAGGGGCACCCTGGGAAAAGCAGGAACCACAAAAAATGTATGTCCAAGGTGGAGCAGTGTTTCACACCTCGGACTGGCATCTCAGGGGTGCCAGTGAAAATGAAACAGTGTCTCAAAGGGCATCTGTGGTGACGGCAAGCCTGAAAAATGTGTCCAAATGTGCTGTTGAGGGGCACTGTGGATTCCCCATGAAAACAGAAAAATCAAGGCCTGCCTGAGAAAATGCTTTGCCTTGTGCTGGAATACAGGCAATGTTCCATGATTCCTGTCAGAGGACCCAAAAGCCTCCTGCAAAGTGTAAACAACATCAACCTCCAAAATGAGTCAGTGATGCACAATTTGAAGCACTGCCAGCCTACTCAAAGTCCCCCTTGCTCTCTGAAATCCTTGGAAGCTAAATAATCTCTGGAGAGAGGCAGTCCCATCCATCAACATCCCAATTAGAGAGGCCTTCCACATGAGAAGGCCATGAAGATTAAATAAAACAGGGGCTAGATTAACAGACAAAAGCCAGACACAACTGCCTGTTTCTCATCCTGTGGGAATCATGCAGTCCTCTGATAGAAGCATGAGACAAGTTTCCTTACTGTAACGGGAATTTACAACTTGAAAACTATCAGAGCTGCCTTATTATTAAAACATGACAGTGTTAAAAAGAAAAGACTCACAATGGATTCCCATAACGCTCATTCTCCATGAACTGGGAAAGGCTTAGTGTAGAAGTCATTGAGCAAAACCCAGGAAATGCTTGGCCAATGAAAAAGATGGAATTCAGAAAAAAAGAGTCAAGTGTGGAGGCCACATCACACCCAGCATCAATCCATTCCACTCCCATTATGCTTCATGTATGAAAGTCCTTAAATCAAAATTTTGCCAGGATGGCTTCAATTTATCCTCCAAATGTTCCTTGCCCATTGGAGTACTCCCGCCTGAACACCGGACCATGGTGTGGACTGCTTGTGCAATTAAGGGAATGTGGGTATGGTGTTGTGAGCACCTTGTATGTCACCTGTCTTTATTATTTTTTCTTTTTCTGCAGGTGAAGTCAAGGCACGGGACCCCATCCACCCATCAGCAGATTGTATTCTCACCCTATCAGACCTTATTTCAGCTCATACTCTATGTCCCAGGATGAAATACCAAGATGATGGAGGAGGTCCCCCTCATGATGTGAAGCACCATCTCAGCGAGGAACAGAATTTGAGATATATTCAAGGCGGCTAGGAACTGGACTGCTAGTGTCTCTCCCTGGTTTGGCCACAGGACAATGAAAAACTGGGAGACTTTTTTTTCAGGGGGATGATTTGGACGATGCCAGGTATTGCCCTCCTCCCAATTCATTATGGATTCATGATCCACAGAAAAATAAAGAGCACAGAGTCCCTCAGACCAAGCAGAGCCACAGAGACAAGACACCAGAAGGTTAAGTGACTCAAAAAATAATAATGATAATAACCACTGAAAAGCATTACCCACATTCCTTTAAGCAAACTTCACTTATAGGCACACACCCCCAGACACAGACACAAACAACACACAATTCCACATAAACATGCAGACATTCAACACCTGCAGCACTCCCACAGAAACAAAGAGCCTGGTAGCTCCTGAGACTGCATGGTTCTGCAGAAAGCCTTATCGGGAGAGAGCAACCCTGGGGAACAGAGGTGGGCTGTACCTAGAAATCACAGTGGGGCAAGTTGCAAAAAGAGTCAATCATACAACCTCTAGGTAAACCTGAGGAATTCTGTAGATCCTTTTCCATCCTTTGGGATTTCACAGTGTATTCTAGGGCTCTGCTTGACATTCCTTCAGGCTGGCTTGCATATGCATTCTCTTAGGATTATGGGACTATTCTGTGGATCCCATGGAGAAGACAGTTGAGAGTCCATCACTGACGCAAATCCCCACAGGTCTCCTTCTTTGCGAAGCCACATGGACTTTTCACTAGGCATGGTGACATTAGGGTTACACTAGTGAGAGATCACAATCAGGACTCATTCCCTGAGACTAGCAAATGCTCATTCATGAGGCAGGCTTGGACATCCCTCTGTCAGAGCTGTATGCCTACCTAAGCAGACGTAAATGGTACAGGCAGAGCCGGCCAGGTATAGGCCAGGTATAGGCAAAACTTCTGCCTGCCAAAACCCACTGCAGGACTACAGAATTCTCAACATCAAGGGCCCCTTCAGGCCGTCTCAGTTGTCAGATTCCAAAGGAGAAGAAGGCATTTTGAGACTGTGGGGTTGTCACTGAAGACTGCTCTTCTGACTCCATTCTCAAATGAAGTTGTGTGCTAGAATTGTGTCCCATGGAGACTGGACAGAATGGAATATAGTCTGATGTGTTGTTGAGTATTCTTTCAGTAATAAAACCATACTGGAGACCCCAGAGGCAGATGCCAGTGAAAGATGGCTGGGCTCTTAACCTCAATGCCCTCCTTCATCCTGGGCCTCACAGGGCTCTCTGGGAAAGGCAGGAACCATGACAAAGGCAAGTCGATTGTGGAGCAGTATTCTCACAGCTCAGACTGACCCCTCATGGGTGTACATGAAGTTGAGACAGTGTCTCAGAGGCCATCTGTGGTCATGGCAAGCTTGAAAAGTATGTCCATTAGTGCTGAGGGCCACTGAGGATTCCCCACAGAAGCAAAGAAAAAAGCAAAACTTGCCTGAGAGAACGAGGTACCTTGTGCTGGAGTTTAAGCAATGTTCCATGATTCCTGTCAGAGGACCCAAAATCCTCCTGGAAAGTGAAAATAACCTCAGCACCCACAAGGAAGCATGACCACATTCTGATGCACAGCCTGCTTACATGAATTCCCTTTCACACTCCAAAATTTCTGGCAGCTAAATAACCTGTGGCAGGAGGCAGTCCCATCCAGCAACAGCCCAGTGAAAGGACCCTTCCACAATGAGGAGGCCATAGAGATAGAAATGAAGCAGCGGATATATTACTAGGCAAAAGCCAGACATGGTTGTCTGCTTCTTATCCTAAAGGAATCACCCAGTCCTCTGACAGAAGGTGAAGAAAAAGAATTTCCTTGTAAGCAGCTGTAACGAGAATTTATTGTTTTAAAAGTATGAAAGCTGCCCAGTCCTTAAAACCTGGCAGCTTTTTGAAGAAAACAATCACACAATGGATTTTCACATGGGTCTTACTCCATTAAGTGGGAAACATTTAATGTAGAAGATGTTGAGTCAGACCCAGGAAGCCCTAGGCCAATGAGGATCACTGAAGTCAGGAAAAGAAGAGGCAAAAGTGGAGGCCACATTCCACCCAACATCAATCCTTTCCATTCCCATTTGTCTAAGATTATGAAAGCCCTCAAATTGGGAGTTTATCAGGATGACACAAATTTGCAGCCTAAATGTTCCCCACATGCTGAAGAACTCTCACCTGAACACCACACGATGGTATGAACTGCTTGTGCAGTTAAGGAAATGTCATGATGTTATTGGAAGCAACTTTTGTGTCATCTGTCTTCACATGTTTTGCAGGTAAAGGTGTGCATCTCTATCCACTCCTCACCAGATTGTATTTTTAGTCCTTTTTGGCCTTGTTTCCAAATCTTTCCCAGATTCAACTCTGAAGATGAGGGAGGAGTGCCCCCTAATGATCTGAAGTACCTGCTCAACTGCGAACAGAATTTGAGATAAATTGAAGAGGCACTGTGGACAGGACTGCTAGTGTCTCTCCCTGGGTTGGCCTCAAGACAATGAAATACTGGGAGAAGTCTATTTGTGGGTGTGGTGTGCTCCTCTTTTTTTTCTAAAAAAGTGGCTGTTTTTGCAAGGGGAGGTGATTTGGATTCTGATGGATTTCAGCCAGCCTCCCAATTTGCTGCAGATTCATGTTCCACAGAATAATAGAGAACACAGAGCCCTGCAACCCTAGCAGAGCCACACAGACAGCCAACAAAGGTTTGGAAGACTCAGTAAAAGAAAGCCGCACCTGTGAGAGATCAACTCCAGGGAACACAGGTCAGCTGTACCTAGAATCCACAGTGAAGGAAGTTTTTAAAAGACTCACCCCTACAAAGTGTAGGCAGGCCAGAGGCATCCTGCAAAACTTTTTGGACACTTATGGATTTCATGGTTTATTCTTGGGATTGTTTGATGTTTCTTCAGGATGGCTCACATTTTGTCTATCTTACCATCATGGAACTATCCAGTAGATCCCACAGAGAAGACAAGTGAGAGTCCATGGTCGATGCCACTTCATGGAGGTGTCCTTCTCCAACAAGCGGCAGGGTCTTGTCACTAGGCAACAATGGCATTTATTGTGACATTAGCCAGGGCTCACACCTTAGGCCAGGAGCCTTCAGACTAACCGTACACACATTCAAGAGCCAGGCTAGGGCACCCGGTTGTCAGGCTGTCAGAGCTGTCAGCCTGCCTCAGCAGAGAAAAATGTTACAGGCAGAGCTGGCTTGGTATCAAAAAAAATATCCTGCCTGCAATAAGCTTCTGCAGGACTATAAAAGTCTCAACATTAATGCCACTTCAGGCTATCTTTGCGGTTAGGTGCTGCTGCAGGAGGATGCATTTTCAGACTCTGCAGTGGTCCCTAGAAACTACTCTGACTCCATTCTTGAAAGAGGCTGTGTGCAAGAATCTGTTCCCATGGGGACTGGAATATAGTCTGGTGAGAGGTTGAGGAGTCTTTGATAATGGAGTCATACCTGAGATTCCAGAGGTGGGTGTCAGTGAAAGATGGTCATGGCTTTGACATCACTGCCTCCCTTCTTCCTGGGCCTTACAGGGGCTCTCTTGAAAGGTAGAAACCAAGACAAGGGCAAGTCCAAGCAGAAGCAGTGTTCTCATTCCTTGAACTAGCTTTTCACGGGTGCAGATGAGGTTCAGACAGAGTCTTAGAGGTAGTCTCTGGTGATTACAAGCCTGAAAAGGGTATACATTAATGCTTTGAGGGGCACTGTCCACTTCCCATGAAAGCAAAGAATAAGCAAGGCTTACCAGAGAGAACAAGCGGCCTCATGCTAGAGTCTAAGCAACATTCAAATATTTGTGTCAGTGGACTGAGAAGCCTCCTCTACTTTGCAAAACACAATAGCCTCCCAAGAGAGACCATGGCCTACAACCTGGAGATCAGCCAGCACACTCGAAATCTGTTTTGCTCCCTGAAATCACTGGCAGCAAAGAGGTCTGTGGTGAGAGGCAGTCCAGTCCAGCAACAACCCAGTGAAAGACATTGTCCACAGTGAGAAAGGATGTGCAGATTCAATGAAGTAGATTATAGATTCTCACAAAATATAAAATGGGGCTGCCTGCTTCTCATCCTGTAGGAATTATGCATCCCTCCAATGTAAGGGGGAGAACAGCAGTTTATTTGTTGGTGGATGTAATGGAAATTTATGGTTTTAAAAGTATTACAGCTGTCCAGTCAGTAAAATGTAACAGTGCTTAGAAGGAATCACTTACGCAATGGATTCCCATGAAGGTAATTTTCCATTTACTGGGAAAAGTTAAGTATAGAAGACATTGAGCCAGACCCAGGATACCCTAGGTCAACGAGAAACCCAGAAACATAAAACTCAAAAAAAAAGCAGAAAGTTTGAATTCCACCTCCCACCAAGCATGAATCCATCCCACTCCTATTTTGCTCTGGGTCTGAAAGTGCTGAAACAGGGGGTTTGACAGAATGGCTCCAGTTTGCATTCCAAATGTTTCCTGCACGTTGAAGTAGGCCCACCTGAATACTGGACCATGATGTGGACTGATTTTGCAATTAAGGGAATGCGGGCATGCTGTTGGAAGCAAATTCTGTGTCACTTGTCTTTATAATTTTTTTTCAGTTGAAGGTGCGGGTCCTCATCCACCTCTCACCAGGTTGTCTTTTCACCCCAATCTGACCTTATTGCTTCTCACACTCTGTCACAGAATGAAATTCCAAGATGATGGAGGAGGGAGCCCTCATGACCTGTAGTACCTGCTTGGCCGGGAATGCAAAGTCAAGGTAAATTCAAGGGAGCACTACAAACAGGATTACTAGTGTCTCTCCCTGGGTTGGACTTAGGACAATGAAACACTGGGAGATGTCTTCTTTGGGATTTGATGTACTCCTCTTCTCTTTGGAAGAGTGGCTGTTTTTGCAGGAGGAAATGATTTGATTATGGTGGGTCTCAGCCAACCTCACAATTCACTGTGGATTCATGATCCACAGAAAAATAAAGACCACAGAGCCCCACAGCCCAAGCAGAACCATACAGACAGGTTAGCAAAACTGTGGAGACTCAAAAAAATGAAGTGCTAAAGGGTGTTAGCCACATTCCTTTAAGAATACTCCACTTACAGGCACACGCACACTCACAAACACACACAGACACACAATGCCAAAGACACATGCAGACATACAACACTCCCAACACTGCCACAGAAACACACAGCCTGGCACCTCCTGAGGCTGAGCGGTTCTGTAAAAAGCCCCACCTGGGAAATGGTAACCCCAGGGAACACAGGCGAGCTGTACCTGGAAATCACAGTGTGGCAAGTTTCAGAAACACTAACTCCTACAAAATATAGGCAGGCCTGAGAAATTATGCAGACATTTTTGCATCCTTAGGGATTTTGCAGTTTATTCCTGGGCCTGTGCTTGCAGTTTCTTCAGACTGGCTCACATCTGCCCTCTCTTAGGATCATGGGACTATCCTGTGGACAACACAGTGAAGATAGGCAAGAGTCCACCACCCAAGCAACTTGATGGAGGCCTCCTTCTCCTCCAAGCCACAGCACCTTGTGTCTAGGAAATGGTGGCATCCATTGTGAGGCTAGCCAGGGCCCACAGCTGAGGCCTGGTGCCCTGAGATTAGTGCATGTGCATTCAGAGTGCAGGTTCAGGTGTCTGGTAATCAGAGCTTCTCAGCCTGCCTGAGCAGAGAAAAAGGGTACAAGCCTGGTATTGAAAAGAAAAGGCTGCCTGTCAAAATCCACTGTGGGACCCTAAAAGTCTCAACCTCAAAGCCCCTTCGGGCCATCTCCGTGGTCGTGTCTGGTTGGAGGAGAGGACATTTCGAGACTGCCAGGTTGTCGCTGAAAACTACTTTTCTGACTCCATTCCAAAAAGGCTGTGTGTTAGAACCAGGTCCCATGGGAGTTGGAGTATAGTCTGTTGTGTATTTGAGGGTTATTTGGGTGATAAAATCATAAATGAGACCCTAGAGGTGGGTGTCATTGAAAGATGGCTGGGCTCCTAACCTCACTGCCCTTTTTTATCCTGGGCCTCACAGAAGCTCTCTGGGTAAAACAGGGAGCACCTGTCAAGTCAAAGGTGCAGCAGTGTTTTCACATCTTAGTCTGGCCTTTCACGGGTGCAGATGAGGGGAAGACCATGTCTCTGAGGCCGTCTGTTGTGATGGCCACCTGAAAAGAGTGTCCAATAGTGCTGTTTAGGGGCATTGTGGATTCGCCATGAAAGCAAAGAAAAATCAAGGCCTTCCTGAAAGAAGGATGTGAATTGTGCTGGAGTTCAAGCAATTTTCAATGATTCAGGCCAGAGAACACAAAAGCCACCTGCAAAGTGCGAACAAATTCGGCCCCTGCAATGAGGCAACAACTCACAACCTGGAGTGCAGCCAGCCTACCTGAAGTTTCTTTGCTCCCTGAAATCCCACCTTCACAATGAGAAGGTCATGTGATGAAATGAAACAGAGGATAGATTGCCAGGCAAAAGCCAGATGCAGCAGCCTTCTTCTCATTTTACAGGACTCATGCAGGCCTCCAATGGAAGTGGGAGAACAGGAGTGTCCTTGTTGGCAGCCATAATGGGAACTTATGGTTTTAAATATATTAAAGCTGCCTAGTCATTAAAATGTGACAGTGTTTAAAAGGAAACAGTCATGTGATGGATTCCCATGAAGGTCGTTCTCCATGAACTTGGAAACATTTAGTGTGGAAGTCGAGCCAGACCCAAGAAACCCAAGGAACATGAGGAACATGGAAGTCAAGAAAAGAAGAGGCAAGGTGCAGAGGCCACATAACACAGCATCAATACATTTCATTCGCATTTGGCTCCAGGTGTGAAAGCTCTCAAATTGGGAGTTTGCCAGGATGGCCCCAATTTGCAATCCAAATTTTCCTAGCATGTTGGAGTAATCCCCTCTGTACACTGGGCCATGGTGTGGATTGCTTGTTCAATTAAGGAAATGTGCAGATAGAATTGGAAGGATATTTTGTTTCATCTCTCTTCATTTATTTTGCAGGTGATGTTGTGGGACCCCATCCACATTTCACCAGATTGTAACTTCAACCCCTATATGATCTTATTGCTAATCACCCTCTATGTCTCATGATGAAATTCCAAGATGACGGAGGACTTCCACGGTAAATTGTGAAGCACCTGCTGAGCTGGGAACCAAATTTGAGGTAAATTCAATGGTCTCTGTGAACAGGAATGCTAGTGTTTCTCTCTGGGTTTGCCAAGGGACCATAAAAGATTTGGAGATCTGGGGTTTTTTTGGTGTTGTGTATCCTCTTCTTTGTAGAAAAGTAGCTTTTGTTTGTTCGTTTGTTTGTTTGTTTATTTATTTATGTATTTATTTATTTATTTGCATGGAGAGGTGATTTGGATGCTGGCCATTCTTGGCCCACCTCCCATTCACTGCAGACTCATGATCCACAGTAAAATCAGGAACACAAAGGCCCAAAACCAAGCACAGCCACAGAGGCAGACCACCAAAAAGCTGAAAGAATAAAAAAAGATAGCACTGAAGTGCATTAGTCACATTCATTTAAGCCAACTCCACTCACAGACACATACATACACACACACACACCAAAACAGAATGCCATGCACACATGCAGATATCTAACACTCCACACACTCCAACAGAAACACAAACCAACAGCTTTTGAGGCACTGTGGTTCTGCAGGAAGCCCCACCTGGGTTAGAGCAACTCTGAGGAACACAGGTGGGCTGTACCTAGAAATCACAATGAGGCAAGTTTCAAAAAGACTCAACACTACAGTGTCTAGGCAGGCCTGAGTAACACTGCAGATCCTTTTGGATCCTTAGAGATTTCATGGTTTACTCCTGGTACTGTGCTAGACATTTCTTTATGCTGGCTCATGTCTGCCCTCTCCTAGGATCATGGGACTATCCTATGGATCCCACAGAGAAGACAGGTGAGAGTCCACCACTGACACATCTCCACAGAGATCTCTTTCTCCCCCAAGCCACAGGGAGTTGTCAATAGCAATGATGACATTCACTGTGAATCTAGCCAGAGCTCACAATCAGACCTGATTCTCTGAGTCTAGCACAGGAGCATTCTTGAGGCATGCTTGAGTGCTTGGCTGTCAGAGCTGTCAGCCTGCCTAAGCAGAGGAAAATGTTACAGGCAGAGCTGGCATGATATCACTGGGAAAAAGGCTGCCTGCAATAACCTATGGCGGGACCATGAAAGTCTTGAACTCAGGGCCCCTTCAGGCTGTCTCTATGCTTGGGTCCCACTGGGGGAGGAGGCTTTTTGACACTGTTAGGGGGTCTCTGGAAGCTGCTCTTCTGTTTCCATTCTGAAAAGAGGCTGTGGGCCAGAATCTGGTCCCATGGGGATTGGAATATAGCCTGGTGTGTTGTTGAGGTTTCTTTGGGTGTTAGAATCATACCTGAGACCCCAGGATTGGATGTCAGTGAAAGATGGTCGGGCTGTTGAACTCACTGCCTCCCTTCACTTTAGGACTCACAGGGGTTCTTTGGGAAAGGCAAGTACCATGACAAAGAAAAGTCCAAGGGGGAGCAGTGTTCCTACACCTTCGACTGGAATCTTATGTGTGCAGATAATATTGAGACAGTATCTCAATGGCCGTCTGTGGTGATGGCAAGCCTGAAATGTGTGTCTAGTATTGTTTTGGATGGACACTGTGGATTCCCCATGAAAGCAAAGGAATATCAAGGCTTGCCTGAGAGAACAAGTGGCCTTGTGCTGGAGTCCGACTAATGTTCAATGATTTCTGAGATTTATTTTGCAACTGAAGTTGCAAAAAACCTCAGTTCATGCAACAAAGCAACAACCCACAACCTGTAGCACAGCCAGGTTACCGAAAGCCCCTTTTGCTTCCTGAAATCTGTGGCCGCTAAATAATCTGAGATGAGAGGCATTCCCATCTAGCACCAGCTGAGTGAAAGAGCACCCCCCCCCCAATGTGAAGGCCATGCAGATGAAATAAAATAGAGGCTAGATTATGAGGCAAATGCCAGACACCACTACCTGCTCCTCATTTTAGAGAAATCATGCAGCTTTCCAATAGAAGTGGGAGAAAAAGAGTTTCCTTGTTGGCAGATGTAATGGAAATTTCCGGTTTCAAAAGTATCAAAGTGATGAGGCATGGTGGCTCACACCTGTAACCCCAGCAGTTTGGGAGTCTGAGGCAGGCAGATCATGAGGTCAAAGGCCACATCAAACAGCATCAATGCATTCCACACCCATTTGGCTCCAGGTACAAAATCCCTCAATAAGGGGTTTGACAGGATGGCCCCAATTTGCACTCCAAATGTCCCTTGCATGTTGGAGTAATCACCCCTGTACATCAGGCCATGGTGTGGACTGCTTCTGCAATTAACGTAAGTCGGGGTAGAGTTGGAAGCACAGTCTCGGTCATCTGTCTTCATTATTTTTGCAGGTGAATTTGTGGAACCCCATCCATCATTTACCAGATTGTATCCTAACCCCTATCTGACCTAATTAATGATCACACTCTGTCTCAGTTTCAAATTCTGGGACGATGGAGGAGTGCCCCCTCACAGCATGAAGCACCTGCTCACATGTGAACCACATTTGAGGTAAATTAAAGTGGACATTCAGGCAGGACTGCTAGTGTCTCTCACTGCATTGGATACAGGAAAATGAAACACTTGGAGATGTATGTTTTTTGGTGTGTTGTGCTCCTTTTCTTTCAAGAGTGGTTTTTCTTGCAGGGGGACATGATTTGGATGCTGGTTGGTGTCAGCCTACCTCTCAATTCACTGCAAACAGAGCCCAAACAGAGCCACATAGACAGACCACCAAAAGTTGGGATACTCAGAAAAAAAAAGTGCTGAAGTACGTTAGCCACATTCCTTTAAGCAGACTTAAATAACAGGCACACACACACACACACACACACACACACAGAAGCACACAATGCCACACACACACAGACATCCCACATTGGCAACACTCCCACAGAAACACAGCTCATCACCACCTGAGGCTGTGTGGTTCTGCAGGAAGAACCATCTTGGAGAGTGCAACTGTGGGGAACACAGTAGGTGTGTACCTCAAAATCACAGCGTGGCCAGTTGCAAGAAGACTCACCCCTCCAACTTCTAGGCGGGCCTGAGAAATCCTGGAAATTATTTAGATCATCAGAAATTTTGTGGTTTATGAGATGGGCGTGGTGGCTCATGCTTGTAATTCCAGCACTCTGGGAGGCTGAGGGGGATGGATCACGAGATCAGGAGATAGAGACCATGATGAAACCCCGTCTCTACTAAAAACACAAAAAAATTAGCTGGGCATGGTGGCGGGCATCTGTAGTCCCAGCTACTTGGAGAGGCTGAGGCAGGAGAATGGCGTGAACCCGGGAGGCGGAGCTTGCAGTGAGCCGAGATCGTGCCACTGCACTCCAGCCTGGGTGACAGAGTGAGACTCCTTCTCAAAAAAAAAAAAAAAAAAAAATTGTGGTTTATTCTTGGAGCTGTGCTTGACATTTCTTCAGGCTGGTTCATATCTGCCCTCTCCTAGGATCTTGGGACTATCCCATGGATCCCACAGAGAAGACAGGCGAGGGTCCACCCACAACGCACCTCCACTGAGGTCTCCTTCCCCTCCAAAGTCCAGGGACTTGTTGCTAGGCAGCAGTGACATTAGTTGTGAAGCTAGCCAGAGCTCACAACCAGGCCTGTTGCCCTGAGACTAGCCAATGCACATACTTGTGGCAGACTTGGCACAGGGTTGTCATAGTTGTTAGTCTACCTATGCAGAGTAAAATGTTACAGCCAGAGTAGATTTGGTATTGGGAAAAGGGCTGCCTGTGAAATCCCACTGCAGAACCCTAAAATGCTGGATCTCAGGGCCCCTTTCTGAAGTCTCTGTGGTTGGGTCCCACTGGAGGAGGAGACACTTCAAGACTATTAGGTTGTCGCTGCAATCTGTTCTTTTGACTCAATTCCTGAAGGAGGCTGTGTGCAAGAATCGGGTCCAATGGGAATTGCAATATAGTCTGCTGTGTTTTTTACGGTTCTGTGGTTGATAAAATCATACATAAAACACAGAGGTGTGTGTCAGTGAAAGTTTCCCTGGCTCTTAACCTCACTGCCTTCCTTCATCCTGGACCTCACAGGGGCTTTCTGGGAAATGCAGGAACCACGACAAAGGCAAGTCCAAGATGGAGCAGTGCCTCTCACATATGCAGATGAGGTTGAGACAGTGTCTCATAAGTGATCTGTTCCAATGTCAAGTGTGAAAAGGGTGTCCAGTAGTGCTGTTGATAGGCACTGTGGATTTTTTCTGAAAGTGAAAAAATAACAAGGCTCACCCGAGAGACTGGGCAGCCTTGTGCTGGAGCCCAAGCAATCTTCAGTGATTTCTGTCAGGGGACCCAAAACCCTCCTGCAAAATGAAAGCAACTTCAGCCCCACAAGGAGACAACAACCCACAACCTGGAGTGTACCAGCCTACCCAAAGTCCCTTTTACTGTCTGAAATCCCTGGCAGCTAAATAGTGGGTTAGACTCTGTCAAATTCAGCAACAGCACAGTGAAAGAGCTGCTCCACAATTAGAAGATTGTGCAGATGAAATGAAACAGAGGCCATACTACAAAGCAAAAGCCTGACATGTCTGTCTGCTTCTCAGGTTACAGGAATCATGCAGCCGTCTAAGAGAAGTGGGAGAACAAGAGTTTTATTGTTGGCAGCTGTAACGGGAATTTATGATTTCAAAAGCAACAAACCTGCCCAGTCATTAAAACTTGACAGTATTTAGAAGGAAACACACAATGGATTTGCATGAGACTCAATTTCTGTGAGCTGGGAAATATTTAGTGTGGAAATCATTAAGCCAGACCCAGGAAACACCAGGTCAGTGAGAAACATGGAAGTCAAGAAAAAAAGAGCCAAGTGTGAAGGCCATATTTAACCCAGCATCACTTCCTTTCACTTTCATTTGGCTCCAGGTATGAAAGCCCTCAAATCAACAATTTGGGTGCATGGCCCATATGTGCCCGCCAAATGTTCCTCGCATGTTGGTGTACTCCCACCTGAACATGGTGCCATTATGTGGACTTCTTGTGAAATTAAGGGAATGTGGAGTGGAGTTGAAGGCAACTTCTGTGTCATTGGTCTTCATATTTTTTTGCAGGTGAAGTTGTAAGACCCCATCCACCACTCACCAGATTGTATCTGCATACATACTCTGTGTCCCAGGATGAAATCCCAAGAAGAAGAAGGAGTGCACCCTCATGACATGAAGCACCTGCTAGCTGGGAAGTAAATTTGAGGTACATTCAATGGGCCCTGCCAATATGATTGCTAGTGTTTCTCCCTGGGTTGGCCCCTGGACAATAAATCACTGGGAGATGTCTGTTTTGCTTCTCTCCTTTCTAGAACAGTGTTTTTTTGTTTTGTATTGTTTTGTTTTGTTTTGTTTTTGGGAGGGGGAAGTGATTTTGATGTCGAAGGGTCTCAGCCTGCCTACCAATTCACTTAGAATTTATGACCCACAGAAAAACTTGGAAGAAAAAGTCCTGCAGCCCAAGCAGAGCCACATGGACAGGACACCAAAAGGTTTGGAGACAAAAAAAGAAGCTCTGAAGTGCATTAGCTACATTCCTTTAAGCAGGCTTCACTTGCAGGCACAGACACACACAAACATACACTAACACACAATGCCACACACACGTAGACATCAAACACTAACAACAGTCCCTATAAAACACACAGCCCAGCAGCTCTTGGGTCTATGTGATTCTGCAGGAAGCTTGACCTGGGAGTGAACAACTTCAGGGAACACAGGCAGGCTGTACTAAGAAATCACGGCGAAGCAACATTTACAAAGATCACAAAGTCTAGGTAGACCTGAGGAATCCTGCAGATCTTTTTGGATTTTTAGGGATTTTGTGGTTTATTCCTGGTGCTATTCTTGATGTTTTTTCAGGCTGGCTTATGTTTGTCCTCTCTTAAAATCATGGGACTATCCCATGGATTCCACAAAGAAGACAGGTGAGTGTTCACCGCTGATGCACCTCCATTGGTCTCCTCCACCATGCCCTAGGGACATACCCCTAGGCTGTGGTGATATTCATTGCACTCCTAGCCAGAGTTCAAAATCAGGCCTGCTGCCCTGAGACTAGTGCATGTGCATATGTGCGGCAGGCTCCAGTGCCAGGCTGTCAGAGCTGTCATCCTGCCAAAGCAAACAAAAATGGTACAGGCACAGCTGGTCTGGAATCGGGAGAAAGGCTGCCTCTGAAAATCCACTGTGAAAACCCACTGTGAGACCCTAAATGTCTCGACCTCAGGGCCCCTTCAGGCCACTTTTATTGTCAGTTCCTGCTGGAGGAGAAGGCATTTGGAGATTTTGAGGTGGTCTCTGTAAACTACTCCTCTAACTCTATTCCTGAAAGAGGCTGTGTGCAAGAATCAGTTCCCATGGGAATAAGAATATAGTCTGGTGTGTTGTTGAAGGCTCTTTGGGAGATAGAATCATGCCTGAGACCCCAGAGACATGTGTCAGTGAAAGATGTATGAGATTTTGACGTCACTGTCCTTCTTCATCACGGGCCTCACAGGTGCATTTTGAGAAAGGCAGGAACCATGACAAAAACAGGTCCAAGCTGAAACAGAGTTCTCACCATTTGCACTGGCCTCTCATAGGTGCAGATGAGGCTTACACAGTGTCTCAGAAGCCATCTGTGGTGATGGAAAGCCAGAAAAGCATATCCAATAGTGCTGTTTTGGGGCACTGTGGATTCAACATAAAAACAAAGAAAAAGCAAGGCTCTCCTGAGAGAGAGCTGTTTTGTGCTGTAGTCCAAGCAATGTTCAGTGATTCCTGTCAGAGCACCCAAAAGTCTTCTGCAAAGTGCAAACAACCTCAGTCCTCACAACAACACAATGACCCACAAACTCACTCAGCCAGGAAACCAGAAGTCCTTTTGCTTTCTAAAATTTCTGGCAGCTAAAACATCTGTGGTAAGAGGGAGTATTATGCAGCAACAACTTAATGAAAGAGCCCATCCACAAAGAGAAGGACATACGCATGAAATGAAACAGAGGCTAGATTACCAGGCAAAAGTCAGAAACAGATACCTGTTTCTCAACCTACAGGAATAATACAGCACTCCAACAGAAGTGAGAGAAAAATACTTTCCTTGTTGGCGTCTGTAACAAGAATTTACGACTTTAAAATTATCAAAGCTTCACAATCATTAAAACGCGAATGTTGAGAAGAAAATAGTCACACAATGGATTCCCATGAGGGTGGTTCTCTGTGAATTGGAAAACGTTTAGTGTGAAGGCAGTTGAACCAGACCCGGGAAACCCTACACCGATGTGGAACATGGAAGTCAGGAAAAGAATAGGCAAATGTAGAGGCCTCATCTCATCCAGCATCAATCCATTCCACTCTTGTTTGTCTCCGGTTATGTTCCCTGTACCTTGAAGTACTTCCACCTGAACACAAGGCCATGGTATGAACCGCTTGTGCAATTAAGAAAATGTGGTGATGGAGTGGGTATCATGTTCTGTGTCATCTGTCTTCACAATGACACTCTGGGAGATGTTTTTTCTTGAGAGTTGTGTGCTCCTCATCTATCTAGAAGAGTGCCTTTTTTTTTTTTAACAGGGAGAGATGATTTGGATCTGAGCATGTCTCAGCCAGCCTCCCAATTCAGTTCGGATTCATGATCTACATAAAATAAAGAACATGGAGTCCCGCAGCCTAAGCAGAGCCACACAGACAGGCCACCAAAAGGTTGTACACCTGCAGATTTCAGCCCACCTATCAATTCACTGTGGATTCATAATACACAGAAAAATGAAGAACAGTGAACTGCACTTTTCATGCAGACCCACACAGGCCACCAAAATGTTGAGAGGCTCAACCAAATGAAACACTAAAGTGCATTACCAACATTCTTTTAAGCAGACTCCAGTTACAGGCACACACACACACACACACACACACACACAAACACAAAATGCCACACACGTGTAGATATCCAACAGTCACAACACTCCCACAGAAACACACAGCCTGACAGCTCCTGAAGCTGGTGGTTCCACAAAAAACTCACCTAAGGAAAAGCAACCCCAGGGAACACAAGTGGGCTGTATTTAGAAATTCATAGTGGTTCAAGTTTCAAGAATACTCACCACTACAACATCTATGCAGGCCTGAAGCATTTTGCAGCTACTTTTGGATGCTTAGGTATTTCCTGGTTTATTGTGGGGGCTCTGCTTGATGTTTCTTCAGGCTGACTCATGTCTGCTCTCTCTCATAATCATGGGTTGGCCCCTGGACAATAAATCCCATGGATTTCACAGAGAAGACAGTTCAGAGTCCACCTCTGACCCCGCTTCAGAGAGGTCACCTTCTCCATGATGCCACAAAGGCTTGTCACTAGACAATGGTCACATTCATTCTGACACAGCCAGAGCTCACAATTAGTCCTGTTGCCCTGAGACTAGCACATGTGCATTCATGAGGCAGGTTAGGATGCCCAGCTGTCAGAGCTGTCAGCCTGCCCAAGCAGAGAATAACGGTATAGGAAGAGCTGGTTTTGTATAGGGAAAAAGTCTGCCTGTGAAAATCCACTGCCAGACCCTGAAAGTCTGAACCTCAGGGTCCCTTTGGGCAGTCTCTTGGTCAGGTCCAGTTGGAGAAAGAGATGTTTTGAGATGGTGAGGTGGTCATTGGAAACTGCTCTTCTGACTTTATTCCTGAAAGAGACTGGACTTAAGAATCATGTCCCATGGAGATTGGAACATACTCTGGTTTGTTGTTGAGGGTTATTTGCATGATAGAATTATACCTGAGACTCCAGAGGTGGGTGTCAGTAAACAATTGCCAGGCTCTTCACCTCACTGCCTCTTTTCATCCTGGGCCTCACAGGGGCTCTCTGGATAAGGCAGCAACCTTGACAAATGTAAATCCAAGGTGGAACCATGTTCTTACACCTCAGACTGACCTCTCACAGGGCACAGATGAGAATGAGACAGTGTCTGAGAATGAGACAGTGTCTCAGAGGCCATCTGTGGCAATGGCAAGCCTGAAAAGAATGTCTAGTAGTGCTATCGAGAGGCACTGTGGATTCCCCATGAAAGCAAAGGAAAATCAAAGCTCACCTGAAAGAAAGAGCCACCTTGTGCTGTAATTGAAACAATGCTCAATGATTCATGTCAGGAAACCCAAAAACCTCCTGAAACTGCAAACATCCTTAGCCTCCACAAAGAGAGAATGACCCACAACATGGAGCACAGCCAGCCTGTCTGAAGTCCTTTTTGCTCTCTGAAATCCCTGTCAGCTAAATAATCAGTGGTGAGAAGAAATTCCGTTCAGCAACAGCTCAATGAAAGAGCCCACTCACAACAAGAAGGCTGTGTTAATGAAATGAAACAGAGGCTAGATTACTAGGTTAAAGCCATACATGGCTGCCTGCTTCCCATTCTACAGGAATCATGCAGATCCCCAGTAGAAGTGGGATAAGATTTCTTGTTGGCAGCTGTAATGGGAATTATGGTTTTAAAAGTAAAAAAGCTGCCCAGTCATTAAAACAGGACAGTGTTTAAAGGAAACACTCTTGAAATGGATTCCCATGAGGGTCATTCTCTGTGAACTGGGAAACATTTAGTATGGAATTTGTTAAGCCATCCCCAGGAAACCCTAAACTGATGAGGGACATGAAAGTCAGAAAAAGAGGAGACAATTGTGGTGACAACATCCCACCCAGCATCAGTCCATTCCACTCCCACTTAGCCTCAGATATGAAAGCCCTCATATCGGGAGTTGGCCAGTATAGCTCAGATTTGCACTCTAAATATTCCTTGCAAGTTGGGATAATCTAACCTGAACATGAGGCCATGGTGTGGACTGATTTGTCATTAAGGAAATGCAGGAAAGGAGTTGGAGTCACCTTCTGTGTCATCCGTCTTCATTTATTGCGGGTGAAGTTGTGGGACCCCATCCACCACTCACCAGATTTTATCCTCACCTTTATCTGACAATGTCACTGCTCACACTCTTTACAGCAGGATCAAATCTCAAGACGTTGGAGGAGTTCTCCCTCACAACCTGAAGCACCTGCTCAGCTGGGAACCAAATTCAAGGTAAATTTAAGGGCCTTGTGGACAGGGTTGCTAGTGTCTCTCCCTGAATTGACAGCAGGACAATGAAACACTGAGATGTCTTTTTATTTTTTACTGTGGTGTTCTCCTCTTCATTCCAGAAGAGTGGCTTTTTTTTGCAGAAGGAGGTGACTTGGAGGAAGGCAGGTCTCAGCCTGCCTCCAAATTCACTACAGATTCATGATCCACAGAAAAATAAAGAACATGGAGCCCTGTAGTCCAAGAAGAGCCACACAGACACACCATCAAAATGTTGGGAGACAAAAAAAAAGAAGTGCTGAAGTGCGTTAGCCACATTCCTTTAAGCAGACTCCACTTACGGGCAGACACACGCACACATAAACACTCACAGAAACACACAATGCCACACACATGCAGACAGGTAACACTCGCAATACTCCCACAGAAAAACACAGCCCAGCAGTTCCTGAGGCTGTGAGGTGCTGCAGGAAACCCCCCTGGGAAAGACCAACCCCAGGGAACACAGGTGGGCTGTATTCAGAAATCACAGTGGGTCAAGTTGCAAAAAGACTCACCCCTACAAACTCTTGGTAAGTGTAAGGAATTTTGCAGATGCTTTTGTAACCTTAAGGATTTGCTGGTTTTTTCCTGGGGCTCTGCTTGATGTATCTTCAGGCTGACTCATGTCTCCCCTCTCCTAGGATCATGGGCCTATCCCATGGATCCAACAGAGAAGACAGGTGAGAGTCCACTGCCTAGGCACCTCCATGGAGGTCTCCTTCACTGCCAAGAGGCAATAAACTGTCACTAGGCAATCATGACATTTAGCATGATGCTAGCTAGAGCTCATAAAAACTTCTGGTCCCCTGAGACAAATGCATGTGCATTTATGAGGCTGGCTCAGATGCACTGCTGTCACAGCTTTCAGCCTGCCTTAGCAGAGGAAAGTGGCACAGGCAGAGCTGTCCTGGTAATAGGAAAAAAGGCTGCTGTGAAAACCAACTGCACTACCCTAAAATTTTCTATATCAGGGCACCTTTGGGCTGTCTCCATGGTTGGGTCCCACTGTGAAGGGAGCATTTCAAGACTCTGAGGTGTTCGCTGGAAACTGCTCTCATGATTCCATTCCCAAAAAAATGGCTGTGTGCAAGAATCATGTCCATGGGGCATTGGAATATAGTCTAGTGTGTTGAGGGTTCTTTGGGTGATAGAATCATACCTGTGACCCCAGAGGCAGTTGTCAATGAAACATGGTCAGGCTTTTGACCTCACTGATTCTCCTCGTACTTGGCCCCACAGTGGCTCTCTGGCACAGGCATGAACCACAACAAAGGCAAGTCCAAATTGGAGCAGTTTTCTCACACCTCAGACTGGCATCTCACGGGTGTAGATAAGGTTGAGAGAGTGTCTCAGAAGCAATCTGTATTGATTGCAAGCCTGAAAATAATGTCCAGTAGTACAGTTGAGTGACATTTTCTATTACTCAGGAAACAAAAACAAAATCAAGGCTTACTTGAAAGAACAAGCTGTCTTGTGCTAGAGTCCAAGCAATTGTCAATGATTCCTGTTAGAGAACCCAAAATCTTCCTGTGAAGTGCAAACAACCTCAGCCTCACGACAAGACAACCACCCACAACCTGGACCACAGACAGCCTACACAAAGCCCCTTTTGGTCTCTGACATCCCTGGCAGCTAAATAATCTGTGGTGAGAGCATTCCTATAGAGCAACAGCCCAATGAAAGAGACTCTCCACAATGAGAAGGCCATGCAGATGAAAAGAGAGAGAGACTAGATTACCAGGAAAAGCCATACACGGTGGCCTGCTTCTCATCCTACAGGAATCATGCAGCCCTTCAGTAGAAGTGAGAGAACGAGAGTTTTTTGTTTTTTTTTTGTTTGTTTGTTTGTTTTTGGCATCTGTAACAGAAATTTATGGTTTTAAAAGTGTCAAATCTGCCCAATAATTAAAACGTGGCAGTCAGTGTTTAGAAGGAAACACTCACACAATGGATTCCCATGAGTGTCATTCTCCAAGAACTGGGACACGTTTAGTGTGGAAGTTGGTGAGCCAAACCCAGGAAACTCTAAGGTGACAAGTAACATGGAAATCAGGAAAAGAAGAAAGAACAGTGGAGGCCACATCCCACCAAGTGTCCATTCATTCCACTCCCATTTAACTCAGCCTATGAAAGCCCTCAAATCAGGAGTATGCGAAAATGGCCCCAATTTGCATTCCAAATATTTTTTCCTCGTTGGAGTATGCCCACTTGAACACCAAGCCATGATGTGGACTGCATGTGCAATTAAGTGAATGTGGGGATGGAGTTAGAAACACCATCTGTCTCATATGTCTTTATTTTTATTGCAAGTAAACGTGCAGGACCCCATCCTTGCCTCATCAGATTGTATCTTCACCTCTATCTGATATTATTGCTTCTCACCTTCTATGTCCCAGGATGCAACCTCAAGACGATGGAGGAGTCACCGCCTCACAACGTGAAGCACCTGTTCAGCTGGAAACCAAACTCGAGGTAAATTCAATGGACACTTTGGGGAGACTGCTAGTGTCTCTTTCTGGGTTGGTAGCAGGAATATGAAACAGTGAGACATGTCTCATTTTGGTGTGGTGTTCTTTTCTTCTTTCCAGAAGAATTGATTTTTTTGCAGCTGGAGGTTATTTGTACTCCAGCGGGTCTTGCCCTGCCTCCCAATTCACTGTGGATTCATAATCCACAAAATATAAAGAACATGGAGCCCCACAGCCCATGCAGAGCCACACAGACAGGTCAACAAAACGTTGAGAGACTCAAAAAAAAAAAAAAAGAAGTGCTGAAGTGCGGTAGCAAAATTCCTTTAAGCAGACTCCACTTACTGGCACACACACAGACACAGACACAGACACAGACACAGACACACACACACACACACACACACACACACACACAAAATGCCACAAACACACACAAACATACAACACTCGAAAAACTCCCAGAAAAACCCACAGCCTGGCAGCACCTGAGGCTTCATGGTTCTGCAGGAAGCCTCAACTGGGAGAGAGCAATACTAGGGAACACATGAGGGCTGTACCTGGAAATCAGAGTGGCCTAAGTTTCAAAAAGTTTCACACATACATCCTCTAGACAGGCTAGAGAATTCCTGCAGATCCATTTACATCCTTAGCGATTTAGTGATTTAATGTCTGCTTAACATTTCTTCAGGGTGTCTAACATCTGCCCTCCCCTAGGATGTCGAGAACATTCCATGGATCCCATAGAGAAGAAAGGTGAGAGTCCACCATTGACGCATCTCCATGGAGGTTTCTATCTCTGCCAAGCCCAGGGACTTGTCTCTAAGGAATGTTGACATTTATTGTGACACTATCCAGAGCTCACTATCTGGCCTGAAGCCATCAACTAGGACATGCACATTTGTGAAACAGGCTTGGGTGCCAGGCTATCAGAACTGTCACCCTACCTAAGCAGAGAAAAATGAATGAAGTCCCAAAAGAGGCTGTTTTCAAGAATCAGGTCCCATGGGGATTGGAATATATTCTGCTGTGTTGTTGCATGTTCTTTGGGTTATAGAAGCATACCTGAGACCCCAGATGTGGGTGTCAGTGAAAGATGGACAGGCCCTTGACCTTACTGCTGCCCTTCATCCTGGGCCTCACAGGACCTTTCTGAAAAATCTCGAAATGACTCCAAAGGCAAGTCCAAGGTGCAGAAGTGTTCGCACACATTGGACTTGCCTTTCACAGGTGCAGATTAAGTTGAGACAGCATCTCAGTGGCCGTCCATTGTGATGGCCAGCCTGAAAATGGGTTTCCAGTAGTGTAGTTCAGGGTGACTGTGGATTCCCCATGAAAGGAAAGAAAAATCAAGCCTCACCTGAGAAAACAATCTGCCTTGTCCTGGAGTCCAAGAAATGTTCAATGGTTCCTGTCAGAGAACCAAATAGCCCACTGCAAAGTGCAAACAACCTCACCCCCACAATGAGACAACCACCCACATGCCAGAGCACAGCTAGCCTACCCGTAGTCCCTTTTTCTCTCTGAAATCCCAGGCAGCTAAATAATCTGTGGCAAGATGCAGTCTCATCCAGCAATGTCCCAGTGAAAGAGTCCTTCCACAATTCAAAGGCTGTTCAGATGAAATAAAGCAGAGGCTGGAATACCAGGCAAAATCCATACACTGCTGGCTACTTCTCGTCCTACTAAAATCAGGCAGGTCTCTGATAGAAGAAGAACAACAGTTTCCTTGTTGGTGGCTGTAATGGGAATTTACTGTTTTAAAAGTATCAAAGCTGCTCAGTTATTGAAACATGACACTGTTTAGAAAAATCACTTGTACGATGTATTCCCATGAGAATCCTTCTCCATGACTGGGAAAGTTTTAGTGTGGAACCATTGAGCAAGACTCAGGAAACCCTAGGCCAATGAGGAAAATGGAAGTCAGGAAGAGAAGAGAGAAGTGTGTAGGCCAAATTCCACCCAGCATCAATCCATTCCACTCTCATTTGGTTCCATGTTTGAAAGCCCTCAGTTTGGGAGTTTGCCAGGATGGCCCAAATTTGCTCTCCAAGTATTTCTTGCAGGTTGGAATATGCCCACCTGAACAGTGGGCCGTTGTGTGGAATGCTTGTACAGTTAAGTTGAGGAGAGAGACCATTTTTCTTACTGTCTCCTGGCTCTGAAGAGAAGGAGGAAGTAAAAGCTGATAAACAACAGAAATGATATCAGTGGCAAGATCATCTGGTGCCACTGATGACCAGGCCTGAGGTTAAAAGATTAATCCCCAACCCCCACTCTAACCACGTATGCTCTCTGTAGATATCAACCTATCATGACCGTTTCACGTGGAAGCCCTTAGAGTTGTAAGCCCTTAAAAGGGCCAGGAACTTTTTTTTTTTTTCAGGGAGTTTGGTTTGAGGAATGATTCTGTCAATGCTCCTGGCCAAATAAAGTGGCTTTTTTCTTTATTCTGATGTCTGAGGGGTTTTGTCTGTGGCTCCTCCTGATATATGTTTTGGTCCCCTGACCTGGAGGTAAGGTGATAAATGGAAGGTCGAGGCAGCTCCTCAGGCTTCTTAAGCCTGCCCTGAGATGTATACCTGCAGGGGACTCTGGCCAGCTTGAGTGATGCAAATCCTGGGAGCACTATCAGGTAGGCATTTGCCCTGATGGAATGCCTCTTCAGATCAGTTCATGGCAGGAACCTACAAAGGATCAATGCAGTGACTGAAAACCGGGACATCTGGAATATGTTAGGACTGCTCCTGAGAACTTGCCACTGCATTTGAGTGGAAGTGTGGCCTGATAAACCACGGTGTGCTCTTGTCAGGAATTTGGTATTAATTTTGAATTGGCTTGACATGTTTGCAATCAGTACTTTGGTCTCAGTATTAATTTTGATTTGTCTTGACTTGTTTGCAAACATGAAATTGAACATGAGTGCTTGCTTGAGTTTGAGATGGGTGAGATGAGTAAGTTACAAGTTTACCCTTTCCTTCTTGTGGTGTGAGTGTTGTTTTGACTCAGGAGTAAGATGGGTGGAAAACTTAAAACTTAAAACTTTGTGTGAGATAGATGGTCTGGCATCTGATACTAGAACAAAACTTGAAGGTAAATAAACATTGAATCAGAATGAATCATAGAAAACTGATTAGAAAAGTACTGGATGTTCATGATGGTTATGGTACAAAATAATTTTAGGCATGTTTTCAGTATTTTTATAGTTTAGGAAAATATTTTCTAATACTAGTTTTCTATGACTCTTATTCCTGTAGTAATATTCAATTTACTATACCATCTTCATGGGTAGAAGTAGGCAAAATACTAATTCAGGCACTTTCTTCCAATAAAGCTAAACATGTCTCATTCCCACTAATGAGCCATAGAATTGGATTAGCAATTATAATTACATCTGTGATTTCTAAACTAACGGTGCTAATTCAGAGAAATGTAAATTGCAAGAGAGATTCTCTGCTGTCATTGGCATTCCAACTTTTTGTTTGTTGTCCAGTGTTGCATTTAAATATTTCTGCTTCTATAAATAAATTTTTGAAGATTTGAAGTGGGTTGGCCATCATAAGTGAGCCTAGATAGGTCCCTTGTTTCAAAGTAGTGGTCAAGGTAACTGGTAAACCAGGATACTCAGACCAGTTTCTGTACATAGGCACTTGGTTACAGCTGGTTTTAGAACCCCCACAGTGGTTAAGAGGACAGGCAGCAGTAGTACTAGTAGCAAAGAGACAGACAGCCAAGGAAAAATCCCAATCCACCCACTAAGGAGAATCAGCTCCTAAAGTCCTGACCCAACATTAGAGGACTCATGGGAAGAAACAGTGCCAGTGACCTCCCGCCTTTACCAAGAAGGAAGGTCTCCAACTCCTGAGCCCAGGGCGCCAGAGCTTTTGCAATGCCTACATACCCCTAAGCCACCCAGATTAGAAAAGAAAGGATGCCAGACCTCTGGAGAACCCCTCCCTTGGCAGCCTGTTTGATGCCTAGAACTAGGATACAAATGTCCCCGAAAGAGCAACAGTACACTGAGGTAGACGAGGTCAGCCATATGATGGAAAGGTGTGCCTTTGTGTACCAAGCCTTCACCTTCACCTCTGCAAGCTGAAAGCCACCGTATCTTTTACAAAGCACAGATCTTTAAAGCTAAAGTTACCTGGAACGGGAGTCATCACTGCGCTTATGGTTATTTGGGAAGAGGAATAGAGACTCTTCTTAACTTACCCAGGCCAAAAGATAGGATGAGCTCTGGCTAAGCGGTGGCCAAAGGTGTGGGCAGAAGGCAACTCTCCAGGGTTGGCAATCAACTAGGCCACAGTACTCATAGAAGTTAAGCCTGGGGCCCAGCTGCTAAGGCAAAAACAGCACCCGTTCCCCAGAGGAGTTCTTGAAGGTATCCAAGTCCATCTCAAGCACCTCAGGGCCTTTGAAATTATAGTCCCTTGTGAGTCTCCATGGAACACCCCCCTTCTGTCTGTTCCCAAGACAGGGGCCAAAGAATACAGGCTGGCACGGGACTTTCACTTGGTTAATCAAGCTGCAGTGACCTTACACCCAATGATACATAACCCATACACATTGTTAAGGTTGCTGCCAGCTGAGGACAGCTGAAGGACACTTTCTTTAGCATCAGACTATAACTTGAGAGCCAAAAACTCTTTGCCTTTCAGTGGGAGGATCCAGAGTAAGGTGTCACTACTCGGTACACTTGGACCCAGCTTCTGCAATGCTGCTTGTTGCTCCAGAACTGTGATAGACTACTGGCAGCACCCCCTAGCAGTTGAGTGTGCCAAGGGAACAGATAGCCTGCTGTGGCACCTGGAGGACTGTGAATATAAGGTGTCCAAGAATAAAGCCCAGATCTGTTGACAACAGATATGTTACCCTGGATTTACTATCTGACAAGGGGAAGTGCAACCTGGCATCAGGAAGAAACAGGCCATTTGCAACCTACCAGAGCCTAAGATCAGCTGTGAGGTGAGATAATTCTTAGGACTTGTATTTGCAATACATGCAAAGCCTCTTTATGAAGTCATCAAAATGGGATGACAAAGAGCCTTCTGAATGGGAGTCCCAACAGTAACCAGCTTTTCATGAATTAAAAGACAAGCTCACATCAGCCCCAGCCCTGGGGCTGTCTGACCTGACAAAGCCATTTAGACTATATGTGTCAGAGAGAGAATTGATGGCAGTTGGAATTTTAACCCAGACGTTGGGCCCTGGCCAAGACCAGTAGCCTACCTCTCCTAACAGCTCCTAACAAAGGTTGGCCACCGTGTTTGAGGGCCTTGGAAAACTGCACTGCCCTCACAAAAAGTGGATAAACTCTTGGGAAAACCTGAACATAAAGGCTCCCCGTGCTGTGGTGACTTCGATGAATAACAACAACAAAAAAAATCATTGGTTAATGAATTCTAGAAGAACTAGGTACCAAAACTTGCTCTGTGAAGATCCCTGCATGAAAATTGAAGTTTCAAACCCACCACCTAACTCCCAGTATCAGAGAGCCTAGTTGAACATAACTGTGTATATGTGTTGTACAAAGTTTATTTTAGTAGTGCCAACCTCCAAGACCATCACTAGAGATCACTAGACTGGGAGCTGTAGGTGGACTGGTGTAGCTTCGTCAACCTATCAGGAGAGCAGTCATACACTGCAGAGGACACCAGCAAGCTTCCACCTTGATTGCCTTGGGGAACTCCCAAGCTGATGCAGAAGCTTGGAAAACAGCATCCACCTTCTACTGGGCATCAGTCACAGCACCCCTGATCCCTCAAGTACTTGACCTTGTATCCACTTATTCTAAAGAAAAGAAGGAATTTCCCCAGAGGGATCACAGGGGATAGAAGAGGGATGGATTTGATTATTGGATGGAAGAATATCCATGCCACAATGGCTAGGAGCCCCAGTCATCCTGGCTCTGCAAGAGACCACTCATGTAGACCAACAGTCAAGTGAAAAGTTGTTAGGCTGGTAACACATCTTGCATCTCTCAGCCCTTGCCAAAACGGTGGTGCAGCAATGTGTCACCTACTGATAGCACAATGCTAGGCAAGGTCCAACTGTCCCACCCAGCACACCAACTTATGGAGCAGCACCCTTTGAAGACCTCTAAGTAGACTTCACCGAGATGCCTAAATGTAAAGTTAACAAGTATTTGCTAGTTATAGTGTGTAGATGCTCTGGGTGGCCATAGGCCTATCCAGCACAAACTGAGAAAGCTGCTGAAGTAACCTACGTGCTTCTCTCAGATCTCATCCCTAGGTTTGGACTGCCCTTATGAATTGGCTCAGACAATAAGCCAGCTTTTGTGGCTGACTTGGTACAAAAGACAGCAAAGGTATTGGGGATCACAAGGAAACTACATACTGCTTAGCGACCACACAGTTCCAGCAAGGTGTAGCAGGTTAATCAGACTATCAAGAACAATTAGAGAAAGTTTGTCAAGGAACAGGATAAAAGTGACTACAAGCTCTCCCTGTGGTATTGTTTAAGATTACATGTACCCCTTCTAAAAGAAAAGAGTATTCCCCTTATTAAATTATATAATGGACCCCTACCATACTATGGGGACTCCCAGGCACTCCTCAAGAGCTAGGTGAAATTGAGTTCCAATGACAGCTACAGGATTTAGAGAAAATTACACAAACAATTTCAGCCTGAGTAAATAAGAGTTGCCGATCAGGTTATTCTCCCAGTTCACCTTTTTCCCCAGGTGATCAGGTGTGGATCAAGGACTGAAACATAACCCCCTTGCGGCCAGAGGTGGAAAGGATCCCAGACCGTCATCTTGACCACTTCCACAGCCATAAGTATAGAGGAAATCCTAGCCTGGATCCACCAAAGTCTTGTAATACCTGCAGGACATGAAACCTGGGGGGCTAGACTAAGCCTAGACAACACTGGCAAGGTGACTTTGAAGAAGATGACAAGCCCTGCTCCAGTCACAGCTAAAAACTGACTGGTTCAGGCATGGTTGAAGCATGAGGAAACTCATCGTGGGACTCATTTTGCTTAAATTTTGGACTTGTACAGTGAGGACTTCAGCTGACCTTCCTCAGACTTAGGACTCTTCAAGTGACTCAGGTAGGGCAAAAAGTTAAAACAGTCTTTCTGTTTTATAGTTATTATAAATGTACTGGAATCTTAAAAGGGACTTGTTTGTATAATGCCACACAGTACAATGTATGCAGCCCAGGAAGTAACAATCCTGAGGTGTTATAACACATTAGAACTGCTTGATCCTGGTTGGAAAACAGGAGAGTATGTAACTCTAGGAATCAATGAAACTGGACTGGATTACGAGTAAATATTTGAGTCTAAAGCGAGGTCCACAGGTGCTCTCCCAAGCCAGCATTTAATCTCTTGTAGGTTAGCTGTATTTCTACCACCTTAGTATATCAAATCACCACAGCACAAGTGTATTAAATGAATCACTATCAATCTATCTTGCAGGAAGACCTGGGTAGTAAAGATGAGAGTGAGAATTCCCACTAGCGAGTGAGGTTCTTAAAGGGGGGATTGAGGAGAGAGGCCATTACTCTTTCTTTCTCCTATTCTGTGAAGATAAGGAGGAAGTAAAAGCAGAAAAACAATAGGAATGAAGCCAGTGATAAGACGAGGTGATCCCACTGACGACCAGGCTTGAATTTAAAAAGATTAACTCCCCAACTCTAACCACATATGGTATCCATAGATCTCCGCCTATCACAACAATTTCATTTTGAACCCCTTAGAGTTGTAATCACTTAAAAGAGCCAGGTAATCTTTCTTTAGGGAGTTCGGTTCTTAAGAGGCAAGTCTGCTGATGCTCCCAACAAAATAAAGCAACTTTCTTCTTTAATCCTGTGTCTGAAGGGTTTTGTCTCCTGCTCATCCTGTTATAAAGAGAATATGGGGATGGAGTTTGAAGCACCTTCTGTGTCACCTGTCTTCATTTTTTATTGCAGATGAAGGGGCCTGACCCCATCCACCCCTCACCAGATTGTATCCTCCCCCCTATCTGACATTATTGCTGCTCACACTAACAGGATGAAATCCCAAGATGATGAAGTGCTCTGTCATGAAGTAAATACCAGCTTGGCTATGAAGAAAGTTGGAGGTAAATGCAAAGGTCCTGCAGTCAGAATTTCTAGCATCTCTCCACAGGTTAGCTGAAGGACAATGAAATACTGGGAGATTTCTGTTTTTTTGTTGTTTGGTCCTCCTGTTCTTTCAAGAAGAGTGGATTTTTTTGCAGGGGAAAGTGATTTGGATGCTGGTGTGTCTTGGCACACCTCCCAATTCACTTCAAATTTATAATCCATAGAAAAATAAATAACACAGAGACCTGTAGCCCAAGTAGAGCCACACAGAAAGGGAAGCAGAGGGTTTGGAGACTTAAAAAAAGAAGCACTGAAGTCCATTAACCACATTCCTTTAACCAGACTCTACATGCAGTATCTCACACACACACACACACAAACACACACACAATGCCACACACATGCAGATATCCAACACTCCCAACTTTCCACAGAGACACACAGCCCAGAAACTCCTGAGTCTGCATGATTCTACAGGAAGAGCCATCTGGGAGATAGCAAACCTGGGGAACAGAGGCAGGCTCTAACTAGTAATCACCATGGGACAAGTTTCAAAAAGACTCACCCTACGTCTAGGAAAGAATAAGGAACCCTGAAGATACTTTTGGATCCTTAAGAATTTTGCAGTTTATTCATGGGGCTCTGCTTGATGTTTCTACAGGCTGGTTGATGTCTTCCCTCTCCTAAGTTCATGAGACTATGCCATGCATCCCTCAAGGAAGACAGGCAAGAGTACACTGCTGACAGGCCTCCACTGAGGTCTCCTTCTCCACCAAGCCACAGAGAATTGTTTCTAGGCAATGAATACATTCATTGTGACAATAGCCAGAGCTCACAATCAGGCCTAGTGCCCTGAGAGTGGTGCATATGCATTTGTGTGGCAGACTAGTGCACCTGTCTGTCAGAGCTGTCAGTCTGCCTAAGCCAGAGCAAAATGGTACAGGAAAAGCCAGCCTGGTATCAGAAGAAAGGCTGCCTGTGAAAACCCACTGTAGGACTGTAAAGCTATCGACCTCAGGGCCCCTTCAGGCCATCTCTGTGGCCAAGTCCTGATGGAGGAGGGGTCATTTTGAGACTGCAAGATGGTCGCTGGATCTGCTCTTCTGACTCCATTCCTGAAAAAGGCTGTGTGCAAGAATCTAGTCCCATGGGGATTGTAATATATTCTGGTGTGCTTTTGAGGGTTCTTTGTGTGATACAATCATACCTGAGACCCCAGAGGTGGGTGTCAGTGAAAGATGGCCAGTCTCTTGACCTCACAGCTTCCTATCACACTGGGCCTTGTAGGGGCTCTTTGGGAAAGGCAGGAATGATGATAAAAGGAAGGCCAATGTGGAGCAGTGTTCTCACACCTTTGACTGGCCTCTCATAGGTGCAGATGACATTGAGACTGTGTCTCAGAGGCCGTTTGTGGGGATGAGAAGCCTGAAAATGGTGTCCAGTAATGCTTTTGAGTGGCACTGTGAATTCCACATGAAAGGAAAGAAAAATCACGGCTCACCTGAGAGAATGAGGTGCCTTGTGCTGGAGTGCAAACAATGTTCAGTGATTTCTGTCACAGGACCCAAAATCCTCCTGCAAAGGGCAAACAATCTCAACACTCACAAGGAGACAATGACTGATGACCTACAGTGCAGCCTGTCTACCCAAAGTTCCTTTTTCTCTATGAAATTCCTGGCAACTAAATAATCTCTGGTGAGAGGCATTCCCATCCAGGAACAGCCCAATGAAAGATCCCCTCCACAATCAGAAGGCAATGCAGAAGAAATGAAAAAGAGGCTGGATTACCAGGCAATGGCCAGACAGAGCCATGTGCTTCTCATCCTACAGGAATCATGCATCCCTCTGATAAAAGTGAGAGAAGAAGTTTCCTAGTTTGCCTCTCTAACTGGAAGTTATGGTTTTAAAAGTATCACAACTTCCCCGTCATTAAGATGTGACAGTGTTAAGAAGGAAACACTCACAAAATGGATTCCCATGAGGGCCGTTTTCTGTGAACTGGGAAGTGTTTAGTGTGGAAGTCATTGAGCCAGACCCAGGAAACCTTAGGCCAATGAAAAACATGGAAGTCAGAAAAAGAACAGGCAAGTCTGGAGGCCACATCCCAACTGGCATTAATCCATTCCACACACACTTTTCTCTGAGAATAAAAGGCCTCACATTGGAAGTTTGCCAGGATGGTGCCAATTTGCACACCAAATATTCCTTTCATGTTAAAGTACTCTCACCTGAATACCAAGCCCTGCTGTGGACTGCTTGTGCAATTAAGAAAATGCAGGGATGCAGTTGGAAGCAACTTCTGTGTTATCTGTCTTTTCTTTTCTTTTTTTTTTTGCGGGTAATGTTGCAGGTCCCCATTCACCTATCACCAGATTGCATCCTCATCCCTATCTTAACTTATTGCCACTCACATTCCCAGGATGAAATCCCAAGACGATAGAGGAGTGTCCCCTCACGACCTGAAGCACCTGCTCAGATGGGAACCAAATTAGAGATAAATTCAGGGGCCCTCCATACAGGACTGCTATTGTTTCTTTCTGGGTTGCCTGCAGGACAATGAAACACTATGAGATGTCTATTTTATGGTTTGTGTGCTCATCTTCTCTATAAAAGACTGGCTTTTTTTCAGAGGGAGGTGATTTGGACACAAGCGGGTCTGGACCTCCCTCCCAATTCACTGTGTATTCATGATCCACAGAAAAATAAAGAACAAGGAGCCTCACAGCCCAAGCAAACCCACAACACAGGCCACCAAAAAGTTGGGAGACTCAAAAAAAAAAGAGGAAATGAAGTGTGTTAGCCACATTCTTTAAGCAGACTCTCCTTACAGGTGCACACGTGCACACACAAACACACACTCACACACACATAAACACAATGACTCAAACACATGCAGATATGCAACACTCACAACACTCTCACAGACAAACACAGCCTGGCAGCTCCTGAGGCTGCATGCTTCTGCAGGTAGTCCCACCTGGGAGACAGCAATGCCAGGGAAGACAGGCGGGCTGTACCTAGAAATCACTATGGGGCAAATTTCAAAAATATTTGCCCATACAACATCTAGGCAGGCTTGAATAATTCAACAGGTCTATTTGGATCATTAGGGATGTCATGGTTTATTTCTGGGGTTCTGCTTGACATTTCTTCAGGCTGGGTAATGTCTGCCCTCTCCTAGGATTATGTGACAATCTCACGGATCCCACATAGAAGACAGGTGAGAGTCTACTGCTGACACACCTCCACGGAGTTCTCTTTCTAGGCCAAGACAGGGAATTGATGCTCAGCAATGGTGGCATTCATTGTGATGCTAGCCAGAGCTTACAATCAGGACTTGTGCCCTGAGACTAACACATGTGCATATGTAAGGCAGGCTCAGGTGCTCAGCTTTCAGAGCTGTAAGCCTGCCTAAGCAGAAGAAAATGGTACAGGCAGAGATGTTCTGTTATCAGGAAACAGGCTGCCTGTGAAAACCCACTGTGGAATCCTAAATGTCTCAACCTCAGGGCCTCTACAAGACATCTCCATAATCGAGTTCCACTGGAGGAAGAGGCATTTTGATATTGTGAGGTGGTCTCTGGAAACTTCTTTTCTGACTCCATTCCTGAAAGAGGCTGTATGCAAGAATTGGGTCCCATGGGAGTTGGAATATAGTCTTCTGTGTTGTTGAAGGTTCACTGGGTGATAGAATCATACCTGAGACCCCAGAGGTGGGTATTAGTGAGAGATGGGGAATCATACCTGAGACCCCAGAGGATGGTGGTTGTTAGAGATGGCCAGGCACTTGACCTAACTGCTTCCCTTCATTCTGGGCCTCACAGGGGTTTTCCTGGAAAGGAAGGGAAGACAATAAAGTTAAGTCCAAAGTGGAGCATTGTTCTCAAACCTCGGTCTGGCCACTCAAGTGAGGAGATGAGGTTGAGACACTGTCTCAGAGTCCATCTATTATGATGGCAAGCCTGAAAAGTGTGTCCAATAGTGCTGTTTAGGGGCTATATGGATCCTTCAGGAAAGCAAAGAGAAATCAAGGCCGACCGGAGGGATCAAGCTGCCTTGAGCTGCCCTTGATCCAATAAATATTCAATGATTTTTGTCGGAAGACCAAAAGCCTCCTGCAAAGTGCAAACCACCTCAGCCCCCCAAAACGTGAAAATGTCCAATAATCTGTAGTGCAGCAAGCCTACCCAATGTCCCTCTTGCTCTCTGAAATCACTGGCACCTGTATAATCTGTGGCAAGAGGCAGCCTCATCCAGTAACAGCTCAATGAGTGAGACTCTCCACAATGAGAAGGCCATGCAGGCTAAAAGAAACAGAGGGAAGATTACCAGATAAAAGACAGACACAGCTTCCTGCTTCTCTTCCTACAGGAATCATGCAGTCCTGCAATAGAAGTGGGAGAACAAGTTTTCTTATTAATGGCTGTAATGGGAATTTACACTCTTAAAAGCTTTAAAGCTGCCCAGTCATTAAAACGTGACAGTATTTAGAATAAAAGACTCACAGAATGGATTGCCATGAGGGTCATTCTCTGTGAAATGGGAAATATTATGTGTGGAAGTCATTCAGCCTGACAGCCCAAGAAGAGGCACTTGTGGAGGCCACATCCTACCCAGCATCAATCCTTTCCACTCCCATTTGGATCTGGGGATGAAGGCTCTTAAATTGGAAGTTTGCTAAGATGGCTTCAATTTGAATGCCAAATGTTCCGTGCACGTTGGAGTAATCCCAGATAAACACTGGGCAATGGTGTAAACTGCTTGTGCAATTAAGGGAATGAAGGTATGCTGTTGGAAGCACCTTCTCTGTCATGTGTCTTCATTTTTTTGCAGGTGATATTGAGGGACTCCAACCACCCCTTGAGATTGTATCCACACCCCTATCTGATTTTAATTCTTCTCAAACTCTATGTCCCCAGATGAAATCGCAATATGACGGAGGTGTGCCCCTACACAACATGAAGCACCTGCTTTCCTAGGAAAAGGATTTGAGGTAAATTCAAGGGTCCCTACAGAGAGGACTGCGAGTGTATCTCCTTCAGTCGTTCACAGGAAAATGAGACAATGGGAGATCTCCATTTGTTGGTGTGGTGTGCTCCTCTTTTTCATAGGACAATTGTTTTTTGTTTGTTTGTTTGCTTGTTTTTTTGTTTTGCAGGAGGAGGTGAACTGGGCACTGTCGGGACTCAGCACCCCTCCGACTTCAGAGCAGATTAATGATCTACAGAAAAACAAAGAATGCAGATCCCCACAACCCAAGCAGAATCACAAAGACAGGACACTAAAAGGTTGGGAGATTAAAAAAAAAAAAAAAAGAAGAAGAAGCACTGAAGTGTATTAGCCACAATTCTTTTAGAAGATTTCACTTACTAAGATACACACACACAAACACATAATGCCACACACACACATGCAGACATCCAGCAGTCGCAACACTCCCACAGAAACACACATCTCAGTAGGGCCTGAGGCTGTGTGGTTCTGCAGGAAGCCTCGCCTTGGAAAGAACAACCCTGGGGAACACAGGAGGGCTGTAACTAGAAATCACAGAGCGGCAAGTTTTAAAAAGACTCACTCTGAAAACGTCTAGGCAGGCCTGAGGAAGCCTGCACATCCTTTTAGATTCTTAGGGATATTGTGGTTTATTCCTGGGACTGTGCTTGAGGTTTCTTCAGGCTGTCTCCCATCTACCCTACCCTAGGATCATGAGACAATCCCATGGATCTCTCAGAGAAGACAGATGAAAGTTCATCACCGAGGCATTTCCACAGAGGTCTCCTTCTCCGACAAGCCACAGGGACTTGTTGCTAGGCAATGGTGACATTCAATATGACACAAGCCACAGCTCACAATCAGACCTGGTGCCCTGAAACTGTTGCATGCGCATTCATGAGGCAGGCTCATGCACCTGGCTTTGAGAGATGTCAGCCTGCCTAAGCAGAAAAAAAATGGTACAGGCAGGCCCAGATGGAGGAGGAGACCTTGTGATATTGTGAGGTGGTCACCTATAACTCCATTCCTCAAAGAAGTTATATGAAAAAATCAAAACTCATGTTGACTGGAATATATTCTGGTGTGCTTTTCAGGGTTATTTGGTGATATAATCATATCTGAAACCCCAGAGGTGGCTGTCAGTGAAATATGGCAGGGCTCTTGACTTCACTGCCTCCCTTCACCCTAGGCCTTGCAGGGGCTCTCTCAGATAAACAGGATCCATGACAAAGGCAATCCACAGGTGGAGCAGTCTTCTCACACCTTGGACAGGCTGCTCATGGGTGCAGATGAGGTTGAGACAGTGTCTCAGAGACCATTCATAGTGACAGTAAGCCTGAATAGGATCACAGATAGTGTTGTTGAGGGGCACTGTGGATTCCCCATAAAAGGAAAGAAAAATTAAGGGTCACCTGAGAGAACAAGCTTCCTTGTGCTGGAGTCCAAGCTATGTTCAATGATTCCTGTCAAAGGACCCAAAGCCTCCTGCAAAGAGCAAACCTCAGCCCTCACAATGGGACAACGACCCACAACCTGGAGTGCAGCCAGCCTACCTGAAGTCCCCTTGCTCTCTGAAATCCCTGGTAGCTAAATAATCTGTGGTGAGAGGCAGTCCCATCCAGCATCAGCCCAATGAAAGAGACCCTTCACAGTCAGAAAGCTGTGTAGATGAAATGAAACAGAGGCTAGATTACTAGGCAAAATCAGTCATGGGTGCCTGCTTTTCATCCTGCGAAAATCATGCATCCCTCTGACACAATTGTTAGAACAAATGTTTCCTTGTTGGTGGTTTTAACAGGAATTCACGGTTTAAAATGTATCAAAGCTGGCCAGTCATTAAAATGTGACAGCATTTAGTAAAAGCACTTACACACTTGATTTCTATGAGGGTCATTCCCCATGAACTGGGAAACGCTTACTGTGGAAATTTTGAGCCAGAGCCAGGGAACCCTAGCCTAATGCAAAACTTTGAAGTCAAGAAAAGAATAGACAGGAATAGAGGCCACATCCCACAGAGCATCCATCCATCCCACTCCCATTTGTCTCCAGGTATGAAAGCCCTCAAATCGGGAGCTTGCCAGGATGGCTTCAATTTACACTCCAAATGTTCCTTGCACTTTGGAGTGCTACCAACTGATCACTGGGCCATGGTGTCAACTGCTTGTACAATTAAGGGAATGCGGAGATGGAGTTGGAACCACCTTCTGTATCATCTGTCTTCATTTTTTTGGAGGTGAATGTGTGGGACCCCGTCTACCCCTCACCAGATTGTATCCTCACCCCATATGACCTTATTGCTGCTCACTCTGTATGTCCCAGGATAAAATCCCAAGATGATTGTGGAGTGCCCCCTCATGATGGGAAGCACCTGTCGGGCTGGGAACTGAATTAGAGGTGAATTAAAGAGGACCTGCAGACAGAACTTTTAATGTCTTTCCCTGGGTTGGCACAGGACAATAAAACACTGGGATAATTTATCTTTCGGTCTGCTGTGCTCCTCTTCTTTCCAGAAGTGTGGTTTTTTGCAAGGGGATGTGATTTGGATGCCAGCAGCTCTTGGCCCACCTCCCAATTCACTGAGGATTCAGGATCCACAGAAAAAAAAAAAAAACAAAACAAAACAAAAAAATAGAAAAACAAACAAACAAACAAAAAACAAAACATGGAACTTCACATCCCAGGAGGAGCCACACAGACTGGCCACCAAATAATTGAGAGATTCAAATAAAAAGAAGTGCTGAAGTGTGTTAGCCAAATTTCTTTAAGTAGATTCGACTTAGAATCACACACACACACACACACACACACACACGAACACAAACACAATGCCTCACACACACGGAGACATCCAACACTCACAATGCTTTTACAGAAACACACAGCCCGGCAGCTCCTGGGGATGCATGGCTCTGCAGGAAGCTCCACCTGGTAAAGAGCAGCTCTGGGGAACACAGGCTGGCTGTACCTGGAAACTACAGTGAGTCAAGTTCCAGAAAGACTCACCACTACAAGGTTTAGGCAGCCCTGAGGAATTGTGGAGATCTTTTTTATTCTTATGGATTTTGTGGTTTATTCCTGGGCCTGTGCTTGATGTTTCTTCAGGCTGGCTCATGTCTGCCCTCTCCTAGCATCATGGGATGATCCTGTGGATCCCAAAGAGAAGACAAGGGAGAGTGCACCACTGACCCACCACCACGGTGGTCTTCCTCTTCACTAAGCCACAGGTACTTGTAGCTAGGCGACAGTGACATTTATTGTGATGCTAGTAAGAGCTCTCAATCAGGCCTGGTGCTCTGAGGATTGTGCGTGTGAACTCATGGTGCATTCAGCCCTCCCGGATGTCAGAGCTGTCAGCCTGCCTAAGTAAAGGAAAATGGTACAGACAGAGAGGCCTGCTATCAGAAAAAAGGCTGCCTGCAAAAACCCACTGTGGGACCCTAAAATTCTTGACCTTGGGGCCCCTTCAGGCTGTCTCTATGGTTGAGTCCCGACGGAGGAGCAGGCGTTTCAAAGACTGCGAGGTGGTCGCTGAAAACTGCTCTTCTGACTCCATTCTCCAAAGGGGCCATATGCAAGAATCAGGTCCCATGGGTATTGGAATATAGTCTGGAGTGTTGTTGAGGGTTCTCTGGATGAAAGAATCATACCTGAGGCCCCAGAGGAGACTGTCAGTGAAAGATGTCTGAACTCTTGACCTAACTGTCTCTTTTTATTCTGAGCCTTGAAGGGGCTTTGTGGAAGGTGGGAACCACAATAAAGGGAAGTCCAAGGTGGGGCAGTGTTCTTATACCTCAGATTGGTGTCTCGTGGGCACAGATGAGGTTGATACAGTGTCTTGGAGGCCATCTGTGGCCATTGCAAACCTGAAAATGATGTCCAGTAGTGCTGTTGAGGAACAATGTGGAACCCCCATGAAAGCAAAGAATAATCAAGACTTTTCTGAGAGAAAGAGCTGAATTGTGCTGGAGTTAAAGCAATGTTCAAATATTCCTGTCAGAATACTTAAAAGCCTCCTGCCTAGTGCAAACAACCTCAGGCCCCACAATGAGACCATGAACCACAACCTGGAGTGCAGCCAGCCTACACAAAGTCCCTTTTGCACCTTGAAATCCCTGGCAGCCAAAAGATCTGTGGAAAGAGTAAGTCCCATACAGCTACAGCCCAGTGAAAAATCGCCTCCACAATGAGACAGGAGGTGCAGATGGAATAGAATGCCTAGAATGCCAGGCAAATCCAGATGTAGCTGCCTGCTTCTCATTTTACAGGAATCCTGCAGCCATCCGATAGAAGTGGAACAACAAGTGTTTCCACGATGGTAGCTGTAACTGGAATTCGTGGTTTTAAAAGTATTACAGCTGTCAAGTAATTAAAACGTAACAATATTAAGATAAAAATACTCATGCCATGGATTCCTATGAAAGTCTCCTCTGTGAAGTGAAAAATGTTTAGTGTGACAGACGTTAAGCTAGACCCAGGGAACCTAGGCCAATGAGGAACATGAAGTCAGGAAAAAACAGGCAAGTGTGGAGGCCACATACCACATAACATCAATCCATCCCACCTTTATTTAGATCCAGGTAAGAAAGCCCTCAAAATGAGAGTTTGCAGTATGGCCCCAGTTTGCATTCCAAGTGGTCCCTGCATGGTGGAGTACTCTCATCTGAACACTGGGCCATGGTGTAGACTGTTTGTGCAATTATGGGAATGGGGGGGATGCAGTTGGAAGCACCATCTGTGTCATCTGTTTTTAACGGTTTTGCAGGTGAATGTGCAGGACCCCATCCACCCCTCACCAGATTGTATCCTCTTCCTTAACTGACCTTATTGCTGCTCACACTATCTGTCCCAGAATAACATCACAAGACAATGGAGGAGTGCCCCCTCATGACATGAAGCACCTGCTTGGCTGGGAACCAAATTTGAGGTAAATTCAAGAAGTCCTGGGACAGGACTGCTAGTATCTCTCCTGTGGACAGGACTGCTAGTGTCTCCCCCTGGGTTGGCCACAGGACAATGAAACACTGGGAGATTTCTGTTTTGTTTTTTTTTTTCTTTTGGTGTGGTGTACTCCTCTTCTCTCTGCAAGAGTGACTTTTTTGCAGGGGGTGGTGATTTGGATGCCAGTGGGTCTTGGTCCACATCCCAACTCACTGTGTATTTATGATACCCAGAAAAATAAAGAACACAGAACCCTGCAGCCCAAGCCAAGTCACACAGAAAGGTCAACAAAAGTTTAAAGGAAAAAAAAACAAAAAACAAGAATTGCTAAAGTGGGTTATCCACATTCTTTTAAGCAG
Organism: Hylobates moloch; assembly: GCF_009828535.3. Lineage (NCBI taxonomy): Eukaryota > Metazoa > Chordata > Mammalia > Primates > Hylobatidae > Hylobates > Hylobates moloch. The sequence goes on along the minus strand of NW_026652300.1, from coordinate 3,220,729 downwards.
ACTCCACTTACAGGAACACAGAAACACACAGACACACACACACACAGACACACACACCAAGACACAAAGCCACAGACACAAGCCAACATTTAACACTCACAACACTTTCAGAGAGACACAAAGCCCTGCAGATTCTGAGGCTGTGTGTTTCTGCAGGGAGCCCCACCTGAGAGGGTGCAACACTAGGGAACACAGAGGGCTGTACCTGGAAATCACAGTGAGACAAGTTTAAATAAGACTCACCCATACAATATCTTGGCAGGCCTGTGACATCTTGCTGATCATTTTGCATTCTTTGGGATTTAGCAGTTTATTCCTGGGGCTCTGCTTGAGATTTCTTCAGGCTAGCTCATGTCTGCCCTCACCTAGCACCATGGGACTATCCCATGGATCCCACAGAATAAACAGGTGAGAGTCCACCACCAATGCACTTCTACAAAAGTCTTCCTCTTCACCAAGGCGCAGGGACTTGTCACTAGGCAATGGTGACATTCATTGTAACTCTAGCCTGAGCTCACAGCAGAGTCCTGGGGCTCTGATAATAGTGCATGTGCATTCATGAGGAAGGATCAGGTGTCCAGCTGTCAGAGCTGTCAGTCTGTCTAAGAAGAGGAAACTGGTACAGGCAGAGCTGGCATGGTATCGGAAATATCACTGCCTGTGATAACACACTGTGGGACCCTAGAATTCTCTAATTTATGGCCTCTTAGGGCAGGCCCTATGGTTAGATCGTGATGGAAAAGGATGCATTTTTAGACTGTGAGGTGGTTGTTGGTAGCAGCTCTTCTGACTGCATTCCCAAAGGGGCTGTGTGCAATAATTGTGTCCCCTCAGGATGAGAATGTAGTCCAGTGAGTTGTTGAGGGGCCTTTTGGTGACAGAATTATACCTGAGACTTGAGAGGTGGGTGTCAGCAAATGAAGGCCATAACCTTGACCTCCTTCCTTTCTTCATCCTGGGCCCCACAGGAGCTCTCTGGAAATTGCAGAATCCATGAAATAAGCAAGTTCAAGGTGGAGTAGTGTTCTCATACCTCTGTCGGGCTGCTCACGGTTGCAGAAAATGTTGAGACAGTGTCACAGAGGCTATTTGTGGCCATTACAAGCCTGAAAAAGGTGTCCAGTAATGCTGTAATGGGGCAATGTTGACTTCTCATAAAAGCAAAGAAAAATCAGGTCTCGCCTGTGAGAATGAGCTGACTTATGCTGGAGTCCAAGAAAAGTTCAAATATTTCTGCCAGAGAACCCCAAAGCATCCTGAAAATTGCAAACCACCTCAGCCACCATAACAAGACCACAACACATAACCTGGAGCCCAGCCACCCAGCCCAAACTTTCTTTTGCTCCCTGAAATTCTTGACAGCCAAAAGATCTGTTTTGAGAGGCAGTCTTATTGAGGAAAAGCTCAATGAATGATTCCTCCCGCAATGAAAAAGAATGTGCAGAGGAAGTGAAACAGAGCCTTCATTACCAGGCAAATCCAGACGTGGCTTCCTGCTTCTCATCTTACAGGAGTCAGGCAGCATTCTGATAGAAGTGGGAGATCACGGGTTTCTTTGATGGTGGCTATAGTGGGAATTTATGCTTTTAAAAGAATTATAGCTGCTCAGTCATTAATATGTGACAGTGTTTAGATGGAAACACTCATGCCATGGATTCCTATAAGTTCGACCACCATAAAATGGGAAACATTTAGTGTGGAAGACATTGAGCCACATGCAAAATACCTTAGGCCAATGATGAACATGGAAGTCAGGAAAAGAAGAGGCAAGTGTCAAGGCCACATCCTACTTATTATCAGTCCCTTACAGTACGATTTGGCTCTGGGTATGAAAGCCCACAAATTGGGAGTTTGCCAGGGATGTCCCCAGTTTGCACTCAAAATGTTCTTTGCATGTTGATGTACTCCCACCTGGAAAATGGGCCCTGGTGTGGACTACTCTTGCAATTAAGGGGATGTGGAGATGCAGTTGGAATCATCTTCTGTGTCATTTGTCTTCATCTTATTTGCAAGTGAAGGTATAGGACCCCATCCACCCCTCACCAGATTATATCCTCAGGCCTATCTGACATTCTGATGACACTCTGTTCAATAATGAAAACCCAACATGATGGATGAGTGCTCCCTCATGATATGAAGCACCTGCTTGCCTGGGAACGTAATTTGAGGTAAATTTAAGGGTCCCTTCAGACAGGACTGTTTGTGTGTCTCCCTGGATTGGTCACAGGACAATAAAAAACTAGGAGATGTCTGTTCTTGGGTGTGGTGTGCTCCTCTTCTTTCTAGATGGTGGAATTTTTTGCAGGGTGAGGTGATTTGGACAGTGGCGTGTCTCAACCATCCTTCCAATTCACTGCAGATTCATGATTCATAGAAAAATAAAGAACATGGAGCTCTGCATCCCAAGCAGAGGCACACAGAAAAGCACCAAAAGGTTAGGAGACTCAACAAAATAAAGTGCCGTAGTGCGTTAGCTACATTCCTTTAAGAAGACTCCACTTACAGGCACACACACACAAACACATGAAGCAACACACACACAAACAAACATCCAACACTCGAAATGCTCCCACGGAAACACGCAGCCTGGCAGTTCTTGAGGCTGTGTAGTTCTTCAGGAAGCCCCACCTGGGAGGGAGCAACAGCAAGGAACACAGGATCACTTTACCTAGAAGCCACAGTGGGGCAAGTTTCAAAAAGACTTACCCCTAAAACATCTATGCAGCCCTGAGGCATCTTGCAGATCATTTTGGATCCTTCTGGAATTCATGGTTTAATCCTGGGGCTCTGACTGACTTTTTTTTCAGGTTGGCTCATGTCTGCCCTCTCCTAAAATCATGTGTCCATCCCGTAAATACAACAGAGAAAACAGGCGAGGGTCCATCACTGACGCACCTCCAAGGAGGTCTCCTTCTCTGCCAACGCAGAGGAACTTGTCACCAGGCAACAGCGGTGTTCTCTGTGATGCTAGCCAGAGCTCACAGCTCAGGCCTGGTGCTGTAAGACTAGTGCATGTGCATTCGTGAGGCAGGTTCAGGTGCCTGGCTCTTAGAACTGTCAGCCTGCCTAAGCAGAGGAACATGGTACAGGCAGAGCCTGCCAGGTACCAGGAAAAAAGATGTGTGCGAAAACCCACAGCAGGGCCCAAAAAATCTAGAGCATGAGGCCCTTTCAGACAGTCTCCATGGTCGGGTTAAGCTGAAGGAGGAGTCGATTCGAGACTGTGAGGTGGTCATTGCAATCTGCTTCTCTGCCTCCATTCCTAAAAGAGGCTGTGTGCAAGAGTCAGTTCCTATGGAGATTGGAATACCGTTGGTGAGGTTTTGAGGGGTCTTTGGGTAATGGGATTATCGAGACTGAAAAGGCAGGTGTCAGCCAAAGATGGCCAGGATCATGACCTCACTGTCTCCCTCCATCTTGGATCTCACAGGGGCTCTCAGGGAAAGGCAGGAAACATGACAAAAGAAAGTTCAAGATAAACAATTGTTCTCACACCTCAAACTTGCCTCTCCTGTGTGCAGATGAGGTTAAGACAGTGACTCAGAGGCCATCTGTGGTGATTGCAAGCCAGAAAAGCATGTCCAGTAGTGTTGATGATGAGGGGCAATGTGGGACCCCCAGTGAAAGCAAAAAAAAAAAAAAAAAATAGGCTAACCTGAGAGAATAAGCTGAGTTGTGTGGGAGTCCAAGCGATGTTTCAAGATTTCTATCAGAGGACCTAAAAGCCACCTGCAAAAGGCAAACAACATCAGCCCACAGAATGAGTCCAAGAACCACAACCTGGAGCATAACCAGCCTATTCAAAGTCCTTTTTGCCTCCTGAAATTCCTGGCAGCCAAAAGATCTGTATCGAGATGCAGTCCCATCAAGGAAGAGCCAATGAAAGATCAATTCCACAGCAAGGAAAGACTTGGAGATGAAGTGAAACACAGCCAAGATTTACAGGCAAATACAGACATGGCTGCCTATTTCACATCCTACTGGAATCATGCGGCCCTACAATAAAATTGGGAGAACAAGTGGTTCCATGTTGGTGGCTGTAATGGGAATTCACACTTGTAAAGTGTCACAGCTGCCCAGTCATTAAAAGGTGACAGAGTTTAGAAAGAAACTCTCATGCAATGGATTCCCATGACTGTCATCTTCCATGAACTGGGAAACTTTTTGTGTGGAATACATGGAGGCAGACCCAGGAAACACTAGGCCAAAGATAAACATGGAAGTCAGAAAAAGAAGAGGCAAGTGTGGAGGCCACATCCCACCCAGCATCAATCCATCACAGTCTCCATTGACTCCAGATATGAAAGCCTTCACATCAAAATTCGCCAGGATGGCCCCAGTCTGTACTCAAAATGTTCCCTACATGTTAGAGTACTTTCACCAGAACACTGGGCTGTGGAGTTGGAAGTACCTTCTGTGTCATCTGTCTTCATATTTTTTTTTGAAGTTGATGTTGCACGACCCCATGTAACCCTCAGCAGATTATATCCTTACCCCTATCTTACCTTATTGCTGCTCACACTCTATGTCCCAGGATGAAATCCCAAGAAGGTGGAGGAGTGCCCCCCTCCAAGATGTGAATCACCTGCTAAGCTGGGAATTGAATTTGAGATTAATTCAAGGGATCTTGTGGACAGAACTGCTAGTGTATCATTCTCCGTGTGCTCAGAAACGTTTAGTATCAAAGTCATAGAGGCAGACCAAGGAAATCTAAGGCAGATGAGGAACATGGAAGTCAGGAAAAAAAGAGGCAAATCTGGAGGCCACATACCACGCAGCATCGATCCATTCCACTCCTATTTGTCTCCGGGCAAGAAAGCCCTCAAATCAGGAGTTTGCCAGCATGGCCCAAATTTGTACTCCAAATGTTTTTTGCACTTTGGAGACCTCCCACCTGAACACAGGGTCTTGGTGTGGACGGCTTGTGCAATTGAGAGAATGTGGAGAAGGTGTTGTAAGCACCTTCTGTGTCATCTGACGTTTTTTTCTTTTTTTTCTTTTCTGCAGGTGAAGTTATGGGATCCCATCTACCCCTCACCAGGTTGCATCTGTACCCCCATATGACCTTATTGCTGCTCACACTCTATGTCCCAGAATGAAATCTCAATACCATGGTGAAGGGCCTTCTCATGACATAAAGCACTTGCTCAGCTGGGAAACAAATTGGAGTTAAATTAAAGTGGCCATGGAGACAGGACTGCTAGCTTCTCTCCCTTTGCTGCAAGAAAATGAAACATGTCAGATGTGTGTTTTATGGTGTGGTGTGCTCCTCTCTTTCTAGCAATGTGGCTTTTATTTTTTTATTTATTTTATTTTATTTTACTTTATTTTATTTTTATTTTATTATTTTATTTTTGCAGACGGAGGTGATTTGGATGTCGGCATGTCTCGGCCTGCCTCCCAATTTACTGCAAATTCATGATTCACAGAAAATTAAAGAACATGGAGCCTTGCAGCCCAACCAGAGCCACAAAGACAGGCAACAAAAGTTTGGGAGAGTCAAGAGTAAAAATGCAATCAAGTGCGTTAGCCACAGTATTTTGAACAGACTCCTCTTATAGGCATGTGCAAGTGTGTGCACGCACACACACATACAATACTGCACACACATGCAGACATCCAACATTTGCAAAACTTTTACAGAAAAACACAATCTGGCAGTTCCTGAGGCTGCCTGGTTCTGCATGATTTTCCACATTGGAGAGAGAAACCCCAAGGAATACAGGCAAGTTGCACGTAGAAATGAGTGGTGCAAGTTTCAAAAAAACTCACCCATACAACATCTAGGGAGGCATGAGAAATCTTGCAGATCCTTTTTGTTTCTAAGGGATTTCTTGATTTGTTCTTGTGACTGTCCTTGAGGTTTCTTCAGGCTTGCTCACTTCTGCCCTCTACTAGAATAGTAAGACTATCTGGTGGATCCCACAGAGAAGACAAGTGAGAGTACACCACCTATGCACCTCCAGGGAGGTCTGTTTCTCCTCCAAGCTGCAGGGACTTGTCCTTAAACAACTGAGACTTTCATTGTAATGCTACTCAGAGCTCACAACCAGGCCTGGTGCCCTGTGACTACAGCATGTGCATTTGTGAGGCAGGCAACTGAACCAGACTGAGAGATCTGTAGTCTCTGTGGTCGGGTCTTGATGGAGGAGAAGGCCTTTTGAGAGTGAAGTGGTCCCTTGAAAGTGCACTTCTGACTCTATTCCTGAATGAGGCTGTGTGCAACAACTGTGTTCCATGGGGATTGGAATATAGTCTGATTTGTTAAGTGTTCTTTGGGTGACAGAATCATAACTGAGACCTCAGAGGCAGGTGTCAGCAAAAGACAGCTGGGCTGTTGACCTCATTGCCTCCCTTCATCCTGGGCTTTGCAGGGACTCTCTGGGAAAGGAAGGAACCATGAAAAAGGCAAGTCCAAAGTGGAGCAGTGTTCTCATACCTTGGACTGGGCTCTCACAGGTGCAGATGAGGTTGAGACAGTGTCTCAAAGGCCATCTCTGGAGATAATAAGCCTGAAAATGGTGTCCAGTTGTGATGTTGAAGGGCACTGTGAATTCCTCATTAAGGCAAATACATATCAAAGCACACCTGAGTGGTAGAGCTGCCTAGTGGTGGAGTCCAAGCCATGTTCAATGATTCCAGTCAGAGGACCCAAGAGTCTCCTGCAACATACAAACAACCTCAGCTCCCACAATGAGACAGCAACCCACAATCTGGAGTGCAGCCAGCTACCTGAACTCCCTTTTGCTATCTGAAATCCGTGGCAGCTAAATGAATTGTGGTAAGAGGTAGTTTCATCTATCAACAGCCGAAGGGAAGATCCCCTCCACAATGAGAAGTCTGTGCAGGTGAAGTGAAACAGAGGCCATATTACAAGGCAAAAGCCTGACACAGCTTCCTGATCTTATCCTACAGGAATCATGCAATTCTAGAGTCTTGCAGTAGGTGTTCACAGGCAGCCTTTTTTTCCCGATACCAGGGTGGCTTTGATAGTACAAAGTGTGAGCAGCAATAAAGTTAGAGAGGGGTGGGATACAATCTATTGGGGGTGGAAAAGGTCCCTCAACTTCACCTGCAAAAAAAGAAAAAATGAAGAGAGATGATAGAGAAAGTGCTTCCAACACCTTCCCCAAATTATTTAAACTGCAAATGTAGTCCACACCATGGCTTAGTCTTCAGATGGGAGGATGAAATCCCAAGAGGATGGAGGAGTGCATCCTCATGACGTTAAACACGTGCTCACCTGGGAACCGAATTCTAGGTAAATTCAAGGGGCTGTGTGGACTGGGCTGCTAGTGACTCTCCTTGGCTTGGCCTCACAACAATGAAACAATGGAAATGTCTTTTTTTGGTGTGGTGTGTTCCTCTACTTTCTAAAATAGTGACTTTTATTTTTTTGCAGGGGGATGTGATTTGGAAACCTGTGTGTCTCAATCTGCCTCCCAATTCACTGCTGATTCATTATCCACTAAAAAGTAAAGAACAAGGAGCCTTGCAGCCTAAGCAGAGCCACACAGACAGGGCACCAAAAGAATGGGAATCTTCAGGAAAAAAAAAAAAAAAGAAGTGCTGAAGTGCATTTGCTACATTTATTTAAGCTGACTCCACTTGCAGGCACACACACACATGCACACACACACAAGCACACAATGCCACACAAAAATGCAGATATCCAACACTCAGGACACTTGCACAGAAACATGCATCCTGGCAGATCCTGTGGCTGTGTGGGTCTGCAGGAAGCCCCACGTTTGATAGAGCAACCCTGGGGAACACAGGTGTGCTGTACCTATAAATCAAGTATGGCAAGTTTCAAAGACCCACCCCTAGAACGTCTAGACAGGCCCAAGGAAATGGGCAGATCATTTTGGATTCTTAGGGATTTTGCAGTTTATTACTGGGGCTGTGGTTGACTTTTATTCAGGGTGGCACATATCTGCCCTTTCCTAAAATCATGGGACTATTCTGTGGATCCCAAAGTGAAGACAGGCAAGACTCCATAGCTGACAGTTCTTCTCCACCAAGCCACAAGGACTGATTGCTAGGTAATGGGGACAATCATTGTGATGCTAGCCATAGCACACAATAAGGCTTGGAGACATAAGACTAGCCCATGTGCATTTGTGTCAGGTTCCTGTGCCTGGCTGTCAGAGTTTTCAGCCTGCATAAGCAGAAGGAAATTGTACTATCAAAGCCACCCTAGTATTGGGAAAAAAGGCTGCCTGTGAACACCCACTGCAAGACTCCAAAATGATTAACCTCAGGTGCCCGTCTCCATTGTTGGGTCCCTCTGGAGGAGAAGACATTTTGAGACTGTGAGGTGATTGCTGGAAACTGATATTCTGACTCCATTCCCAAAAGAAGCTGTGTGCAACAATCCTGTCCCATGGGAATTGGAATATAGTCTGTTGTGTTGTTGAGGGTTCTTTGGGTGATGAAATCATACCTGAGACCCCAGAGGGAAATGCCAGTGAAAGATGGCTGGGCTCTTGATCTCGCTGCCTCCCTTTATCTGCAAATTGCAGGGGCTCTCAGGGAAAGGTAGGAACCAGGAGAAAGCCAAGTCCAAGGTGGAGCAATTTCCTCACTTGTCACTCATCGGACTGGCCTCTGACAGGTGCAGATGTGGTCAAGACAGTGTCTCACAGGCTGTCTGTGGCAATGGAAAGCCTGAAAAAGGTGTTTTTTTTTCAGTAGTGCTGTTGAGGGGCACTGTGGATTCCCCATGAAAGCAAAGAAAAATCAAGGCTAGCCTGAGAGACCAAACTGCCTTGTGCTGGAATCCAAGAAATATTAAAAGATTGTAGTCAGAGTACATGAAAACCTCCTGCAAAGTTCAAACACATTCAGCCCCAACAATGAGACAACGACCCACAACTCGGAGCACAGCCAGCTTACCCAAAGTCTTTTTGCACTCTGAAATCTTTGGCAGTAAAATAATCTCTGGCGAGAGGCAGTCCCATCCAGCAACAGCCCAATGAAAAAGCCACAATAAGAAGGCCGTGCAGATGAAATGAAACAGAGGATAGATTACCAGACAAAAGCCAGACATGGCTGCCTGCTTCTCATCTTACAGTAATCAAGCAGTTCTCTGATAGAAGTAGGAGAACAAGAGATTTCTTGTTGGCATTTGTAACAAAAATTTATGGTTTTAAAAGTATCTAAGCTGCCTATTCTTTAAAACACGACAGTGTTTAGAGAAAACACTCATGCAGTAGATTCCCAGGAGGTTCATTCTTCGTGAAATGGGAAACACTTTATGTTGAAGTGTTTGAGCCAGATCCTGGAAACCCTAGGCTTATGAGAGACAGAAAATTCAGAAAAAGAAACAGCAAATGTGTAGGCCACATCAGACTCAGCATCTATCCATTCCACTCCCATTTGGTCCATGCATGATAGCTCTCAAATTGGGAGTTTGCTAGAATGGCACCTATTTGTGCTCCAAATGTTCCTTGCACATTAGAGTACTCCCACCTGAACATCAGGCAATGGTTGGACTGCTTGGGCACCTGACAGAATGTAGGAATGGATTTTGAAGCACCTTCTATGTCACCTTTCTTCATTTTTTTGCAGGTGAAGTTGTGGTACCTTGTGGTACCCCATCTATCCCTCACCACATTGTATCCTCACCTTTCTTTGGCCTTATGGCTCTTCTCACTCTATGTCTCAGGATGAAATCCCCAAAATATACAAAAGTGTCCCCCCTTGAAGTGGAGCACCTGCTTGGCTGGGAACCAAATTTAAGGTAAATTCAAAGGGCCCCGCACACAGGACTTCTAGTGTCTTTTCCCAGGTTGGCTGGCCAATGGAACACTGGGAGATATCTGAGTTTTGGTGTGGTGTGATCCTCCTCTTTCTATAAGAGTGGCTTTTCTTTTTGCTAGGTAATTTGGATGCTGGTGTGTCTCAGGACACCTTCCAATTCACTGCAGATTCATAATAAACACAAAAATAAAGAACCCGGCCCCACAGCCCAAGCAGAGCCACAGAGACAAGCCAACAAAATGGGAGACTCATAAGAAAGAAGCTCAGAAGTGCTTCTTTAGCCACATTTATTTAAACAGATTACACACACCCACACACAGTATGCCCACACACACACGCAGACATCCAACACTCACAACACTTTCACAGAAACACACAGCCCAGCATCTCCTGGGGCTCCCTGTTTCTTCAGGAAGCCCCACCTGGGAGAGAGCATCTCCGGGGAATACAGGTGGGCTACATCTAGAAATCACTGTGAGGCATGTTTCAAAACACTCACCCCTACAATGTCTAGGCAGACCCGAGGGATCCTGCAGATCCTTTTAAATACTTAAGGATTTCATGATTTATTCCCAGGGCTCTGCTTGATGTTTTTACAGGCTGGCTCACATCTGCCCTCTCCTAGGTTCATGGGACTATCCCATGGATTCCATAGAGAAGACAGGTGAGAATCCACCAATGATGTACCTCTACAGAGGTCTCCTTCTCGGCTAAGCCACAGAGACTTTTTGCTGGCCAATGGTGACATTCACTGTGATGCTAGCCAGAGCTTACAGTCAGGCCTCATGCTCTGAGACTAGCGCATTTGCACTCCTGAGGCAGGCTTTTGTGAGTTGGCTGCCACAGATGTCAGCCTGCCTAAGCAAAGGAAAATGGTACAGGCAGAGCTGGAATAGTATTGGGAAAAAAGCTGCTTATGAAAACACACTGTGGTACCCTGAAAGTTTTGACCTCAGGGCCCCTTTGAGAAGTCTTGGTGGACACTTTTGTCTGAAGCAGGATGCGATTGGAGACTGTAAGGTAATTACTGGAAACTGCTCTTCTGACTTTATTCAGGAAAGAGGCTGTGTACTAGACTCGGGTCCCATGGGAATTGGAATATTGTCTGGTCTGTTGTTAAATGTTCTTTGGGTGAAAGAATTATACTTGAGACCCCGGAGGCAGGTGTCAGCAAAATATGGCTGGGCTGTTGACCTCATGACCTCCCTTCATCCTGGGACTCTCAAGGGCTCTCTAGGAAAGGCAAGAGCCATGACAAAGGCAAGTCCTAAGTGGAACAGTATTCTCACAACTTGGACTGGCCTCTCACAGGTGCAGATGAGGGTTCACGCAGTGTTTCAGATGTCATCTAGGGTGATGGCAATCCTGAAAAGGGTATCCAGTAATATCATTTAGGGCTACTGCGAATTCTCCATGAAAGCAAATATATATCAAGACTTGACTGAGAGAATGCGCTGCCTTGTCCTGGAGTCCAAGCAATGTTCCACGATTCTTGTCAGAGTGCCCAAAAGCCTCCTCCAATGTGCCAACAAACTTCGCCCGCACAATGAGACAACGACTTAAAATCTGGAGTTCAGCCAACCTACCCAAAGTCCCTTTTGATTTCCGATATCCCTGGCGTTAATATAATCTGTAGTGAGATGCAAACTGATGGCCCCAGTTTGCACTCCAAATGTTACCTGCAAATTGAAGTACTGAAATTTGAACACTGGGCCATGGTGTGGACTGCCGTGCAATTAACGGAAAACAGGGAAGCAGTTTGTAGCACTTTCTGTATCATCTGTCATCACTTTTTTGCAGGTGAAAATGTGGGTCCCCATCCACCCCTCACCAGATTATATCCTCACCCCTATATAACCTTACTACTGCTCATACTTTCTGTCCCAGAATGAAATCCAAAGATGACAGAGGCTTGCCCCTGACATGAAGCATCTGCTTGTCTGGAAACCAAATTCGAGGTAATTTCAAGAAGCCCTGCAGACAGGACTGCTAGTGTCTCTCCCTGGGTTGGCTGAAAAACAATGAAACATGGGGAGATGACTGTTCTTGGGTGTGGTGGTGTGGTGTGGTGCTCTTCTTCTTTCTAGAAGAGTGTTTTATTTATTTTTTTTTTATTTTTTGTAGAAGGAGGTGATTTTTACCCTGATGGGTCTTTGACAGCCTCCTTCATTGTGGATTCATGATCCATAGAAAAATAAAGGACATGGAGCCCCACAGCATAAGCAGAGCCACACAGACAGGACACCAAAAAGTTGGAACACTCAAAAAAGAGGAAGCACTGCAGTACGTTACCCACATTCCTTTAAGCAGACTCCAGTTACAGACACACACACACAGACACACACACACACACTCTCTCTCTCTCTCTAAACCACACATACGCACAGGCATCCAACATTGCACATTCACAAAATAGGCTCTGGTGCTTGGCTATAAGAGCTGTCAGCCTGCCTAAACAGGAAATTGCTACACACAGAGCTAGTCAGGTATTGCAAAAAGGGTGGCTGCAATAACCCACCACAGGACCCTAAAATCCTTGACCCTAAGGCCCCTTTGGGACATCTCTGTGGTTGGGGTCTCCAGAAGAGGATGCTATTCCAAACTGTGAGGAGGTAGAGGAAAACTCCTCTTCTGACTCCATTCATGAAAGAGGCTGTGTGCAAGAATTGGGTCCCATGGAGACTAGAGTATAGTTCAAATAGTAGCAAAAATATGGGACCTCATGGCCCCTTCTGGCTGCCTCCATGGTCAGGTCACATTGAAACAAGAGGTGTTTTGATACTGTGTGATGGTTGCTGAAAATCGCTTTTCTGAGTCCATTCCCAAAAGAGGCTGTAGGCAGGAATCGGATCCCATGGGGTTTGGAAATTAGTCTGGTGAGTTGTTGATAAATCTTTGTGTAATGGAATCATAAATGAGACACCAGGGCAGGTGTCAGCAGATGGCTGGGCCCTTGACCTCCTTGCCTCCCTGGGCGTCACAAGGGCTCTCTGAGAAAGGCAGGAACCAAAACGAAGGCAAGTTCAAAGAGAAAAAGGGTTCTCACACCTCGAACTGTCTTTCCACAAGTAGAGGTGAGGTTGAGATAGTGATGCAGAGGCCATCAGTGGTGATTGGAAGCCTGAAAAGGGTGTCCAGCAGTGCTGTTGAGGGACACTGTGGACCCCACATAATAGCAAAGAAAAATCAAGGCTTTCCTGAGAGAACAAGCTTACTTGTGCTGGAATCCAAGCAACATTTAAAGATTTCTGTCAGACAAGCCAAAAGCCTCCTGCAAAGTGCAAACAACCTCAGCCTCCCCAAAGAGATTACAACCAAAAGCCTGGAGCACAGTCTACTTGAAGATGCATTTGCTCCCTGAATTTCCTGACAGCCAAATGATCTGTGGCAAGAGGCATTTTCATTCAGCAACAGCCCAATTAAAGACCCCCTCCACAATGAGAAAGCACATGCAGAAGAAATGAAGCAGAGCTTAGATTTCCAGGCAAAAATCAGACACAGCTGCCTGCTTCTCATCCTGCAGGAATCATGCATCTTTCCTACAGAAGTGAGAGAATGAAGGTTTCCTTGTTGGCAACTGTTACAGGAATTTACAGTTTTAAGAGTATCACAGCTGCCTAGTCATTAAAATATGACAGTATTTCGAAGGAAACTCATGCAATGGAATCCCATAATGGTCATCCTCCATGGATTGGGAAAGTTAGTTTGGAAGACATTGAGCCAGACCCAGGAAACCACAGACCGACGAGGAACATGGAAGTCAGGAAAAGAAGAGACAAGTGTAAAGGTCACATCCCAAACAGCATCAATCCATCCCACTCCCATTTTTCTCTGAGTATGAAAGCCCTCAAATCGGGAGTTTGTAAGGATGGCCCCAGTTTGCGCTACAAATGTTACTTGCACCTTAGATTAATCCCACCTTAACACTGAGTCATGTTGTTCACTGCTTGTGATTATTAATGGAATATGAGGATGTAGTTGGAAGTACCTTCTGTGTCAATTGTCTTTGCCTTTTCTCAGGTGATACTGCAGGTCTCCATTCACCCCTCACCAGATTGTATCCTCACACCTATCTGACCTCATTTCTGCTCACACTATCTGACCCAGAGAGAAACCCCAATATGATGGATTAGTCCCTTTCATGCTATGAAACACCTACTGAGAAGGAACTGAATTCTAGGTAAATAAAAGGGGCCCTGTGGGCAGGACTACTATTGTCTCTCCCTGGATTGCCTGCAGGATAAACTCTGAGAGATGTGTGGTGTGATCCTCTTCTTTCTAGAGAGTGGCTGTTTTTGCAGGGAAAGATGATCTGGACCCAGAAAAGTCTCTGCCAGCCTCCCAATTTACTGTGGATTTATGATCTATAAAAAAATAAAGAACACAGAGCTCTGCAGTCAAAGCAGAGACACACAAACCTCCAAAATGTTGAGTGACTCAATCAAAAAAAAGAAGAACTGCAGTGTGTTAGCCACATTCTTTTAAGCAGACTCCACTTACATGCACACATACATACATGTATACACACACACACACACCACACACCCAAAGCCACACAGACACAAAGACGTCCAGCACCTCCAACACTCCCAAAGAAACAAATAGCCTGGCAGCTTCTGGGTTTCATGGTTCTGAAGGAAGACCCACCTTGGCAGGAGCAACAGTGGGGAAAATAGTTCAGCTGTACCTATAAATCTGGGTGGGGCAAGTTTCAGAAACACTTACCCCTACAACCTCCATGCAGACCTAAGGAATCCTGCAGACCTTTCTAGATAATTAGGGATTTCAGAGCTTATTGCTGGGTCTCTGCTTGACTTTTCTTCAGGCTGGCTCATGTGTGCCCTGTCCTAGGATCATGAGACTATCCCATGGATTCCACAGAGAAGGTAGGTGAGTCCAACACTGATGCACCTCCACAGAAGTCTCCTTTTCTGCCTAGCCACAGAGAATATTTGCTAGCCAATGGTGGCATTGATTGTGATGCTAGCCATACTTCACAGCTCATGCCGGGTACTCTGATACTACTGCATGCCCATTCGTGAGGCAGGAGGGGGCACCCAGGTCAAGGAGATGTCAGCCTGCCTAAACAGAGGAAAATGGTACAGACAGAGGAGGCCTGGAATTGGGAAAAACGCTGCCTGTGATAACCCACTGCAGGACTCTAAAATCTCAAACTTAGGGCACCCTTGGGCTATCTCTGGAGTAGTGTCCCTCTGAGGGAGGAGACATTTCAAGACTGTGAGGATGTTGCTGGAAACTTCTCTCTTGACTCCATCCCCAAAAGAGGCCGTGTGCAGGAATCGTGTATCAAAGGTATTGGAATATAGTCTGGTGAGTTGTTGAGGGTTCTTCGGGTGATGGTACCATACCTGAGACCCCAAAGGTGGGTGTCAGTGAGAGATGGTTAGGCCCTTGATCTCCTGCCTTTCTTCATCCTGGGCTTCTCAGGGGCTCTCTGGGAAAGGCAGGAACCATGACAAAGGCAAATCCAGTGAAAAGCAGTGTTCTCATATCTCGAACTGTCCTTTCACTGGTGCAGATAAAGTTGAGACAGGGTCTCATAGGTTGTCCATGGCTATTGCAAGCCAGAAAAGAATGGTCATTGGTGTTATTCAGGGGCAGGTGGACCCCCAGTTAATGAAAAAAAAAAATCAAGACTCTTCTAAGTGAACGAACTGACTTGTGTTGGAGTCCAGGCAATGTTCAAAGATTCCTGTCAGAGAACTCAAAGCCTTCTACAAAGTGAAAACAACATCAGACCACAGAATAAAACCACAACCCACAACTTGGACTGCAGCCAAACTACCCAAAGTCCGTTATTTTCTCTGAAATCCCTGGCAGCCAATAGATCTGTAGTAAGAGTCAGTCCCATCCAGCAATACCCCAATGAAAAACTCCTCCATAATGAGAAAGGACGTGCAGATCCAATGAAACAGATCCTAGATGACCAGGAAATGCCACACATGGCTGCCTGCTCCACATTCTACAGGAATCATGCCATTCTCTGATAGAAATGGGAAGACCAGAGTTTCCTTGTTTTCCACAGGAATGAGAATTTATTGGTTTAAAAGTATCACAGCTGCCCAGTCATTAAATTGAGAGATTACTTTAGAGGGAAACTGTCATGCAATGGATTCCCATAAGGGTAGCTCTTTGTGAGGTGAGAAACACTTAGTGTGGAAGACATTGAGCCAGACACAGGAAACCCTAGGCCAATGAGAAACATAAAAGTCAGGATAGGAAGACACAAGTGTAAAGGCCAAATCCCACCAAGCATCAATCCATCACATTCCCATTTTTCTTTGGGTATGAAATCTCTCAAATTGGGAGTTTGCCAGGATGGCCCAAATTTGCATTTCAAATGTTCCTTGCATGTTGCAGTACTCCCACCTGAACACTGGGACATGGTGTGGACTCCTTGTGCAATTAAGGGAATGTGGAGATGGAGTTGGAAGCACTTTGTATGTTATCTGTCTTCATTTTTATTTTTTTGCAGATGAAGTTGTGGGACCCCTTCCACCCCACACTAGATTGTATTTTCACCCCATGTGACCTTATTCATGCTCACATTCTATGTCCTCAGATGAAAACCCAAGATGATGGAGGAGTGACTCCTCATCACATGTAGCACCTGCTCTGCTGAGAACAAAGTTCGAGGTAATTTCAAGGAACCCTGAGGGAAGGACTGATAGTTTCTCTCCCTGGGTTGGCTACAAGACAATAAAACAATGGGAGATATCATTTTATTGATGTTGTGTGCTCCCCTTCTTTGTAGAAGAGTGGCTTGTTAATGTAGGGGGAGTTGATTAAAACGCCATTGGGTCTTGGCCTGCCTCACAATTCACTGCAGATTCATGATTGACAGAAAAATAAAGAACACAGAGCCCCTAAGTCCAAGCAGAGCCACAGACAGGTTGTGAGGCAACCACTACCAACAGGTTGTGAGGAAAAAAAAACAAAAAACAAGCACTGAAGTGCAGTAGCCACATTCCTTTAAGCAGACTCCATTTACAGGCACACACACAGAAACACACACACACAATGCCACACACAAGCAGACTTCCAATACTCACAACACTCCCACAGAGACACACAGCCTAGTAGTTTCTGAGGCTCTGTGGTTCTGTAGGAAGCCCCACCTGTGATAGAGTTCATAGGTGGGCGGAACCTAGAAATCACAGTGAAGCAATTTTCAAAGACTCACCTCTGTAGGAAAATGGCATGAAGCTGGGAGGCGGTGGTTGCAGTGAGCTGAGATCAGCCAATACACTCCTCCCTGGCTGACAAAGCGAGACTACATCTCAAAAAAAAAAAAAAAAAAAAAGACTCACCCCTACAATATCTAGGTGGGCCTTTGGAATCCTGCAGATCCTTTTCGATCTGTATGAATTACACTGTTTTTTCCTGGGGCTGTGCTTCACCTGTCTTCAGGCTGGCTCAACTCTTCCCTCTCCTACAATTATGGGACTAACCCATGGATCACACAGAGGAGACAGGCGAAAGTCCACCACTGACACACCTCCAGAGAGGTCTCCTTCTCTGACAATCCACAGGGACTTTTTGCTAGACAATGGTGACATTTATTGTGATGCTAGGCACAGACCACAATCAGGCATGGTGCCCTGAGACTAGTGCATGCACACTTATGAGGCAGGCTCAGGAGGATGGATCTCAGAGGTGTTAGCCTGCCTAAACAGAGGAAAATAGTAGAGGCATAGTTGGCCTGGAATCAGGAAAAAATCTGACTGCGAACACACACTGTGGGACCCAAAAATCTCAGTCTCAGGGCCTCTTTGGGCTGTCTCTATGGTCAGGTCCTGCTGGAAAAGAAGCCATTTTGAGACTGTGAACCTTTCACGGAAAACTGCTCTTCTGATTCCATTCCCGAATGAGGCTGTGTGACAGAATCTAATTCCATGGTGATTGGAATGTAGTCTGGTGTGTTGTTGAAAGTTGTTTGGGTGATAGAATCATATCTGGGATACCAGAGGCACATGTCAGTGATAGATAGCCAGGCTCTTGACCTCATGCCTTCTTCATCCTAGGACTCACAGGGGCTTTCTGGGATAGGCAAGAACCATGACAAAGGCAAGTCCAAGGTGGAGCAGTACTTTGGACTAGCTTCTTACAGTTGCAGATAAGGTTGAGAGTTTCTCAGAGGCCGTCTGTGGTGATGGCAAGCCTGAAAAGTGTGTCCAGTAGTGCTGTTTTTGGGCACTGTGCATTCCCCATGAAAGCAAAGAGAAACCAAGACTTGCCTGGGAGAATGAGCTTCCCCATGCTAGAGTCTAAGCAATGTTCAATGATTTGTTTCAGAGGACCCAAAAGCCTCCTGCAAAATGCAAACAACCTTGGCCCCCACAACAAGACAACAGCCCATAACCTGGAGTGCAGCCATGCTAATCGAAGTCTCATTTGATCTCTGAAATCCATGGCAGCTAATAATTTGTGTTGATAGGGAGTCCAATCTAGCAACAGCCCAATGAAAGGCTCCCTTCACAATGAGAAGGCCACACAGATAGAATGAAACAGGCTAGATTATTAGGCAACTGCCAGACATGGCCTCCTGCTTCTCATCCTACAGGAATCATGCAGCCTTCTGAGGAAATTGGGATAACAAGTGTTTCCATGTTGGCAGTTGTAACAAGAATTTACTGTCTTAAAAGTACCTAAACTATACAATCATTAAAACGTCCAATTTTTAGAAGGAAAGAGTTATGCAATGGAGTCCCATGAGGGTGGCTCTTCGTGAACTGGGAAACGTTTAGTGTGGAAGTCATTGAGCCAGACCCAGGAAACCCTAGACGGACGAAGAACATGGAAGTCAGGAAAAGAAGAGAGAACAGTGGAGGCCACATCCCACTGAGCATCAATCCATTGCACTCTTATTTGTCTCCAGGTATGAAAGCCTTCAAATCAAGGGTTTGCCAGGATGGACCCTATTTGCATCCCAACTGTACCTTGCATGTTGGAGTACTCCCACCTGAACACTGGGTCATGGTTTGGACTCACTGTGCAATTAAGTGAATGTGGTGATGGAGTTGGAAGCAACTTCTCTGATAACTGTCTTCATTATTTTTGCAGGTGACTTGTGGGATGGCATCCACCCCTCAACAAATTGTATCTCCAGCTCTATGTGACCTTATTTGTGCTCACACTCTATTTCCCATAAGGAAATTCCAAGAAGATGGAAGACTGCGCCCTCAGGACATGAAGCACCTGCTTAACTGGGACCCAAATTTGAGATAAATTCAAGGGTGCCTGCGGACAGGACTCCTAGTGTCTCTTTCTGGGTTGACTACAAGACAATGAAACACTGGGAGATGTCTAGTTTTTGGTGTGGTGTGCTCTTTTTCTTTCTAAAAGGGTGGGTTTTTTTTCAGGGGGATGTGATTTGGATGTCAACGTTGTCTCAGTCCTCCTCCCAATTATCTGTGGATTCATAATCCACAGAAAAACAAAGAACATGGAGTCCCAGAGCTGAGCAGACCCACACAGAGAGGCCACTAAAAATTTTTGAGATTCAAAATAAAAGAAGTGCTAAAGTGCATTGGCCACATTCCTTTAAGCAGACTCCAATTACAGGAACACACATACACACACACACACACACACACAGAGAGAGAGAGACAATGCCGCACACATATTCAGACATCCAACACTGACAACACTGCCACAGAAATACACAGCCCGGCAGCTCCTGAGGTTGCATGGTTGTGCCAGAAGCCCTGTCTGGGAGAGAGTAACCACGGATAACAGAGGCAGGCTCTACCTAGAAATTACAATGGGTCAAATTTCAATATGACTAACACCTACAACGTCTAGGCAGGCCTGAGTAATTCTGCAAATACTTTTGGATCTTTAGAAATTTTGTGGCTTATTCCTGGGGCTCTGCTTGATGTTTATTCAGGCTGGCTCACACCTGTCCCTTCCTAGGATCATGTGACTATCCTGTGGATCCTACAGAGAAGAGAGGCAAGAGTTTACTGCTGATACAACTTAATGGATGTCTTCTTCTCTGCTGAGCTGCAGAGACTTGTGTCTAGGCAATGGTGACTTTCATTGTGATGCTAGCCAGAGTTCACAAGCAGGCCTGGTGCCCTGATACTAGTGCACACACATTCATGATGCAGGCTCCAGTGTTTGGCTGTCAGGGCTGTCAGCCTGCCTAAGAAGAGAAAAATGATACAGGAAGAGCTGGCTTGGCATTGGGAAGAATACTGCCTGCAAAAACCCATCGTGGGCCCCTAAAATCCTTAACCTCAGGGCACATTCTGTCTCCTTGGTCAGTCTTCACTGAAAAAGAGGCATTTCAAGACTGTGAGGTGGTAGCTGAGAACTGTGCTTCTGACTCCATTTCTGAAATAGGCTATGTGCAAGAATCAAATCCCATGGGGATTGGAATATAGTCTGGTGTGTTGTTTAGGGTTCTTTGGGTGATCGAATCCTACCCGAGACCCCAGAAGTGTCAGGGGAATATGGCTTGGGCTCTTGACCTCCCACCTTTCTTCATCCTGGGTCTTTCAGGGGTTATCTGGGAAAAGCAGGAAAAACATCAAAGGCAAGTTCAAGGTGGAGCAGTGCCCTAACACCTGGGACTGGCCACTCACTGGTGCAGGTGGGTCTTAGACAGTGTCTAAGAGGCCTTCTGTTGCAATGGCAAGCCTGAAAATGGTGTTCAGTAGTGCTTTTGAGGGACACTGTGGATTTCCCATGAAAGCAAAGAAAAATCAAGGCTCACCTGAGAGAACAAACTGTGTTGTGGTGGAGTTCAAGCAAGGTTCAATGATTCCAGTCAGAGAACCCAAATGCCTCCAGCAAAGTGCAAATTACCTCAGCCTCCACAATGAGAAAATGACCCAAAACCTGGAGTGCAGCCAGCCTACCAGAAGTCCCTGTTGATCTCTGAAATCCCTGGCAGCTAAATAATCTCTGAGGAGATGCAGTCTTATCCAGCAACAGCCCAATGAAAGAGCACCTACACAATGAGAAGGCCATGCAGATGAAATGAAACAGAGGCTAGATTGCCAGGCAAAAGCCAGACACAACCTCCTGCTTCTTATCCTACTGGAATCATGCCACCCTCTAATAAAAGTGGGAGAATAAGAGTTTTTTTGCTGGTGGCTGTAACAGGAATTTACAGTTTTAAAATTATCAAAACTGCCAAGTTATTAAAGCATAAGAGTGTTTAGAAAGAAGTACTCATGGAACAGATTCCCATGACAGTCATTCTCTGTGAACTGGGAAACATTTATTGTGGAAGTCCTTGAGCTAGGTCCAGGAAACTCTAGGCCAAAAGCAAACATGGAAGTCAGGAAAAGAAGAGGCAATTGTAGGGTCCACATCCCACACAGCTGCAATTCATTTCCCTCCCATCTGGCTCTGGGTATGAAAGCCTTCAAATCAGGTGTTTGTTAGGGTTATCCCTATTTGGACTCCAAGGGTTTATTGCACATTGGAGTACTCTTACATGAGCAATGGTCCATTGTGTGGACTGGTTGTACAATTAAGAAAATGCGGGGATGGAATTGGAAGCAGCTTCTGTATCATCTGTCTTCATTTTTCTTTGCAGATGAAGATGTATCGTCAACCCTATCTGACCTTATTGGTGCTCATACTCTATGTCCCAGGATGAAATCTCAAGACGATGGAGGAGTGCCCCCTCATGATGTGAAGCACCTGCTTGGCTGGGAACCCAATTTGAGGTAAATTTAAGGGGTCTTGCGAACAGGGCTGCTAGTGTCTTTGTCTTGGTTGGTTGCAAGACAATGAAACATTGGGAGATGTCAGTTGTTTGGATTGGATTATTCCTCTTCTTTTTTAGGAGATTGGATTTTTTTGCAGGGAGAGATGCTTTGGAAGCTGGATGGTCCTGGCATGCCTCCCAATTCACCTTGGATTCATGATCCACAGAAGCAAAAAGGACATGGATCCCCACAGCCCAAGCAGAGCCACAGAGACAGGCCATCAAATAGTTGGGAGATTCAAAAAAAAAAAAAAAAAACACTGAAGTGCGTTAGCCACATTTTTTTTGAGATGGAGTCTTGCTCTGTTGACTGCTGGGTTCTGAGTGTTTTTCTCTCACATGGGATTCCAGAACACTGCTTCTGGGTTAAGAGTGTTTGTCCCTCACTTAGGACTCCAGAACACTGCTGCTGCATTCTGTTTGCTTGTCCCTCACAAATTATTACAGAGCACAGCTGATTGTTACTGAGTGGTTGTCCCTCACACAGGCTTCCAGAACAATGCTTCAAATGTCTGAGAGTTTGTCCCACACAAAGGATTTCAGAACACTGCTGCTGGATTCTGCAGGTGTGTCCCACAAAAAGGATTACAGAGTACTGCTCCTGGGTCCTGAGTGTTTGTCCCTCACATAGGATTCCAGAACACTGCTATGAGTGTCTGAAGGTTTGTCCCTCACATAGGATTCCAGAACACTGTTGCTGGGTTCTGTTTGTTTGTCCTCCATAAATTGTTAGAGAGCACAGCTGCTTCTTTCTGAGTGGCGTTTCCTCACACAGGATTCCACAACACTTTTTCGAGTGTCTGAAGGTTTGTCCCACCCAACGGATTCCAGAACACTGCTGCTGGGTTCTTAGTGTTTCTCCCCCACATGGGATTCCAGAACACTGCTGGTGGGTTCTGAGTGTTTGTCCCTCAAATAGGATTCAGGAACACGGCTACGAGGGTCTGAAAGTTTTTCCCTCACAAAGGATTCCAGACCACTTCTGCTGGGTTCTGTTTGTTCCTCACAAAGGATTCTAGAGCACCGCTGCTGGTTTCCGAGTGTTTGTGCCACACAGAGGATTCCAGAGCACTTTTATGAGTGTCTGAATATATGTCCCTCAGATAGGATTCCAGAACACTGCTGCTGGGTTCTGAGTGCTTGTCCCTCACATAGGATTCCTGAACACTGCTGTTGGGTTCTTACTGTTTGTCCCTCATATAGGTTTCCAGACAACTGCTGCTGGGTTCTGAGGGTTTGTCCCTCAAATTGGATTCCAGCACAATGTTGTTGAGTTCTGAGTGTTTGTCCCTCACATAGGATTCCAGAACACTGCTTTGAGGGTCCGAAGGTTTCTCCCTCACATAGGATTCAAGACACTGCAATGAGGGACTCAATGTGTGTCCCTCACATAAGATTCCAGAACACTGCTGCTGGGTTCTGTTTGTTTGTCCCTCACAATTTATTATAGAGCACAGGTTCTGGTTTCTGCGTGGTTGTCCCTCACACAGGATTACAGAACACTGCTTCGAGTGTCTGAAGGTTTGTCTCATGCAAAAGATGCTGGAACACTGCTACTAGCTTCTGAGTGTTTGTCTCATACATGGGATTCCAGAACACTGCTTCTGGGTTCTCATTGTTTGTCCCACACATAGGATTCCAGAACACTGCTATGAGGGTCTGGAAGTTTATCCCTCACAAAGAATTCCAGAACACTTCTGTTGGGTTCTGTTTGTCCCTCACAAAGATTCCAGAGCACTGCTGCTGGTTTCTGAGTGTTTCTCCCTCACATAGGATTCCAGAACACTTCTACAAGCGTCAGAATATTTGTCCCTCACATAGGATTCCAGAGCACTGCTGCCAGGATCAGAGTGTTTCTCCCTCACATAGGATTCCAGAACAATTCTATGAGTGTTGGAATATTTGTCCCTCACATAGGATTCCAGAACACTGCTGCTGGGATCAGGGTGTTTGTGCCTCACAGAGGATTCGAGAACACTGCAGCAGGGTTCTGAAATCGCTAGTGAGGGACAAACATTCAGAACCTTGTAGCAGTGTTCTGGAATCCTCTGTGAGGGACAAACACTCTGACCCAGCAGCAGTGTTCTGGAATCCTATGTGAGAGACAAACACTCCTAAACCAGCAGCAATGCCCTGGAATCCCATGTGAGGGAGAAACACTCAGAACCCTGCAGCCATATTTAGAATTCCAAAGCACTGCTGCTGATTTCTAATTGTTTGGCCCTCACATAGGATTCCAGAATAATGATGCTGGGTTCTGAGAGTTTCTCCCTCACAAAGGATTCCAGAACACTACTACAGGGTTCTGAGTGTCTTTTCCTCACATAGTATTCACCAACACTGCTACAAGGATATGAATTTTTGTCCGACACAAAGGATTCCAGAACACTGATGCTGGGATAAGGGTGTTTGTCCCTCACAAAGGATTCCAGAACACTGTTACGAGTGTCTGAATGCTTTACCCTCACAAAGGTGTGTAGAATATTGTTCCTGGGTTCTGAGTGTTTGTCCCTCACATAGGATTACACAACACTATTACGAGGATCTGAATGTTTTTCACTCACAAAGAAGTCTAGAACACTGCTGCAGGATGCTGAGAGTTTGTCACTCAGATAGGATTCTAGAACACTGCTGCAGGGTTCGGAGATTTTGTCCCACACATGGGATTCCAGAACACTGCTGCTGGTTTCGTAATGTTTGTCCCTCACATATGATTCCAGAACACTGCTACGAATTTCTGAATGTTTGTCCCTCAGAAATCTTTCTAGAACACTGCTGCTGGGTTCTGAATCTTTGTACCTTACATGGAATTCCAGAACACTGTTAGAGGATTTTGAAAGTTTTTCCCTCACAAAGGATTCCAGAGCACTGCTGCTGGTCTCTCAGTGCTTCTCCCACACATAAGGTTCCAGAGCGCTGCTGCTGGGGTCTGAGTGTTTGGCCCTCCCATAGGATTCCAGGACATTTCTATGAGTGTCTGAATATTGTCCTTCAGATAGGATTCCAGAACCAATTGGCTGGGTTGAGTATTTTTCCCTCACATAGGATACCAGAACACTGCTCATGGATTCTGAGTGTTTGTCCCTCATATAGGATTCCAGAACATTGCTACTGGGTCCTGTGTGTTTGTCCCTCACATAGGATTCCAGAACACTGCTTCAAGGGTCTGAATGTTTGTCCCTCACAAAGGAGTCTAGAACACTGCTGCTGGTTTCTGAGTTTTTGTCATTCACATAGGATTCCAGAACACTACTGCTGGCTTCTGAGTGTTTGTCCCTAACATGGGATTCCAGAACACCTCTGCTAGTTTCAGAATGTTTGTCCCTCACATATGATTCCAGAACAATGCTATGAGGTTATGAATGATAGTCCCTCACAAATCATTCTAGAACTCTTATGCTGGGTTCTGAGTCTTTGTCCCTCACAAGGGATTCCAGGACACTGTTAGAAGTTTTTGAAAGTCTTTCCCTCACAAAGTATTCCAGAACACTGCTGCTGGGTTCTGATTGTGCCTCGGAATGGATTCCAGAGCACGACTGTTGCTTTCTGAGTGATTCTCCCTCACATGGGATTCCAGAACACTTCTAAGATTGTCTCAGTGTTTGACCCTCAGATAGGATTCCAGAACACAGTGGCTGATTTCTTAGTGTTTGTCCCTCATATAGCATTCCAGAACACTGCTGCAGGGTTCTGAGTGCTTGTCCATCACATAGGATTCCAGAATACTGCTGCTGAGTTCTTTTTCTTTGTCTCTCACAAAGGAATACAGAGCACTGCTGCTGGGTTCTGAATTTTTCTCCCTCACATGGGATTCAACAACACTGCTTTGAGTGTCTGAAGTTTTGTCCCTCACAAAGGATTCTAGAACACTGCTGCTGGTTTCTCAGTGTTTGTCCCTCACATAGGATTCCAGACTACTGCTGCTGGATTCTGAGGTTTTGTCCCTCAGATAGGATTTCAGAACACTCCTAGGAATGTCTGAATGTTTTTCCATCACAAAAGATTCCACAACACTTCTTCTGGGTTCTGTTTGTTTTTCCCTCACATAGGATTGCAGAGCAATGCTGCTGGTTTCTGAGTGTTTATCCCTGATATGAGATTCCAGAACACTTCTACGAATGTCTGAATGTTTTTCTCTCATGTAGTATTCCAGAACACAGGAGCTGGATTCTGACTGTTTGTCCCTGACATACCATTCCACAACACTCATAAGAGGTTCTGAAACTTTCTCCCTGACAAAGGATTGCAGAACATTGCTTCTGGGTTCTCCTTGTCACTCAGAAAGGATTCCAGAGCACTGCTACTTGTTTCTGAGTGTTTTTACCTCACATAGGATTCCAGAACACGTCTACGAGTGTCTGAACGTTTGTCCCTGAGGAAAAATTCCAGAACACGGTGACTGGGTTCTGAGTGTTTGTCCCTCACATGGGATAGCAGAACACTAATGCTGGGTTCTGAATGTTTTTCCCTCACATAGGATTCCAGAATATTCCTGTGAGGGTCAGAAAGTTTTTCCATCACAAAAGATTCCAGAACACAGCTGCTGGGTTCTGTTTTTTTATCCCTCACATAGGAATCCAGAGCAACATTGCTGCTTTCTGAGTGTTTGTCTCTCATCTAGGACTCCTGAACAGTTCTCCAAGTGTCTCGATGTTTGTCACTCAGGTAGGATTTCAGAACACAGTGGCTGGGTTCTGAATGTTTGTCCCTCACATAGGATTGCAGAACAATGCTGCTGGGAACTGAGTATTTGTACCTCTCATAGGATCCCAGACCACTACTTAAAGTGTCAGAATATTTATCCCACACAAAGGAATCGAGAACACCGCTGCTGGGTTCCTAGGGCTTGTCCCTCACAAATGATTACAGAGTATGGCTGCTGGGTCCTGAGTGTTTGTCCCTTACATAGGATTACAGAACACTGCTTCGAGTGTCTGAAGGTTTTTCCCTCACAAAGTATTGTAGAACACTGCTGCTGGCTTCTGAGTGTTTGTCTCTCACATAGGATTCCAGAACTCTGCTACAAGGGTCTGAATGTTTGTTCCTCACATACGTTAGCAGAACGCTACTGCGGGGTTCTGAGTGTTTGTCCCTCACATAGGATTACGGAACACTGCTACAAGTGTCTGAATGTCTTTCACTCACAAAGGAGTCTAGAACACTGATTCAGGGTCCTGAGTGTTTGTCACTCAGATAGGATTCTAGAACACTGCTGCTGGGTTCAGAGACTTTGTCCCACACATGGGATTCTAGAACACTGCTGCTGTTTAAAGATTGTTTGTCCCTAACGTGTGATTCCAGAACACTGCTACGAGGTTCTGAATGTTTGTCCCAGAGATATCATTCTAGAACACTGCTGCTGTGTTGTCAGTCCTTGTCCCTCACTTGGGATTCGAGAACACTGTTAGATGAGTTTGAAAGTTTTTCCCTCACAAAGGATTCCAGAGCACTACTGCTGGGTTCTGAGTGATTCTCTCTCACATACGGTTCCAGAATGCTACTGCTGGGTTCTGAGTGTTTGTCCCTCCCATAGGATTCCAGAACATTCCTACGAGTGTCTGAATATTGGTTCTTCAGATAGGATTCCAGAAGCAAATGGCTGGGTTGGGTATTTGTCCCTCACATAGCATACCATAACACTGCTCCTGGGTTCTGAGCGTTTGTCCCTCATATAGGATTCCAGAACATTGCTACTGGATCCTGTGTGTTTGTCCCTCACATAGGATTCCAGAACACTGCTTCAAGGGTCTGAATGTTTGTCCCTCACAATGGAGTCTAGAACACTGCTGCTGGTTTCTGAGTTTTTGTCATTCACATAGGATTCCAGAACACGACTGCTGGCTTCTGAGTGTTTGTCCCTAAGATGGGATTCCAGAACAGTGCTGCTGGTTTCAGAATGTTTGTCCCTTACATATGATTCCAGAACAATGCTATGAGTTTCTGAATGTTAGTACATCACAAATCATTCTAGAACACTTCTGCTGGGTTCTGAGTCTTTGTCCCTCACATGGGATTCCAGAACACTCTTAGAAGTTTTTAAAGTTTTTCCCTCACAAAGGATTCCAGAACACTGCTGCTGGGTTTTGATTGTTTATCCCTCACATAGGAATCCAAAGCAATGCTGCTGGTTTCTGAGTGTTTGTACCTCAACTAGGACTCCTGAAGTGTTCTACAAGTGTCTCAATGTTTGTCACTCAGGTACGATTCCAGAACACAGTGGGTGGGTTCTGAATGTTTGTCCCTCACATAGGATTCCAGACCACTACTTCAAGGGTCAGAATGTTTTTTCCACACAAAGGATTCTAGAACACTGCTGCTGGGTTCCTAGGGTTTGTCCTGCACAAAGGCTTACAGAGCACTGCTGCTGGGTTCTGAGTTTTTGTCCCTCACATAGGATTACAGAACATTGCCTTGAGTGTCTGAAGGTTTTTCCCTCACAAAGTATTCTAGAACACTGCTGCTGGGTTCTGAGAGTTTGACCCTCACATTGGATTCCAGAACATTTCTACAAGTGTCTGCATATTGGTCCCTCAGATAGGATTCCAGAACCAGTGGCTGGGTTGAGTATTTGTCCCTCGCATAGGATACACACAACACTGCTGCTGGGTTCTGAGTGTTTTTACCTCCTATAGTATTCCAGAACATTGCTACTGGATCCTGTGTGTTTGTCCCTCACATACAATTCCAGAACACTGCTTCAGGGGTCTGAATGTTTGTCCCTCACAAACGATTCTAGAACACTGTTGCTGGTTTCTGAGTTTTTGTCATTCACATAGGATTCCAGAAGACAATGGCTCACTTATCAGTGTTTGTCCCTAATATGGGATTCCAGAACACCACTGCTGGTTTCAGAATGTTTGTCCCTCACATATGATTCCAGAAAAATACTATGAGGTTCTGAATGTTAGTCCCTAACAAATCATTCTAGAACACTTATTCTGGGTCCTGAGTCTCTGTCCCTCACATGGGATTTCAGGACACTTAGAAATTTTTGAAAGTTTTTCCCTCACAAAGGATTCCAGAACACTGCTGCTGGATTCTGGTTGTCCCTCACAAAGGATTCCAGAGCATCGCTGTTGTTTTCTGGGTGATTCTCTCTCACATAGGATTCCAGAACACTTCTAAGATTGTCTCAATGTTTGATCCTCAGATAGGATTCCAGAACACAGTGGCTGGGTTCTTAGTGTTTCTCCCTCATATAGCATTCTAGAATACTGCTGCTGAGTTCTCAGTGCTTGTACATCAGATAGGATTCCAGAACACTGCTGCTGGGTTCTTTTTCTTTGTCTCTCATAAAGGATTACAGAGCACTGCTGCTGGGTTCTGAGTTTTTGTCCCTCACATGGGATTCAGCAACACTGCTTTGATTGTCTGAAGATTTCTCCCTCACAAAGGATTCCAGAACACTGTGCTTGTTTCTCAGTGTTTGTCACTCACATGGGATTCCAGACCACTGCTGCTGGGTTCTGAGGTTTTGTCCCTCAGATAGGATTTCAGAACACTCCTACAAAGGCCTGAATGTTTTTCCATCACAAAGGACTCCAGAACACTTCTTCTGGGCTTTGTTTGTTTTTCCCTTACAAAGGATTCTAGAGCAATGCTGCTGGTTTCTGAGTGTTTGTCCCTCATATGAGATTCCAGAACACTTCTACGAATGTCTGAATGTTTTTCTCTCAGGTAGTATTCCAGAAAACAGGATCTGGATTCTGACTGTCCCTCACATATGAATCCAGAACACTGCTATGAGTTTCTGAATGTTAGTCCCTCACAAAACATTCTAGAACACTTATGCTAGATTCTGAGTCTTTGTCCCTCCCATGGGATAGTAGGACACTGTTAGAAGATTTTGAAAGTTTTTCCCTCACAAAGGATTCCAGAACACTGCTGCTGGGTTCTGGTAGTCCCTCACAAAGGATTCCAGGGCACTGCTGTTTGTTTCTGAGTGATTCTCCCTCACATAGGATTCCAGAACACTTCTAAGACTGTCTGAATGTTTGACCCTCAGATAGGCTTCCAGAACACAGAGCTTGGATCTTAGTGTTTTTCCCTCATATTGCATTCCAGAACACTGCTGCTGGGTTCTGAGTTCTTGTCCATCACATAGAATTCCAGAACACTGCTGCTGGGTTCTTTATTTTTGTACCTCACAAGGGATAGCAGAGCACTGCTGCTGGGTTCTGAGTTTTTGTCCCTCACATGGGATTCAACAACACTGCTTCGAGTGTCTGAAGGTTTGTCCCTCACAAAGGATTCCAGAACACTGCTACCGGTTTCTCAGGGTTGTCCCTCACATAGGATTCCAGACCACTGCTGCTGGGTGCTGAGGGTTTGTGCCTCAGATAGGATTTCAGAACCCTCCTAAGAAGGTCTGAATATTTTTCCATCACAAAGGATTCCAGAACACTCCTTCTGGGTTCTGTTTGTTTTTCCCTCACAAAGGATGCCAGAGCAACGCTGCTGGTTTCTGAGTGTTTGTCCCTCATATGAGATTCCAGAACACTTCTACGAATGTCTGAATGTTTTTCTCTCAGGTAGTATTCCTGAACACACGAGCTGGATTCTGACTATTTGTCCCTCACATTCAATTCTAGAACACTGGTAAGAGGTTCTGAAACTTTCTCCCTCACAAAGGATTCGAGAACATCGTTTCTGGGTTCTGCTTGTCCCTCAGAAAGGATTCTAGAGCACTGCTGCTGGTTTCTTTGTGTTTGTACCTCACATATGATTCCAGAACACTTCTACGAGTGTCTGAATGTTTGACCCTCAGTAAAGATTCCAGAACACACTGGCTGTGTTTTGAGTGTTTGTCCCTCACATGGGATTGAAGAACACTGCTGCTTGGTTCTGAGTGTTTTTCCCTCACATAGGATTCCAGAACATTCCCGTCAGGGTCTAAAAGTTTTTCCATCACAAAAGATTCCAGAACACTGATGCTGAGTTCTGTTTGTTTATTCCTGACACAGGAATCCAGAGCAACACTGCTGGTTTCTGAGTTTGTCCCTCAACTAGGACTCCTGTACAGTTCTACGAGTGCCTTGATGTTTGTCACTCAGTTAGGATTCCAGAACACAGTAACTGGTTTCTCAATGTTTGTCCCACAGATAGGATTCTAGAACACTGCTGCTGGGAACTGAATATTTATCCCTCACATAGGATCCCAGACTACTATTTCAGGGGTCAGAATGTTTTTTTCCCACAAAAAGGATTCCAGAACACTGTTGCTGGGTTCCTAGGGTTTGTCCCTCACAAAGGATTACTGAGCACTTCTGCTGGGTTCTGAGTGTTTGTCCCTCACATATGATTACAGAACACTGCTTCGAGTGTCTGAAGGTTTTTCCCTCAGGAAGTATTCGAGAACACTGCTGCTGGGTTCTGAGTGTTTGTCCCTCACATAGGATTCCAGAACCCTGCTACGAGGGTCTGAATGTTTGTTCCTCACATACGTTGGCAGAACACTACTGCAGGGTTCTGAGTATTTGTCCCTCACATGGGATTACAGAACACTGCTTCGAATGTCTGAATGTGTTTCCCTCACAAAGGAGTCTAGAACACTGCTGCTGATTTCTGAGTTTTTGTCATTCACATAGGATTCCAGAAGACGACTGCTCACTTCTGAGTGTTTGTTCCTAACATGGGATTCCAGAACATCGCTGCTGGTTTCAGAATGTTTGTCCCTCACATATGATTCCAGAACAATGCTATGATATTCTGAGTGTTAGTTCCTCACAAATCATTCTAGAACACTTATGCTGGGTTCTGAGTCTTTGTCCCTCACATGGGATTCCAGGACACTGTTAGAAGATTTTGAAAGCCTTTCCCTCACAAAGGATTCCAGAACACTGTGGCTGGGTTCTGGTTGTCCCTCACACAGGATTCCAGAGCACCGCTCTTTGTTTCTGAGTGATTCTCCCTCACATAGGATTCCAGAACACCTCTAAGATTTTCTGAATGTTTGACCCTCAGATAGGATTCCAGAACACAGTGGCTGAGTTCTTAGTGTTTGTCCCTCATATAGCATTCTGGAACACTGCTGCTGGATTCTGAGTGATGTCCATCACATATGATTCTAGGACACTGCTGCTGGGCTCTTTTTCTTTGTCCTTCACAAAGGATAACAGAGGACTGCTGCTGGGTTATGGGTTTTTATCCCTCACACGGGATTCAACAACACTGCTTCAAGTGTCTGAAGGTTTGTCCCTCACAAAGGATTCTAGAACACTGCTATTAGTTTCTCAGTGTTTGTCCCTCAGATGGGATTCCAGATCACTACTGCTGGGTTCTGAGGGTTTATCCCTCAGATAGGATTGCAGAACACTCCTGCAAAGGTCTGAATGCTTTTCCATCACAAAGGATTCCAGAACACAGCTTCTGGGTTCTGTTTGTTTTTCCCTCAGAAGGATTCCAGAGCAATGCTACCGGTTTCCGAGTGTTTCTCCATCATATAAGATTCCAGAACCCTTCTACGAATGTCTGAATGTTTTTATCTCAGTTAGTATTCCTGAACACATGAGTTGGATTCTGACTGTTTGTCCCTCACATACAATTCCACAATACTGGTAAGAGTTTCTGAAATTTTCTCCCTCGCAAAGGATTCCAGAACATTGCTTCTGGGTTCTGTTTGTACCTCACAAAGGATTCCAGAGCACAGCTGCTGGTTTCTGAGTGTTTGTACCTCACATAGGATTCCAGAACACGTCTATGATTGTCTGAATGTTTGTCCCTCAGTAATGACTCCAGAACACAGTGGCTGGGTTGTGAATATTTGTCCCTCACATGGGATTGCAGAACACTACTGCTGGGTTCTGAGTGTTTTTCCCTCACATAGGATTCCAGAACATTGCTGCGAGGGTCTGAAAGTTTTTCCATCACAAAAGATTCCAGAACACTGCTACTTCTTTGTGTTTGCTTATCCTTCACATAGAAATCCAGAGCAACGCTATTGGTTTCTGAGTTTTTGTCCCTCAACTAGGACCCCCCAACATTTCTACGAGTGTCTCGATGTTTGTCACTCAGGTATTAGGATTCCAGAACACAATGGCTGGGTTCTGAATATTTGTCCATCACATAGGATTCCAGAACACTGCTGCTGGGAACTGAGTATTTGTCCCTCACATTGGATTACAGAACACAGCTACGAGTGTCTGAACGTTTTCCCTCACAAAGGAGTCTAGAACACTGCTGCAGGGTTCTGCGTGTTTGTCACTCAGATAGGATTCTAAAACCCTGCTGCTGCATTCAGAGATTTTGTCCCACACATGGGATTCGAGGACACTGTGGCTGGTTAAAGGATGTTTGTCTCTAACATATGATTCCAGAACAATGCTATGAGGTTCTTAATGTTAGTCCTTCACAAATCATTCTAGAACACTTATGCTGGGTTCTGAGTCTTTGTCCCTCACATGGGATTCCAGGACACT
>NW_026652300.1:3139503-3187791 GCF_009828535.3 Hylobates moloch | reverse complement strand
TCAGATAGGATTCCAGAACACAGTGGCTGAGTTCTTAGTGTTTGTCCCTCATATAGCATTCTGGAACACTGCTGCTGGATTCTGAGTGATGTCCATCACATATGATTCTAGGACACTGCTGCTGGGCTCTTTTTCTTTGTCCTTCACAAAGGATAACAGAGGACTGCTGCTGGGTTATGGGTTTTTATCCCTCACACGGGATTCAACAACACTGCTTCAAGTGTCTGAAGGTTTGTCCCTCACAAAGGATTCTAGAACACTGCTATTAGTTTCTCAGTGTTTGTCCCTCAGATGGGATTCCAGATCACTACTGCTGGGTTCTGAGGGTTTATCCCTCAGATAGGATTGCAGAACACTCCTGCAAAGGTCTGAATGCTTTTCCATCACAAAGGATTCCAGAACACAGCTTCTGGGTTCTGTTTGTTTTTCCCTCAGAAGGATTCCAGAGCAATGCTACCGGTTTCCGAGTGTTTCTCCATCATATAAGATTCCAGAACCCTTCTACGAATGTCTGAATGTTTTTATCTCAGTTAGTATTCCTGAACACATGAGTTGGATTCTGACTGTTTGTCCCTCACATACAATTCCACAATACTGGTAAGAGTTTCTGAAATTTTCTCCCTCGCAAAGGATTCCAGAACATTGCTTCTGGGTTCTGTTTGTACCTCACAAAGGATTCCAGAGCACAGCTGCTGGTTTCTGAGTGTTTGTACCTCACATAGGATTCCAGAACACGTCTATGATTGTCTGAATGTTTGTCCCTCAGTAATGACTCCAGAACACAGTGGCTGGGTTGTGAATATTTGTCCCTCACATGGGATTGCAGAACACTACTGCTGGGTTCTGAGTGTTTTTCCCTCACATAGGATTCCAGAACATTGCTGCGAGGGTCTGAAAGTTTTTCCATCACAAAAGATTCCAGAACACTGCTACTTCTTTGTGTTTGCTTATCCTTCACATAGAAATCCAGAGCAACGCTATTGGTTTCTGAGTTTTTGTCCCTCAACTAGGACCCCCCAACATTTCTACGAGTGTCTCGATGTTTGTCACTCAGGTATTAGGATTCCAGAACACAATGGCTGGGTTCTGAATATTTGTCCATCACATAGGATTCCAGAACACTGCTGCTGGGAACTGAGTATTTGTCCCTCACATTGGATTACAGAACACAGCTACGAGTGTCTGAACGTTTTCCCTCACAAAGGAGTCTAGAACACTGCTGCAGGGTTCTGCGTGTTTGTCACTCAGATAGGATTCTAAAACCCTGCTGCTGCATTCAGAGATTTTGTCCCACACATGGGATTCGAGGACACTGTGGCTGGTTAAAGGATGTTTGTCTCTAACATATGATTCCAGAACAATGCTATGAGGTTCTTAATGTTAGTCCTTCACAAATCATTCTAGAACACTTATGCTGGGTTCTGAGTCTTTGTCCCTCACATGGGATTCCAGGACACTATTAGAAGTTTTTGAAAGTTTTTCCCTCACAAAGGATTCCAGAACACTGCTGCTGGGTTCTGGTTTTCCCTCACAAAAGATTCCAGAGCACCGCTGTTGCTTTCTGAGTGATTCTCCCTCACATAGGATTCCAGAACACTTCTAAGACTGTCTCAATGTTTGACCCTCAGATAGGATTCCATAGCACAGTGGCTGGGTTCTTAGTTTATCCCTCATATAGCATTCCAGAACACTGCTGCTGAGTTCTGAGTGCTTGTCCATCACATAGGATTCTAGAACACTGCTGCTGGGTTCTTTTTCTTTGTCCCTCACAAAGGATTACAGAGTACTTCTGCTGGGTTGTGAGTTTTTGTCCTTCACATGGGATTCAACACACTGCTTCGAATGTCTGAAAGTTTGTCCTTACAAAGGATTCTAGGACATTGCTGCTGGTTTCTCAGTGTTTGTCCCTCACATGGGACTCCAGAACACCAGTAAGAGGTTCTGAAACTTTCTCCCTTACAAAGGATTCCAGAACATTGCTTCTGGGTTCTGTTTGTCCCTCCCAAAGGATTCCAGAGCACCACTGCAGATTTCTGTTTGTTTTTCCCTAACATGGGATTCCAGAATGCCTCTGCGTGTTTCAGAATGTTTGTCCCTCACATATGATTCTAGAACAATGCTATGAGGTTGTGAATGTTAGTCCCTTACAAATCATTCTAGAACACTTATGCTGGGTTCTGAGTCTTCGTCCCTCACATGGGTTTCCAGGACACTGTTAGAAGATTTTGAATGTTTTTCCATCACAAAGGATTCCAGAACACTGCTGCTGGGTTCTGGTTGTCCCTCACAATTGATTCCAGAGCACCGCTGTTGCGTTCTGAGTGATTCTCCCTCACATAGTATTCCAGAACACTTCTAAGATTGTCTCAATGTTTGACCCTCAGATAGGAATCTAGAGCACAGTGGCTAGGTTCTTAGTGTTTGTCCCTCATATAGCATTCCAGAATACTGCTGCTGAGTTCTGAGTGCTTGTCCATCACATAGGATGCCAGAACACTGCTGCTGGGTCCTTTTTCTTTGTCCCTCACAGAGGATTACAGAGCACTTCTGCTGGGTTCTGAGCTTTTGTCCCTCACATGGGATTCAATAACACTGCTTCAAGTGTCTGAAGGTTTGTCCCTCACATGGGATTCCAGAATCACAAAGGATTCTAGAATACTGCTGCTGGTTTCTCAGTGTTCGTCCCTCACATGGGATTCCAGATCACTGCTGCTGGGTTCTGAGGGTTTGTCCCTCAGAGAGGTTTCCAGAACACTCCTATGAAAGTCTGAATGTTTTTCCATCACAAGGATTCCAGAACACTGCTTCAGGATTCTGTCTTTCTCTCACAA
The DNA here is from genome assembly GCF_009828535.3 of Hylobates moloch. Taxonomy (NCBI): domain Eukaryota; kingdom Metazoa; phylum Chordata; class Mammalia; order Primates; family Hylobatidae; genus Hylobates; species Hylobates moloch. The sequence continues at coordinate 3,184,960 of NW_026652300.1, read as the reverse complement.
AGGATTCCAGAGCAACACTGCTTGTTTCTGAGTGTTTATCCCTTATATAAGATTCCAGAACACTTCTACGAATGTCTGAATGTTTTTCTCTCAGGTAGTATTCCAGAACACAGGAGCTGGATTCTGTCTGTTTGTCCCTCACGTATGATTCCAGAAGACTGCTATGGGGTTCTGAATGTTAGTCCCTCACAAATCATTCTAGAACACTTATGCTGGGTTCTGACTCTTTGTCCCTCACATGGGATTCCAGGACACTCTTAGAAGTTTTTAAAGGTTTTTCCCTCAGCAATGTGACAAGGGGCACTTTTACATGACACTGACACCAGAATGCAGCTGATGTAAAATCTTGGCTTGAGCCCTGCCTACAGACAGCACTGTGGTTTTTTTCTAGGTCCATCACATAAGTGAGGTGACTTCTTTTTACTGCCTTGGCACTGTGCTTATGGTGCATTGTGACACATAACTGGGTACTGCACACAGGTAATGCGACTCATTTTTTATGGTGTTCTGCCAATAGAAAGCTTTGTAACAAAACACTTGGTTCAGCACCTAAGTGATGTTTTTCTCTCTTGCCTGAGCTCAGAAATGTTGCTGAACCCAGTACCAAAGTGAGGATACTCTCCTGCCTTGGCCCTGCAGATAGGGGCTATTGTGACATATCTCCAGGCCAATTGCTTAGGTGAAGTTTGTCTCTTTTCCTGCCTAAGCCCTGTCCTTAGGGTGGATTTTGATAAATCACTTAAACCAGCATCCAGGTGATGCGACTTTTTTCCAAGAGTCGTGCCCACAAGGAGGACTGTGATATTTTACTGGACCAGCACCCACTCAGGTGATGTGACTTTCCTTTCTTCTCCTTGCCAACAGGTGAAATTGTGCCATATACCTGAGACAGATCAAAGGAATAATAACAACTTTATACCTGGAGCCAGGATGTGCAGAATAGTGGCTCTCATTCCTGAACATTTCCACCAGCGTTATTGTGACATACACCTTTGTCCAGCTCCTTAGTGATTTAATAATCCTGCCTAATTATAGCCTGCATATGACATTTTGACATGTACCTGGACCTAGAACCTTGGTGATTTGACTCTCCTGTCATAGAGGGTCCTTAGAAAAAATTATAACATAACTATGGGCCCATCATCTAGGTAATGTGATGTTCCCCATTTGTCAGAACCTCCTTTCAGTGAAGAGTGTAGCATTTCTAAACACTGCATCCAAATGACATGACTCTCTTGCCTGGGCCATTTCAACAAGAAGCTGCGTGACATATCTCTGGGCCCATCATTTTGGTGATATGACTCTGCTCATCTGCCTGGACACTGTCCACAAGAGGCATTATGTGATAGAGCTGGGACTAGCACCAACATTTTCTGACTTCTTGGTTAGTGCCCTGTTGACAAAGACAAGGTTGTAATACTTCTGGCTTAGAATGTAGGTGATGTGTTTTTTCTGTCTCTTTTATAACCAAAGACGGGATGGTGACAAATAGCTAGGCACAGCTAATAGGCATGATAATGACTCTCTTATGTGGACCCAGCCAATAGAATAAATTTTGCCTCTTATAACTAGGTTTAGGGACATGAGTGATGTAGAATCTCTTTCTGGTAAAAAGGTCCCAGAAGATTGCAATAGTCACACAGATTTTTTAACACACTTGTGTTGAATAGAGAGTGTCACAAAGCACCTAGCACACAGAATAAATCGTGAGTATTGTATGCAAACTCAGCTGACAGTAAGGAATTTCACCACCACAGGTGGATGAAGGCAACTGTCCTACATGAAAAGAGGACACATGTGGTATTCTAAATCTAATCCCCAGAATTTTATTCCTTCAAGACTGTGGTATAAATCTTTGCCAATTACCGGTGTGATTTCACTCTTCAGACTGGTTCAAGCCTACATATGGGATTTTGATATTTACCTGGGCCAACCTTGACATGATGTTAACCTTCTGCCTGGGCCCTCCTCTCAGAATTGTAACATCACTGGATCCAGCACCCAGGTGATGTTACATTCTTTCCTGCACCATGACACACACATTATTGTGACATGTTACTGTGTCCCTCACTTAAAAGAAGTAACTCTCCTCTCTAGAATGGGCCCTGCACACAGGGCAGGATGGTGACATATTCCTAGGACTGGTATAGAGAGGATGATACTATTTTGAGAGGGCCATGCCCAAAAGAGGGCATTTTGAAATATTTCAGGGCCTATCATGGAGATGATATGTCTCTTCTGCTTGGGACCTGCACACTTAAAGATTGACACACACAAAGGTGATGGTGCTCTTTTGCCAGGGACATGCTTTAAGGAAAGCTTTGTGACATATTTCTATGCTATCACCTAGGTGATGTGACTTCCTGCTTGGCCCTGCCCACATGGAGCATTGTGACATAAGTGTGGGACCTGCACCTAGGTGATGTAACTCTCCTGACTCGGTCCTTTTCTAAGGAGGGCTTGCGAATATCTCAGGACCCAGGGCCAGGTGATGTGGCACTTCAGCCTGGATTCTGCCCACTTAATAAATTGCCTAGGTATATGAAATGTACCTAAACAATTGACATATTGTGACATATTGAACCCACCATTTAGGTAATGTGACTCTCGACATGTTGCCGAACAATGACCATGAACAGGCCTTTTGCCTTATTTTAGGGCTTAGTACCCAGATGATGTTACTCTTCTGCCTAGGTCATGCATAAAGAGGGAATTATGGCATACTGTTTGGCCCAGCACCCTAATGATGTGATTCTCCTCCCTGTGCCAGAGCCACAGAAAGTATATTGACATATCTTTGGCCCAGTCTGTAGGTGTTATGGCTCTCATCACTTTGCTTGCTTTCTTCCACGTGTGGTTGTATCATATTACAAAGCTCCATCCCCCCAGTTAATGTGACTCTCTTTACTAGCGCCTGCCTAATGAGGCATTGTGATATATTGCTTCGCACAGAACCTAGGTGATGTTAAACTTCTGCCTAGGTGTTGCCCACCAAAAAAAATAGATTATGACATATACCTTGCTTCAGTACAAGGGCGTGATGATCAAGCTTATATTGAGTCAATAGGACATATTTTCCCTCTCGTCACTAGGCTTAGGTCAATAGGTAAGGTCTTTCATTGGATATTTGTACAAAGCTCGCAGAAGGTTACGGTACTAACTCATATCATAAATACTTCTTGTGTGGTACAGAGTTTCATAACACAGCTCATCAAAATATTAAGATTGTGACTCTCAACTACACATTGAGGTGACCATCCTATATTTACAAAGCTCATTGTTGTGGTCCTCAGTCTAACAAGTGAATACAGTACAAAATTAGAATTGTAACTTTCATAAGTGAATCTGGCCACAGGTGGGATGGTGACTCATTTCTGGAGCCAGCTCACAGGCATAATAATGGTCTCATTCCTGAAGCCAGCATATAGGAGAGATGTGGACTGTCATACCTTGATTTAGGAAAATATGTAATATGGTGAGTCCATAGAAACATGTAGGCCTCAGAGTTGTTTGCAATGCTCATGCATGCTGTTTAAAGCCTTCAAATGTTGTAGTTGCCCAGGAATCATGTGAGATTGTGACTCTCATATACACAACAAGCTCACAGTTAATGGTGTGACCCTCAAAGACAAAGAGATTTGCCATATTACTAGGCAGAGTACCAAGGTGTTGAGACATTTTGGCTTATATTTCTTCCCATGGGTGCATTGTGACATATCGCTGGGTTAGAATCATAAAAATGTGACTCTTCTGCTTGGACCCTGCCAAAAAACGATAGTATCACGTATCTCTGGACCTATAAGCTTGGTAATTTGTCTCTTCTGCCTGTGCCCTGCCTCCAGAGGACATTGTAAAATATCATTTGGCTTAACATCTAGGTCATGCTACTCACCTATCCTGTCTGGTTTCTGCTCACCAAGTAAATTGTAACATACTGCTGGTTACAAAACCTAGGGAATATGACTCTCCTTCATATGCTTTGTTAAGAGAGGGGATTATTACATATTGCAGAGTGCAGCACCTAGGTTGAGTGACTCTTCTCTTTTTCTGTCAATAGCAGGATTAATGACATAATATTTCAGTCTGTATCCAGCTGATGTGACTCTTCAGACTATGCCCAGCCTACAAATGTGATTATACTGTATAACTGGCTAAGCATCCAGGTGATGTGACTCTCCTGGCTTCTTCCTGTTCATAGGTGGAATTGTGACAAATGCCTAGGTTTAAGCACTCCTGCACAACAATAACTCTCATAGCTGGACACAGCCAGTATGTTGTGATTCACTCAGGTTTGTGGAAATATGGGGAACATTATAAGGAATAGTCACAAAGTTTTTGGAAGGCTGAAAGGTTACATAGCTTGTAATAATTGAACAGGCTTAAGGTGTCCAGTTCTTACTTGAGAATCTTAGGTCATAGGGTAAAATTAGGGACAATATAGGCTTCCCCAGTTAAGTCTGTTTATTTTACCTCCATTAACCAGTCTTTGAACCAGATAGCTCTCTCAGTGGGGAGCTTGACCAGGAAAGTTGCCCCCTAATAGTATTTACTTTAGACCATGGTACCTGACCTTAATCATTTGTAGAACTACTTTCTTAACCATGTTAATTATCCACAACTGTGTTTACTCAAAGCTTCTGTTGTTAATTCTATATTAAAAGAAATGCCAGAATTGCAAGCTGCTTAGTGCCAAGTTTGTCATTCTTTACAGGACTCTCCTCAGAGTCTCAGTGGCCTAGGACCCTCAGCTGGACTGGCAAATCAAAATATCTGTGTGTCAGTATAATTTATTTTTTTGTCACCAGGTCAGGGGTCTGCAAGGGACAGACTCTCCGCAGCTAGTGCCCCCACAAAAGGAGTGCAGCCTCACCAGAAGAGATATTTTGACCCTTACAACCAGTTTGAAGCCATTGGTAAAGTCCTGGGTTTTTCACTTGTATAAAGTTCATGAAGAATTATAACACTCAGGCATAGCATGTAAAGCCTTAAGGTACAAAGAATGTCATAACAGAGACCAGCAACCAGGTGAGAACATGACTCATGTATGCAAAATTAGCTGACACAATTGTCATTCTCACACATGTACAGGGCCTACTAATGTAGGCCCTGAATCTCACACATAAAAAAGCAGTCAAAAGTTGAAATAGTTACTCTCATAAAGGAATCTGATTCACAGGTGGTTTGGTAACATATGAAACATGACTCAGCATACTGTGGTGCTGTGACTCACCAACTGAAACACAATCTTCAAGTGAGAATGGGCTGTCATATATGAATCTGGCTGATTGTTGAGATTGTGACTCCTCTGCTTCAACCCAACACATAGAAAGTGTTTACTCACATACAGGAAACCAGGACTTGTGTGAGATGTGAAACTTATTTTTGAAACTTTTTGAGAATGTGATTGGGAAAGGTAACTTTGCACAGCACATGAATAATTTGGATCTCTTTTATACACCCAGATCACAGAAGAAATTGTGCCATACGTGGAACAAGCATCTAAGCAATATATAACACATTCCTTAGCTCTTTCTGCAAAGGGCACTATTATGTATCACTGGGACCGTTACCCAGGTGATGGGAATCATCTGCCTGAAAACTGCCTAAAAGAGAATTGTGTCTTATATCTAGGTCCATCATTAATTGATGTGACTCCCTTCTACTCCTTTGGCCCTGCATTTACAGTGCATTGTGACACATAACTGGGTACTGCATGCAGGTGAAGTGATTCTTCTATTATGGTTCTGCCAACAGGATTTATATGACATATTACTTGTTTTACCAACTAGGTAATGTTTCTTTGCTTTTGCCTGGGCCCTGACCAAAGGGAGATTGTGACATATTGCTGGGCCCAGCACCAATGTGAGGTCACTCTCCAGCTTGGGTACTGCACATGAGGGCCATTGTGACAAACATCCAGAACAATTGCCTAGGTGAAATGAGCATCCTCTTTTGCCAAAGTCCTGCCCACATAGGGTGTTTTCAAATGTCACTGATGTGAGCATCCAGGTGATGTACCATTTCTGCCAGGATCCTGCCCACAGAAGGGATTGTGACATCTCACTTGACCCCCACCCACATAGGTGATGTAACTTTCTTACCTTCTCTCTGGCCACAGGTGATATTGTGCTTTATACCTGAGCTCATAACAAAAGCCTAATATCAACTCATATATCTGGAGCCAGGACATGTGCAGTATGATAAGTCTTATTATTAAACCTTTCCACAAGTTTCATTGTGACATATACTTTTGCCCAGCTCCTAAGTGATTTAATAATTTTGCCTAGGTATAGCCCCAAAATGAGATTTTGACAAATATCTGTGCCAGCCACCTTGGTGATTTGATTGTGCTATCTTAAAAATCTCCTCAGGGGGAATGTCACATATTTCTGGACACACCTTCTAGGTTACATGACTCTCTTCTTTGGCCTGTACCCAGCTTCCTTTAGTAATTGTAGCATTTGTAAATACTGCATCTAAATGAGATGACTGTCTTTTCTGGATCCTGTTAATAGGAGGCACTGTGACATATTTCTGGGCACAGCTTTTAGGTGGTATGTCTCTCCTCTACTGCCTGGTCACTGGCCACAAAGACATTGTGCCACAGAGATAAACCTAGCACACAAGTTTTGAGACATTTCTGAAAAGACCTTGCCTACAAACAGAATATTGGAATATTTTTTGCCCACCATTTAGGTAACATTGTTCTTCTGTCTGCTTCATAACCACAGAGGGAATTTTAAGATATACCTAGACATGACTATAAGGAATGACAATGACTCTTATATGTGGATTCAGCCAATAGAGGATATTTTGACTCTTATGACTAGGTTTACGGAAATGCATGATGTCCTGAATCACCTTCTTGCACAAAGGTCACAAAAGATTACAACATTCACACATATTTTACAAAGTCCTTGGGTTATACAGGAGTCAAAGCAGGTCTCAGAATGCAGGTAAAATTGTGAGTCTTGTGTGCACATACAGCTGACAGTAGGACTGTTATCATCTCACATGGATGAAGCCAACTGTCACACTCAAAAAAGGATATGTGGGGTATTGTAAATCTCGTATTCGGAATAGTTGGACAGTGTGATTGTGATATCAATGTTTGCCATGTACCTGCACAGTTTGTCTCTCCAGGCTTGTTCCAGCACATACAGGGCCGTTCTCTAAGTAAGCATTGTAGTATATCACTGGATCTTGCATCCAGCTGATGTTACATTGTTGCCTGCACCATGGTGTCCACCTGATAGATGATGTAACTGTCTTCTCTGGAATGTTCTCTGCACAGAGAAAGAATAGTGACATATTGCAAGGCCAGGCACAAAGGCATAGGTGACTTTTGCCAGAGCCATGCCCAAAAAGGGCATTGTGACATATCTCTGAGCCTATCATCTAGGTTATGCTGCTTTCCTGCTTGGGCCCTGCCAACCTGGAGACTGATATATTTCTAGGCCAATCATACAGGTGATGGTACCCTTTTGCCTGGGCCATACTTTATAGAGGACATTGTCACATATCTCTAGGCCTATTGCCTAGGTGAAGTGACTTGCTCCTTGGGCCCTACCCCTATGAAGCATTGTGGCATAAGCAGAGAACCTACTCCGAGGTGATGTAAGCCTCTTGCCTAGGTGCTGTCCTAAGAGAGCCTCATGACATGTCGCAGGACCCAGCACCCAAATAACGTAGTTCTTCTATAAATTATATAAACAGGTTCTTCTATAAACAGAAACCAAATTATCTGGTTTCTGTCCTTATGTTACCCTGTGACATATTTCTAGGGAAGCACCTAGGTGATATGACTCTCCTAATCTGCCTGTGCCATGCCTAGAGCTATTGGGACACATGTCTGAGACCAAGACTGAAGTGATGTGACTCTTTTTTTCTGCCTGGGTCTTCAAAACAAGGATACTGACTCATTGTTGAGCAGGGCACTCAGGATATGTGACTCTCCTCTTTTTCCTGAATGATGTCCACAAAAAGGAATTTTGACCTATTGCAGGGTCCAGCACCCAGGTGATATTACTCTTCTACCTGGGTTCTGCATAAAAAGAAAATTATGGCATATTGCACATTGTTGGACCCAGTATTTTTATAATTTGACTCCCTGCCTGTGCTGGAGTCAATATTTTGATGTATCTTGTGCCCATTAGGTAGGTGCTTTGGCTCTCATAATTTGGCTAGGTTTTTTTTCCACATGTGGGATGGTGTCTTATTGCTGGATCCAGCACTCAGTTAATGTGACCAAATTTCCTATACCCTGCCTAGAGAAAGTGTTGTCACATATTGCCTGGCATAGCAGCTAAGTAATATTACCCTCTTGCCTAGCTTTTGCTCACAAAAATGATTATGACATATACTTAGGTCCACTTCACAGGCGTGATGATGAACTTTATATTGGGATTCACCCAATAAAACATATTTTGACTTTCATCATTAGGCTTAGTGCAACAGGTTAAACCCTGGGTTGCATATTTGTACCAAGCTCATAGAATCTTTCAACAGTAACTTGCATTGTATAAACTCTTTGTTGGTAGAGAGTTTCATAACAGAGCCCAGCAAAAAGTCCAGATTGTGACTCTCACTTACACAACTGGTTAAAAATTAAAGTTGTCACCATTCCACATTTACAGTGCCCACTGTTGAGATCTTGGGTCTAACAAATGAATATGGCACAAAGTATGAATTGTGACTTTTATATGTGGATCTCACAACAGGGAAAATGATGATTCATTTCTGGATCCAGCTCACAGGCTTAATAATTGGTTTTCCCCCTTAACCCTGTCTAGAGGAGAGATGTTGACTGCCAAACCTAAGTTCAGGACAGTATGTATGACCGTGAGTCCCTATGAGCATGTAGGCATCAGAGAGGTTTGCAATTCTCATGCAGGTTTCATAAACCCCACGGTAGAGAGTGTAATATATTGGCCCAGCATACACATGAGATTGTGACACTAATACACATGATCAGCCAAAATTTAAAGGTGTTACCCTCAAAGATGAAGATATTGTGTCATATCACTAGGACTAGTGCCCAGGTTTTGATACTTTTTGCCTCAAATTCCTTTTCATGAATGCATTGTTACATATCACTGGGTCAGAATCATAATAATGTAATTCTTCTCCTGAGCCCTGCAAACACTGGATGTTATCAAACATCTCTGTGTCTTTCAGCTAAGGAATGTGTCTCTCCTGCCAATGTCTTGCCCACAGGGAACATTTTGACATATTGCTAGGTGTAGCATCTATGTAATGTGCCTCTTGCCTCCTGACTGGATCTTTCCCATTGAAGAAGCTGTTGCAGAACACTGATGACAAAACCTAGGTGATATGATGCTCCTCTTAGTTATGGACTCTGCCAAAAGAGGGAATTATAACATGTTATTGAGCCTAGCACCTAGGGGATGTGACTATCCACTATTTATTCAATCTTGTATACAGTGGACATATTGACATATTATTTGAGACTGTACCCAGGTGATATGACTCTTATGACTGGGTCCTGCCTAAAAGGAGATTATACTGTTTCCCTGATTCAGGACCCAGATATGTGACTCTTCTCTTGTCTCTGCCCAAAGATGAAATTGTAACATAGACCTGGATTCAGCTCATATGCACAATAATAACGCTCATGCCTGGACGCAGCCAGGGGATTTATTTTTATTCCCTTAGACGGTCTTTCTACCACAGTTAAATTCCTCAATCTCACATCTGTAAGAATTCATAGAAAAGTATCCTACTCTGTCATATCACATAAAGTCTGAGTGGTACAAAGGATGTCACAAGAGACACCAGCGACCAGGTGCTATTGAGAATTTGGACACACACCCAGCTGAAACAGTTGTCATTCTAACACATGAACAAAGCCTACAAATCAGATATTAAATCTCACACACATAAGTGTAGAAATTTTTGTTACTCTCATACATGAATCTGATCCACAGGTGGTTTGGTGACATTCAAAGCATGACTCAGCAGACCTGTGGTGCTTTGACTATCCTACTGGAACACAATTTTCAAGTGGGATTGGGGCTTTTTGTTGTTGTTGTTGTTGTTGTTTTGAGACAGAGTTTTGCTCTTATTGTCCAGACTGGTGTGCAGTGGTGCCATCTTGGCTCACTGCAACCTCCACTTCCTGGGTTCAAGCGATTCTTCTGCCACAGCCTCCTGAGTACCTGGGACTACAGGCACCTGCCACCGTGCCTGGCTAATTTTTTGTATGTTTAGTAGGGGTGGGATTTCACCATGTTGGCCACTCCTGACCTCAGGTGATCCACCCACCTCAGTCTCCCAAAGTGCTGGGATTACAGGCATGAACGACAGCACCTGGCCAGAGTTGGGGCTCTTATACATGGATCTTGCCCATTGTTGAGATTGTGATTCCCGTAATTTGACCAGAGTGATAGGTGTTAACTCTCATTCCTGAAAGCAGGAGTAGTGTGGGACTGTGAAACTTACTTTTGAACATTTTTGAGTGTGTGATTGACAAATATGGCTTTGCCCAGCCTATGAGGGTTTCGCATCTCTTACCTAGGCCCAGAGGACAGTTGAATTGTGACATACATTCACCAAGCACCTAAGCAATGTATAACACCTTTTTGGCAATGCGACAGAGCACACTTTTGCATATCTGTGGGACCAGCACCCAACTAATGTAAAATCTTGACCTGAAACACACCTACAAAGAGCATTATGGCTTTTATCTAGCTGTAACATGTAAGTGATGTCATTTCCTTCTACTGCCTTGGTTCTTCACTTATGGTGCCTAGTGACACATAACAGGATACTGCACCCAGGTGATGTGACTCATTTTTGGGTGGAGTTCTGCCAATAGAAATATTTGTAGCATATCACTTAGCTCAGCACCTAGGTGATTTTTTTCCTCTCTTGCCTGAGCCCTGACCACCAGAGAAATTGTAACATATTGCTGAACTCAGCACAAAGGTGAGGTCATTCTCCTGCATTTTCCTGCCCATAGGGACAGTTGTGACATAATATCCAGCCCAGTTGCCTAGGAGCAGTTTTTCTCCTCTCCTTCTTACGCCTTGTCCACAGGGGGAATTTAGACATATCACCAAAATTCAGCATATATCACTGAAATCAGGCAATGTGAAACTTCTTCCCAAGTCCTGCCCACAAGAAGGATTGTGACATTTCACTGGACCAGCACCGACTCTGATGATGTGACTTTCCTCTCTTCTCCCTGCCCACAGGTGATATTGTGCCATATACTTGAGAGAATATAAAAATTCTAATAACAACTCTGGTACCTGGAGACAGAACATTTGCAGGACGGTGACTTTCATCCCTGAACCTTTCCAAAGGTGTTGTAGCATATACCTTTGCCAAGCTGCTGAGTGATTTCATAATCTTGCCTATTTATAGCCCAGAGATAACAGTTTGATATATACATTGTCCAAAAACCTTGGTGATTTGACTTGCCTGTCTTAACAGTGTCCTCAGAAGGGATAGTAACAAATATCTGGACCCATCATTTAGGTTACTTGACTTTTCTCTCCTGCCTGAACCCTGCTTCCAGTGAATAGTGTAGCATTTCTAAGCACTGCATTTAAATGACATGACCCTCTTGCCTGGGCCCTTTCAACAGGAGGTATTGTTACATTTCTCTGGGCCCATCATTTAGATTATATGACTCTCTTCTCCTGTGTGGACACTCTCCAGCAAGGACATTATGCCAATGACCTGTGAAATTTACTTTGACCTATGACCAAATTTTGTGGCTTTTCTCTTATGGCCCTTCCTGCAAATAAAATATTGGAACATTTTTGGCTCATGGTTTAGGTGATGTGTTTTTTCTGCCCATTTAATATGGTAGCATACACCTAGGCACAACTAATAGCTATGATAGTGACTCTCATATGTTAACCCAGCCAACAGGAGAAATTTTGACTCTTATAACTAGGTTTAGGAACATAAGTGATGTCAATGATCTCTTCCTGGTAAAAATATCATAGAAGGTTACAACACTCACACATATTTTGTTACACCCTTGTGTTGATAAAGAATGCCATAACAAGGCCTAGCACACAGAGAAAATTCTCAGTCTCATATGCAAACCCAGCTGACAGCAGGAACTTTCACCATCATAGATGGATGAACCAACTCTTCTACATGAAAATAGGACATGTGTGGTATTGTAAACCTAATTTCTAGAACTTTATTCCATCGTGACTGTGATATAAATCTTTGTCATGTACCATTGTGATTTCATTCTTAAGACTGGTTCAAGCCTACATATAAAATTTTGAGATCTCCCAGGGCCAACCTTGAAGTAGTTTGACTCTTCCACCTGGGCCCTGCTCTCAGTAAGAATTTTGACATCACTGGATGCAGTAACCGGGTAATGTTATATTCTTGACTGCACCATGACACAGACATCATTGTGACATATTACTGTGTCCATCATTTAAAAGATGTAACTCTCCTCTCTGAAATGGGCACTGCACGTAGGATAGGACAGTCACATATTCATAGGCCAGGCACACAGGTGATGATACTTTTTTTTTTTTTTTTTTTTTTTGCCAGGGCCATGTCCAAAAGAGGGCATTTTGACATATCAAGGGGCCTATAATTCAGGTAATATGGCTGTTCTGCTTGGGATCTGCCCACTTGAAGAGTGACATATTGCTAGGCCAGACACAAAGGTGATGGTACTGTTTTGCCAGGGAAATGCTTTAAGAAAAGCTTTGTGGCTGGGTGTGGTGGCTCACATCTGTAATCCCAGCACTTTGGGAGGCTGAGGCAGGCAGATCACGAGGTCAGGAGATTGAGACCATCCTGGCTAACACGGTGAAACCCCATTTCTACTAAAAATACCAGAAATTAGCCAGGCGGCATGGCAGGTGCCTGAAGTCCCAGCTACTCGGGAGGCTGAGGTTGGAGAATGGCATGAACCCAGGAGTGGGAGCTTACAGTGAGCCGAGATCATGCCACTGAACTCCAGTCTGGGCAACAGAGTGAGACTCTGTGTCAAAAAAAAAAAAAGAAAGAAAGAAAAGATGTGACTTCTTGCTTGGCCCTGTCCACATGGAGCATTGTGACATATGTGTGGAACCTGCACTTAGCTGATGTAACTCTCTTGACTGGGTCCTTTTCTAAGGGGGGCTTGTGAATATCTCAGGACACATGACCATGTGATATGGTATTCAGCCTTGTTTTTTCCCACATATTAAAATGTGACATATACCTAAAGAAGCACCGAGGTGATATGATTCTTTTTCTGCCTGATCCCTGCCTACTGGTGACATTCAGCCATATCTCTGAGCACATAATGTATGTGATGTGACTCTCTTATTCTGTCTGTGCTTTGACAATAAGAAGATTGTGAAATGTTGACGAGCCCAGTGCTTGAGTAATGTAACTTTTGTCTGGTTGCTGAACAACCCCTACAAACAAGACTTTTGCTGTATTTCAGGGCCCAACACCTGGATGATGTTACTCTTCTGCGTAGGTCATACATAAAGAGGGAATTAGGGCACATTGCTTGCCCCAGTCCCCTAATGATATGACTCTCCTGCTTGTGCCAGAGCCACAGAAGGTATGTTGATATATCTTTTTTCCCTTTTTGTATGTGTTTTGGCTCTCATAACTTTGCTGGTATTCTTCTACATGTTGTTGTATCATATTGCTGGTTCCAGCCCCCAGTTAATGTGACCCTCTTTCCTAGGCCCTGCCTAGATAGAGTATTGTGACATATTGCTTGGCACAGCGCCTAAGTGATATTAACCTTCTGCCTAGATTTTGCCCATAAATGGGATTATGACAGATACCTTGATTCAGTTCAAAAGCATGACGCTTATGTTGGGATTCAGCCAACAGGAGATATTTTGCCTCACATCGCTAGGTTTAGATCAATAAGTTAGTCCCTTCATTGCATATTTATACAAAGCTCAGAAAAATTTACAGCACTGATTCATATCATAAAACCTCCCTGGGTGGTACAGAGATATTTATAACAGATCCCAGCAAAAAGTTGAGATACTGAATCTTCACTATACATTCAAATGAAAGTAAAAGTTGTTATCTTCTCACACTTACAAACCTCATTGTTAAGGTCCTGAGTCTAACAAGGGAATCCAGGACCAAGTTGGAGTTGTGATTTTCAAAAGCTAATCTTGTCACGGGTGGGATGGTGACTCATATCTGGTCCCAGGTCACAGGCTTAAAAATGGTCTCATCTCTGAAGCCAGCCTAGAGCAGAGATGTTGAGTGTCATACCTTGGTTTAGGGCAATATGTAAGATCGTGAGTTCCTATAAGCATGTGGGCCTCAGAGAGGTTTTCAACTCTCATGTATGTTGTATAATGTTCTCAGATATTGCAGAGAATGTCGTACAAGGGTCAGCACACACATGAGATTGTGACTGTCGTATAAACAACTAGATAACCATTAATCGTGTCACCCTTAAAGGTGAAAAGATTGTGTCATATCACTTGGCATCATACCCTAGTGTTGAGATATTTTTGTTTAAATTCCTTTCCAAAAGGGCATTGTCACATATCACTGGGTCAGAATAATGATAATGGGACTCTTCTGCCAGGGCCTTGAAAACAAGGGATATTTTCACACACCTCCAAGCCTATTGGCTGGGTGATATGTCTCTCCTGCCAGTGCATTGCCCACAGGGGACATTGTGATTTATCACTAGATACAGCATCTAGGTAATATTCCTGCCTGGAATCTGTCCACCAAATAAATTGTGACATACAACTGAGTGCAAAACCTAGGTGACATGACTCTCCTATTTGTCCTGGACTCTGCCAAGACAGGGAATTACTACATATTGCTGAGCCCAGCACCCAGGTGTTGTGATTATTTCTTTTTTATTTTTATTTTTCATCAACTCTGTCTACATTGGGCATGGTGACATGTTACTTGAGGCTCTACCCAGGTGCTGTGGCTCTTCAGCCTGATTTCTGCTCACATGTTAGATTGTGACACACAACTAGGAAAGCACCTAAGTATATGACTCTCCTTTTCAGCCCATGCGCTGCCCTGCTGGGAGAGTGGGATCTATCTCTGAGCCCAAGACCTAAGTGAAGTGACTCTCTTCTTAGCTTGGTCTTTGCAATGAGGGCATTGTGACATATTGCTGACCCCAGCACTCAGATTTATTGACTTCTATTTCTCTTGAACCATGCAAACCAACAGAAATTTTGACTTATTGGAGGGCTCAGCACTCATATAATGCTACTCTTGAGAGGTGAAAGTGTGCTGGCAGTCCTCGCAGCCCTCGCTTGCTCTCAGCGCCTCCTCTGCCTGGGCTCCCACCTTGGTGGCACTTGAGGATCCCTTCAGCCCACTGCTGCACTGTGGGAGCCCCTTTCTGGGCTGGACAAGGCGGGAGCCGGCTCCCTCAGCTCGCAGGGAGGCGTGGAGGGAAAGGTGCGAGCCGGAACCGGGGCTGCGTGCGCACTTGCAGGCCTGCTGGAGTTCCGGGTGGGTGTGGGCTTGGCGGGCCCCACACTTGGAGGAGCCAGTGGGCCCTGCCGCCCCGGCAATGAGGGGCTTAGCACCCAGGCCAGCGGCTGCCGAGGGTGTACTGGGTTCCCCAGCGGTGCCAACCCACCGGCACTGCGCTTGATTTCTCATCGGACCTTAGCTGCCTTCCCTAGGGGCAAGGCTCAGGACCTGCAGCCTGCCATGCCTGAGCCTCCCACCCCCCTCCATGGGCTCCTGAACGGCTGGAGCCTCGCCGACGAGCCCCACCCCCTGCTCCACGGCGGGCAGTCCCATCGACCACTCAAGTGCTGAGGAGTGCGAGCGCGGGGGCGCGAGAGTGGCGGGCAGCTCCACCTGCAGCCCCAGTGCGGGATCCACTGGGTGAAGCCAGCTGGGCTCCTGAGTCTGGTGGAGATGTGGAGAACCTTTATGTCTAGCTCAGGGATTGTAAACACACCAATCAGCACCCTGTGTCTAGCTCAGGGTCTGTGAATGCACCAATCGACACTCTGTATCTAGCTGCTCTGGTGGGGCCTTGGAGAACCTTTATGTCTAGCTCAAGGATTGTAAATGCGCCAATCGGCACTCTATCTAGCTCAAGGTTTGCAGACACACCAATCAGCACCCTGTGTCTAGCTCAGGGTTTGTGAGTGTACCAATTGACACTCTGTATCTAGCTGCTCAGGTGGGGCCTTGGAGAACGTTTGTGTTGATACTCTGTATCTAACTGATCTGATGGGGACGTGGGGAACGTTTATGTCTAGCTCAGGGATGGTAAATGCACCAATTAGCACCCTGTCAGAACAGACCACTCAGCTCTACCAATCAGCAGGACGTGGGTGGGGCCAGATAAGAGAATAAAAGCAGGCTGCCCCAGCCAGCAGCGGTAACCCACTCGGGTCCCCTTCTACACTGTGGAAGCTTTGTTCTTTCACTCTTTGCAATAAATCTTGCTACTGCTCATTCTTTGGGTCCACACTGCTTTTATGAGCTATAACACTCACCGCAAAGGTCTGCAGCTTCACTCCTAAGCCAGCGAGACCACAAACCCATGAGAAGGAAGAAACTCTGAACGCATCCGAACATCAGAAGGAACGAACAACTCCAGATGCACCACCTTAAGAGCTGTAACACTCACCGCGAGGGTCCGCGGCTCCATTCTTGAAGTCAGTGAGACCAAGAACCCACCAATTCCGGACACACTCTTTTGCCTGGATTTTGCATACACCGAGAATTATGGCATATAATAATATATAATAATAGCACACTAAAATGTGACTATGATGCTTTCCTGCAGCTACAGAAGGCATTTTGACATCCACTGAGCTTATTCTGTAGGTGTCTTGGCTCTGATTTTTTGCCCGTTCTTTTTCTACATATGGGATTGTGTCATATTGCTGGGTCCAGTTAATATGACTTTAATTCCTATACACTGCCTAGAGATGGCATTGTGACATAATGCTTGGCACAGCACAGTGATGTTACACCCCTGCCTAGTTTTGGCCCACCAATGGGACTATGACATATACCTTACTTCAGTTCACAGGCATGATGGTCTAAATTACACTGAGAATCAGCCAAAGGAGATATTTTGCCTTTTATCACTAGAACTAGGGCAATAGGTGAGGTTGCGTGTTGCATATTTGTACCAATCTCAAATACCTTTACAACACTAACTCATAATGTATAAACGTGTGGAGTACAGAAAATTTCATGACAGGGACTAGCAAAAATTCAAATTGGGACTCTTGATTTACAACCAAGTAAAAGCAAACATTGTCACTATTCCATATGTCCAAACCTCACTGTTAAGGTCTTGAGTCTAACAAGTGAATACAGTCCCAAATCGGAATTGTGACCTTCATATGTGGATCTGGCCATAGGTGGGATGGTGACTGATTTCTGGATCCAGCTTACAGACATAATAAAGTGTCTCATCCCTGAACCCAGACTACAGAAGAGATGTTGACTGTTATACCGGAGTTTAGGGTAATATGTAAGATCATGAATCCATACAAGCATGTAGCCTTCAGAGTGGTTTACAACTCCCATGCATGCTGTATAAAGCTTTCAAATGTCTTAAAGTGTCAATCAACAGCCCAGGAAACACATGAAATTTTTATGTTCATATACACAGCCAGTTCACTGTTAATGGTGTCACCCTGAAAGGCAACAAAATTTGGTATATTACTAGGCCATGTACCCAGCTGTTGAGACATTTTGGCATAAATTCTTTCCCATGGGTGCATTGTGATGTATCACTTGGTTCATATCATTACAATGTGACTCTTCTGTCTGGACAATGCCAACAGGGGATATTATCACTTCTAGACCTACAAGTAGGGGAATTTTTCTCTCCTGCATGTTCCCTGCCCCCAGAGGACATTGGAAAATATTAACTTAACATCTAGGTCATGTGACTCTACTCTCCTGCCTGAGTCCAGCTCAGCAAAGAAGTTGTGACATACTGCTGATTGCAAAATCTATGTGATGTGGCTTTCCTTCACATTCTAGACTCTGCCAAGCCAGCAGATTATTACAGTTTGCAAAGCCCACCACTTAGGTAGAGTAGAGTGACACTCCTCTTTTTCCTTTTTTTCCTGTCAATAATGTGCTTGGTGACTTAATCTTTGAGGCTGTCACATCACCAAGATTATATTGTATCACTGGACCAGCATGAAGCTGACACTTCTGACTATGTCCAGCCTTCAAATAATACTACACTGTATAAATGGCTCAACACCCAGGTAATGTGACTTTCCTTTCTTGTCCCTGCTCACAGGTCAAGTTTTAACATATATCTGGGTTAAGCACACATGCAGAATAATAACTCTCATACCTGGACGCAGCCAGTAGAGATAATTGACTCTTATAGCCAGTCTCATGACAATGGGTTATGTCCTGGGTTTTTCAATTGTATAAAGTTCACAAAGGATTATAACACTCAGGTGTATCATATACAGCCTTAACTGTACAATGAGTGTCATAAGAGAGACCAGAAATGAACTGAGAATGGGACTTTTAAATGCACACCTAGCTGACATGACTGTCATTCTCACACAGGAACAGGGCCTAGGAATGAGATACTAATCTCATACATAAAAAAACAGTCAAATGTTTAAATAATTACTGTTATACATAGATCTGATTCACAGGTGGTTTGGTAAAGTTTGAGCCATGATTCAGCACACCTGTGGTGTTGTGTCTTCTCTACTGGAACACAATCTTCAAGTGGGATTGGGGCTCCTATACATGAATCTTGACCATTGTTGAGACTGTGACTCCTCTGCTAAGGTCTACCGCATAGAAAGCATTGACTCGTACAGGAAACCAGGTGTTGTGTGGCATGTGAAACTTATTTCCAAACATATCTGAGAGTGTGATTGGGACAGGTAACAATGTCCAGCACATGAATAATCTGACTCTCTTTTCTAGGCCAGAACACAGATAAAAAAGTGCCATATGTTGAACAAGCACCTAAGAAATATATAATACCTTCTTTGGCCTTGCCTGCAAAGGGCACTTTCATATATCAGTGGTACCATCACCCAGGTGATGTGAATTATCTGCCTAAAACCTGCCTACAAGAATTGTGTTTTATATCTGCATCCACCACAAATTGATGTGACTCCCTTCTACTGCCTTGGCCCTGCACTTACAGTGCATTTTGACACATAAGTGGAAACTTTGTCCAGGTGATCATTGTCCTTTTTGGGTTCTGCCAACAGGAACATTGTAACATATCACTTAGCTCAGAACGTAGGTGATGTTTCTTTGCATTTTCCTAGGCCCTGACCACAGGGAGATTGTGACATACTTCTGGATCCAGCACCCTTGTGAGGTCACTCTCCAGTCTTGGTAATGCACATAAGAAGCATTGTGACAAATAGCTAGGCCAATTGCCCAGGTGAAGTGAGTCTCCTCTCTGGCAAAAATCCTGCCCAGAGAAGAGGTTTTGATATTTCACTGATACCAGCATCCAGGTGATTTGACTCTTCTGCCAGGGTCTTGTCCACAAGGTAGACTGACCTCTCACTGAATCCACACCCATGTAGCTGATGAGATTTTCTTGTCTTCTTTCTGGCCACTGCCGATATTGTGCCTTATACAAGAGACCATAATAAAAGCCTAATAACAACATATATATCTGCAGCCAGGACATGTGCAGAACAGTGACTCTTATTCTTAAAGCTATGTACAAGTGTAACTGTGACATATACCTTTGCCCACCTCCTTAGTGATTTAATAATTCTTCATAGGTATAGCATCAAAATGAGATTTTGACAAATCCTTGGTATAAGCATCTTCATGATTTGACTGTGTTATCTTAATAATATCCACAGGAGTGATTGTAACATATTTCTGGCCCATCACATAGGTTACATGACTGTTCTCTCCTGCCTGTACATGATTTCCTTTGGTAACTGTATCATTTCTAAACACTGCATCCAAATGATATGACTCTCTTGCCTGGACCCTGTCAAGAGGAGGCATAGTAACATATTTTGGGGGCCATCATTTAGCTGATATGGCTCTCCTCCCCTCCCTGGACACTTCCAACAAGGGACATTGCTTCACAAAGCTGGATCTAGGACACAAGTTATATGGCATTTCTACAGGACCCTGCCTACGAGGAGAATATTGGAATATTTCTGGCCAAGAATTTAGGTGATGTGGCTATTCTGCCTGCTTTATAACCACAGAGAGTACTATATATATATATATGAAGTCTGAGACAGACTCACAGGTGATGTTACTCTTTGACAGAGCTATGCTTCATAGAGGTTATTATGACATATCCCTGTGCCTATCACCTCAGTAAAGTGGCTCCCAAATTGGGACCTACAGACATGGAGCATTTTGGCATAAGCAGAGAACATGCACCTAGGTGATGTAAGACTCTTACCTGGGTGCTGTCCTTAGATAGCCTTGTGACATACGTCAGGACCCAGCCCCCAGTGATGTGGCTCTTCTGCCTGGTTTCTGTGCACAGGTTACACAGTGACATATTCCTACAAAAGCACCTAGTTGATATAATTCTCCTCATCTGCCTTAGCTCTGCCTCCTGGGGACATTGGGACATATCTCTGAGCTCATGGCCTAAGTGATGTGACTCTCTTTTGCTGCCTTGGCCTCACAATAGGATTATTTTGACACATTGCTGAGCCCAGCACTCAGGATAAGTGATTCTCCTCTTTTTCCGAAACCATGTCCCCCTAAAAAGAAATTTTGACCTATTACGGGGCCCAAAACCCAGATATTGTTACTTTTCTGCCTGGTTTCTGTAAAAAGAGGAAATTATGGCATATTTCCTATTGCTATGCCCAACACCATTATGATGTGACTCTCCTGTCTGTGCTGGAGACACTGAAGGTATATTAACATGTCTTGGGTCCATTATGTATGTGTTTTGGCTCTTATAACTTTTCTGGCTTTTTGTCACATGTAAATGGTGTCATATTGCTGGGTCTAGCACCCAGTTAATTTGACCCAATTTTCTTTACCCTGCTTAGAGAAGGCACTGAGACATATTGCTTGGCACAGCATCTAACTGGTGTTACCTTTCTGTTTATTATTATTATTTTTATTTCTTACAAATGGGATTATGACATGTACCTTGATTCAGTTGACACACATGATGATCATGTTTATACTGGAATTCAGAAAATAGGAGATATTCTGCCTCTGATCCTTGGATTTGGGGAAATAGGTAAGTCCTGGGTTGCATATTTGTACGAAGCCCAAAGAAGATTACAACACTAACTTATATTGTATAAATTCGTTTGTGGTAAAAGCTTTCATAACAAGGCCCAGTAAAAGTTCAGATTTGGACTATTGATTACACACCCAGGTAAAATTAAAAGTTGTCACTATCCTACATATAAAATGCCCACTGTGGAATACGGCACAAAGTTGGAATTGTGAATTTATATGTGGATCTGTCTGGAGGTGGGATAATAATGGGTCTTCTCCTTTAACCCTACATATAGAAGAGATGCTGACCATCAAACCTGAATTGAGGGCAATATATAAAATTATGAATCCATCTGAGCATGAAGGTCACTGAGAGGTTTACAACTCTCATGCAGGTTTTACAAAGCCCTTGGATGTATAAAGAGTGTCATACATTGGCCCAACATACATGTGAGATTGTGATTCTAATATTCAAGCTTAGCTGAAAGTTAAAGATGTCACGCTAAAAGATGAGCAGAGTGAGTCTTATCACTAGGCCCGGTAACCAAGTGTTGAGAATTTTGGCTTAAATTCTTGCCCATAGGTGCATTATGAATTATCACTGGGTCAGAATCCTAATAATGTGAAACTTCTTCTTGGACCCAGCCAACAGGGGATATTATCATATATCTCTGGGCCTATCAGCTAGGTGATGTGTGTCTCATGCCAGTGCCCTGCCACAGAGGACACTGGGACATATCACTATCACAGTATCTAGGTAATGTGGCTCTCCACTCCTGCCTGGATCCTGGCCACTGAAGAAATTGTGACATACCACTGAGTGCAAAACCTAGGTGATGTGACTATCTTCTTTGTCTTGGACCCTGCCAATGAGCTTTGTCTTGGACTCTGCTAATGAGGAAATAATAACATATTGCTAAGCCCATCACCTAGGGGCGTGACAATCCTCTGTTTTTCAACCCAGTGTTTAGTGGTCATGATAATATTATCTGAGACTGTATCCAAGTGATATGACTGTTCTGACTGGGTCCTGACTGAAAAGGAAATTATAATGTATCCCTTGCTCAGCACCCAGATAATGTAACTCTTCTGTCTTGTCTCTGTCCAAAGGTGAAATCATGATGTATACCTGGATTCAGCTCATATGCACAATAATAGCTCTCATACCTAGACCTAGCCTGTGGGAGATATTTGACTTTCACAGGGAGTCTTAAGGCCATGAATAAAGTCCTAGATCTCCCAGCTGTAATAATTCACAGGAGATTATACTACTCGGGCATATCATATAAAGCCTGAATGTTACAAAGAGTTTCATAACAGGTACCTGCAACCAGGTCCTATTGTGACTCTTAGATGCATACACAACTGACACGATTTTCATCTTCACAAATGTACAGAGCCTACAAATAAAGTAGTTAATCTCACACACATAAGCGGTTGAAGCTTGAAATTGTTACTCTCATACATGAATCTGATCCATAGGTGGTTTGGTGATGTTTGAACTATGATTTAGCCAAACCGTAGTACTTTGACTTTCATACTGGAACACAATCTTCAAGTGGGATTGAGGCTCTTATATGTGATCTTTCCTATTTTTGAGATTGTGACACCTGTACTTCAACCCAACTTATAGGAGGTATTGACTCTCATACCCGAAGCCAGGACTTGTGTGGGACTGTGAAACTTATTTCTGAACATTTTTGAGTGTGTTATTGAGAAGTGTAACTTTGCACAGAATCTGAGTGCTTCGACTCTTCCTTCTAGGCCCAGAGCACAGTTGAAATTGTGACTTATGTGCACCAAGTACCTAAGCAATAAGTAACATCTTTTTTGATAATGAAACATAGGGCACTTTTACATATCACTGAGACCACCAATTGGCTGATGTGAAATCTTGGCCTGAAGCCTGCCTACAGAGAGCACTGTGGTTTTTATTTAAGTTGATTACTTAAGTGATATGACTTCCTTCTACTGTCTTGGCCCTGCACTTCTGGTGGATTATGACACATAACTAGGTACTGCACTCAGGAGATAATGACTTTTTTGGGGGATGAAGTTTTTGCCAATAGGAAGCTTTGTAACATATTACCGGCTCAGCAACTAGGTGATGTTTCTTTTCTCTTGCCTGTGCCCTGACTGCCAGAGAGATTGTGACATATTGCTGAACCTAGCACCAAAGCGAGCTTACTACACTGCCTTGATCCTACACATAGGGGCCATTGTGATATATATTCAGGCCAATTGCCTAAGTGAAGTTTGTCTTCTCTCCTGCCTAAGTTCTGCTCAAAGGGGTATTTTATATATCACTGAAACCAGCATCCAGATGATGTGAATCTTCTATCAGAGTCCTGGCTGCAAGGACAATTCAGACGTTTCACCGGACCAGTATCCACTAAGGTGACGCAACTTTCCTTTTTCTCTCTGCCCACAGGTGATATTGTTCCATTTACCTGAGACCAGATAAAAAGCCTAATGATGATGCTTGTCCCCAGAGCCAGGACATGTGCAGGATCATTACTCTCATCCCTGTGTACTATTGTGACATAAGCCTTTGCCCAGCTCCTGAGTGATTTAATAGTCCTACCTTGTTATAGCCCGCAGATGACATTTGGACCTATACCTTTGCCAAGAACCTTTGTGATTTTACTCTTGTGTCCTAATAGGTTCTCAGAAGTGATGATAACATATCTCTGGAGCCATTGTCTAGGTTACATGACTCTCTTCTTCTGCATGAACCCTGCTTCCAGTGAAGAGTAGCATTTCTAAGCACTGCACCCAAATGTCATGAGTCTCTTGTCTGGGCTTTTTAAGAGGGGAGGCTTTGTGATATCACTCTGGGCCCATAATTTAGGTGATATGACTCTCCTCTACTACCTGGACACACTCCACAAAGGGCATTATGCCATAGAGCTGAGCCTAGCACCCAAGTTTTGTGACATTTCTGTTAGGTCCTTCTCTACAAAAAAAAAAAAAAAAAAATGGAGTATTTCTGGCTTAGGATACAGGTGATGTGGTTTTCTGCCTGTTTAATTACCACAGATGAGATGGTGCCATATATGTAGACACATCTAAAATGCATGATAAGGACTCTCATATGTGAACCCAGCCAATAGGAAATCTTTTGACTCTTATAACTAGGTTTAGGGAGATAGGTGATATCGAGGATCTCCTTCTGGTAAAAAGGCCACAGAAGATTACAAGATTCACACATATTTTATAACACCCTTGTGTTGTATAGAGAGAATCATAACAGGGCCTAGCACATGGAGAAAATTGGGATTCTCATATGCACATTCAGATGACAGTAACGGCTTTCACCATTACAGATGATGAAGGCAACTGTCCTACATACAAATAGAACATGTGTGATATTGTAAATCTAATCCCTGGAATTTTATTCCATCATGACTGTGATATAAACCTTTGCCAAGCAACTGTGTAAGTTCACCCTTCAGACTGGTTCCAGCCTACCTATGGGATTTTGATATCTACCTAAGCCAACCTTGAAGTGATGTGACTCAGCCAACCTTGAAGTGATGTGACTCTTTTGCCTGGAACCTCCACTCAGAATTATAACATCATTGGATCCAGCACACAGGTGATGTTACATTCTTGCTTGTGCCATGCTCACAGATATCATTCTGACATATTACAGTGTTCATCAGTTAGAAGATGTCACTATCCTCTCTGGAAAGGGCCTTGAACATGGGGCAAAATAGTGACAAGTTTCTAGGCCAAGCACACAAGTGATAATGCTCTTTGGCCAGGGCTATCCCGAAAAAGGGCATTTGACAGATCACAGGACCTATCATGTAGGTGATATGGCTCTTCTGCTTAAAACTTGCCCAATTGAATAGTGACATACTACTAGGTGATGGAACTCTTTTGCCAGGGCCATGCTTTCAAAAATGCTTTGTCACTTATCTCTGGGCCTATCACCAAGGTGATGGGACTTCCTGCTTGGTCCTGCCCACATGAAGTATTGAGATATAAGTGTGGGATCTGCACCGAAGTGATGTAACTCTCTTGCCTGGGTCCTTTTCTAAGGGGGACTTGTGAATATCTCAGTACACAGGACCATGTGATGTGGCTCCTCAACCTGGCTTTTGCCCACATATTAAATTGTGACATATAGCTAAAGACGTATCTAGGTAATATGACTCTTCTTCTGTCTGAACCCAGCCTACTGGTGACATTGGGCCATATTTCTAAGCCCATGACCTAAGTGATGTGACTCCATCTTTGTCTAGGGCTTTACAATGGTAAGATTATGACATATTGATGAGCTCAGCACTTAGGTAATGTGACTCTTGTTTTGTAACTGAACAATGCCCACGAACAGATCTTTTGCCATATTTCAGGGCCCAGTACCCAGATGAAGTTGCCCTTCTGCCTAGGTTGTGCATAAAGAGGAAATTGTGGCATATTTCTTGGCCTAGAACCCTAATGATGTGACTCTCCTGCTTCTGCTGGGACAACAGGAGGTATTTTGACATATCTTTGGCCCATTTTCTAGGTGTTTTCGCTCTTACCACTTTGCTTAATTTCTTCCATGTGTGGTTGTATTATATTGCTGACTCCAGCCTGCAGTTAATGTGGCCCTCTTTCCTAGGCACTGCTTACAGAGGGCATCATGACATATTGCTTGACAAAGAACTTAAGTGATGTTAACATTCTGCATATGTTGCTAACAAATGGCATTATGGCAAATACCTTGCTTCAGTCCAAAGGTATGATGATCAAGCTTATGTTGGGATTCAGCCAATAGGAGATATTTTTCCTCTCACCACTGGCTTTAGGTCAAAGAGTCAGGTTATTCATTGCATGTTTCTACAAAGCTTGCAGTAGTTTACAACACTAACTCATGTAATAAAAACTTCTTGGGTGATACAAAGAATTTCTTAACAGTGCGCAGCAAACAGTTAAGATTATGATTCTTGACTACACACTCAGATGAAAGTAAGTTTTTACCATCCTACATTTACAAAGCCCATTGTTGAGATCCTGAGTCTAAAAAGTGAATACACCACAGAGATGGAATTGTGACTTTCACAAATGAATATGGTCACAGGTGGGATGGTGACTCATTTTTGGAGCCAGCTCTCAGTCATAGTAATGATCTCATCCCTAACACCAGCCTATAGGAGAGATGCTGACTGTCATACCTGGGTTTAGGGCAATATGTATAATCATAATTCTGTAAATGCCTGTAGGCCTCAGAGAGGATTGCAACTCTCATGCATATTGTATAACATTCTCAGGTGTTATAGAAAGTGTCATACAATGGCAAGCACACACATGAGATTGTGACTCTCTTATACACAGATAGCTAACATTTAATGGTATCACCCTTAAAGATGAGGAGATTTTGTCAGATTTCTTGCACTAGTACCTGGTGTTGAGAACTTTTAGTTTAAATTTCATTCCATTAGGGCATTGTTACATATCACCGGATCAGAATCAAAATAATGTGACTCTTCTTCCAGGGCCCTGCAAACAGAGGATATTTTCTGATATCTCCAGGCCTATTGGCTATGTAATATCTCTCTCCTGCCAGTACCTTGCCCACAGGAGACACTGTGACATAGTGCTAGATGTAGAATCTAGGTAATTTGACTCATCCCTCCTGCCTGAATCCTCCTCACTGAAAAAATTGTGATATACCATCGAGTGCAAAGCCTAGGTGATGGAAGTCCCCTTTTTCTCCTGGACTCCGTCAAGAGACGTAATTATTACATATTGGTGAGCAGAGCACCCATGTGGTATCATTATCTATTTTTATAAGAAACCTATTTATACCGGGGATGGTGGCATGTTACTTGCAGTTGTACCCAGGTGATGTGGCTCTTCTGCCTGGTTTCTGCCCATAGGTAAGATTTTGGCATATAACTAGGGAAGCATTTAGGTGATATGACTCTCCCTTTCTGCTGGGCCCTGTTTACTGGGGATACTGGGCTATATCTCTGAGCCCATGAACTAAGGGAAGTCACTCTCTTTTTCTGCTGGGTCTTTACAATGGAGAGATTGTGAAATAATGCTCAGCCTAGCAAGCAGGTTATTTGATTCACCTCTTTTTTTTATCAAATCATGCCCACAAACAAATTTTGGCCTATTGCAGGGCCCAGCACCCAGATAATGTTACAGTTTTACATGGGTCCTGTATTTAGAGAATATTATAACATACTGCTGGGCCCAGTACCCTGAAAATATAAAACTCATGACTTTGCTGTAGCCAGAGAAGGTATTTTCACAGATCCTGGGCCCATTATGTAGGTGTTTTGGCTCTCATCTTTTTGCTGTTTTTTTTTTCATTTTTGTTTTTGTTTTTTTCCACATAATGGATTGTTCCATATTGCTGAGTCCAGAACTCAGTTAACATGACTCTAATTCCTATCCACTACCTAGAGAGGGCATTGAGGCATATTGCTTGGCACAGCACCTAAGTGATGTTACCCTCTGGCCTACATTTTGCCCACAAATTGGACTATGACTTCAGTTCACAGGCATGATGGTCAAATTTATATTGAGATTCAGCCAATAGGAGATATTTTACCTTTCATTGCTAGGCTTCGGGCAATACATAAAGTCTGGGTTGCATATTTGTACCAAGCTCACAGAGCTTTACAACACTAACTCATAATGTATGAACTTCTTTGGTGGTATAGTTTGGTGATAGGGACCATTGAAGAGTTCAGTTTGAGATTCTTGATTACATACCCAGGTAAAAGCAAGTGTTGTCATCATTCTACATGTCCAAAGGCCACTGTCAAGAACCTGAGTTTTACAATTGAATGCAGTACAAAGTTGGAATTGTGACCTTCATATGTGGATCTGGCCAAAGGTGGGATTGTGACTTATTTCTAGATCAAGCTCACAGGCATAAAAATGAGTCTCATTTCTAACCCAGCCTATAGAAGGGATGCTGACTATTATGCCTGGGTTTAGGGGACTATGTAAGGTCATGAATCCATATGAACATGTACGCCTTAGCATGGTTTGAAACTCTCATGCATGATGTATAAAGCTTTTGAATATTGTTGAGAGTCATGCAACAGCCCAGGATACTTGTGAAATTGTTACTCTCATATACACACCCAGCTCAGAGTTTATAGTGTCACTCTCAAAGGCAAAGGGATTTAGCCTATTAATAGGTGTAGTGCTTAGGTGTTGAGACTATTTGGCTTAAATTCCTTTCCTTCGGCGGATTGTGACATATCACGGTGTTATAATAATAATAATGTGACTCTTCTGTTTGGACCTTGCCAAAATGGGATATTATCACATATCTATGCGTCTATAAGCTAGATGTTTTGTCTCTTCTGACAGTGTCCTGCACTGAGAAGACATTGTGAAATATTGTTTGGCTTAACATCTAGGTAATGTGACTCTCATCTCCTGCCTGAACCTTGCTCAGCAAACAAATTGCAACATACCGATGATTGAAAAACCTACATGATTTGACTCTCCTTCATATTCTAGACTCTACCAAGAGACAGTGTAATTACATATTGCAGAGTCCAGCACATAGGTGGAGTGACTCTCCTCTCTTTTTTCGTCCCTGTCTATAGTGGGCTTCATGACATATTATTTGAAACTGTACCCAGGTGAAGTGATTCATCTGACTAGGCCCAGCATACAAATGAGATTATGCTGTATCACTAGTTCAGTGTCGAGGTGAGTTGACTGCCTTTCCTTCTCCCTGCTTTCAGGTGAAATTTTGACCTATACCTGGGTTAAGCACGCGTGGACAAACATAACTCTCATACCTGGACCCAGCCAGTAGGAATATTTTGATTCTCATAGCCAGTCTCATGGCCGTGGGTAAAGCCCTGTGTTTTTCACTCATATAAGAGTCATTAAGGATTATAATACTCAGGTATATCATATAAAGAGTTAACGGTGCAAAGAGGGTCATAACAGAGACCAGCAACCAGGTAAGAATGTGACTCTTTTATGCACACTTAGCTGAAATGATTGTCATTCTCACATATTAACAGGGTCTAGGAATGCGGTACTAAATCTCACACATAAAAAGCAGTCGATGTTTGAAATAATTACCCACATACATGGACCTGATCCACAGGTGGTTTGTTAACATTTGAACCAGGATTCAGAACACCTGTGGTGCCATGACTCCCCTGCTGGACCACAATGTTCAAGAGAGATTGCGGCTCCTATACATGAATCTTGCCCGTTGTTGAGATTTTGACTTCTCCATTTTGACCCAACTTATAGAAAGAATTGACTCACATACACAAAACCAGGACTTGTGTGGGATGCGAAATTTATTTCCGAACATATAGAAGAGTGTGATTGGGACAGGATACTATGTCCAGCAAATGAATAATTTGAGTCGTTTTCTGGGCCCAGATCACAGAAGTAATTGTGCCATATGTGGGACAAGCACCTAAGCAATAGATGACATCCATCGTGGCTCTGCCTTCAAAGGGAAATTTTACATATGTCACTGGGACCATCATCCAGATGATGTCAGTTATCTGCCTGAAGCCTTTCTACAAAAGGAATTTTGTTATATATCTAGGTCCATCATATAAGTGATGTGACTCCCTTCTACTTCCTTGGCCATGTACTTACAGGGCATTGTGACAAAGAACTGGGTACTGCATTCAAGTGATGTGATTCTTCTTTTTGGGTTCTGCCAACAGGAAGCATTGAACATATCACTTGGCTCAGTACCTAGGTGATGTTTCTTCACTTTTGCCTTGGTCCAGACCACAGGGAGATTGTGACATACTTCCTGGGACCAACACCTATGTGAGGCCACTCTACAATTTTGTTACTGCACAGAATAGACATTGTGACATACATCTAGGCCAATTGCCTTGTGAAGTGAGTCTCCTCTCTTGCCAAAGTCCTGCCAAGAGAGGGGGTTTTGATATGTCACTGAAATCCAGGTGATGTTACTCTTCCACCAGGTTCCAGCCCACAAGGTGAATTGTGAGGTTTCAGTCGCCCAGACCCACATAGGTGATGGGACTTTCTTTTGTTCTCTCTGGCCACAGATGATATTCTGCCATATACCAGAGACCAAAAAAAAAAAGCCTAGTAACAACTCATATGACTGGAGCCTACAAATTGTGCAGGATGGTGACTCTTGGACTTAAGCCTTTCCATAAGTGTAATTGGGACATGTACCTTTGCTCAACTCCTGAGTGATTTAATAACCTGCCCAGGTATAGCAAATGAGATTTTGACAGATACATTGGTCAAGCACCTTGGTGATTTGACTGATGTATCTTAAAATGTCCTCAGGGGATATTGTAACATATTTCTCTACCCTTCATCTAGGTTACATGACTCTTCTCTCCTGCCTGTACCCTGCTTCTTTTGGAGATTGTAGTATTTATAATCCCTGCATCCAAATGATATGACACTTTTGCCTGGGACCTGTCAACAGGAAGCATTTTGACAAAATTTTGGGCCCACCATTTACGTGATATTTCTCTCCTCTCCTTCCTAGACACCGTCCACAAGGGATACTGAACCACAAATCTGGACATAGCACATAAGTTATGTGATATTTCTGAGAGGGCCCTGACTACAAAAAGAATATTGGAATATTTCTGACCCAGCATTTATGTGATATGGCTGTTAGGCCTCCTACTTAACCACAGAGTGAATTGTAACATATACCTATGCATGGCTCACAGCCATGATAATAACTCTCATATGTGGACTCAGACAATACAGGATATTTTGCATCTTGTAACTCACTTTAGGGACATGTGTGATGTCCTGGATCTCCTTCTTGTACAAAGGTCACAAAATATTACAACACTCATACATATTTTACAAAGTCTTTGGGTTATACACACAAAGTCAAATAGGTCTCAGCACACAGATGAAATCATGAGTCTTGTTTGCACACCCAGCTGAAAGTAGGAACTCATTATCCCACATGGATAAAGGTAACTGTCACACATGAAACAGAATACGTGTGGTAAGATGGTAAATCTCATCTTTGGAATTTTCTGACAGTGTGAGTATGATATAAATTTTTGCCAAGCACTAGTGTAATTTGATGCTCCGGACTTTTTCCAGCTCATAGGTGGGGTTATGAAATCTACCTAGGCCAACCTCAAGGTGACATGACTTTCCTGCCTTGTCCTATCTCTCAGTAAAGATTGTGACATATCATTGGGTTTAGCTCCCAGGTAATGTTACATCCTTACTTGCACCCTTCCCACAAAAATTATTGTGACATATTTCTGTGTTTACCTCATAGTTGATGTGAGTCTCCTCTCTGGAATGGGCACTGCACAACACAATGATAGTGACATAATGCAAAGACCGGTGCACAGGCAAGGGTGCTCCTTATCCTGTGGATGCCTGGAGGGCAATGTGACATATCTCTGGGTCTATCACCTACATTATGTGGCTCTCCTGCTAGGGTCCTTCCAACCTTGAAAGTGACGCTCTTCTAGGCCAGGCACACAGCCAATGGTACCCTTTTCCAGGGCTATGCTTCACACAGTACATTGTGACATATCTCTGGGCCTGTCACCTAAATGAAGTGACTGTCTCCCTGGGTCCTAACCAGATGAAGCATTGTGTCATAAGCAGAGAACCTTCACCTAGTATGATGTATCTCTCTTGGCTAGGTGCTGTGTTAAGAGCAATTTGTGACATATCACAGGACCCAGCACCCAAGTGATGTGGCTCTTCTGCATAGTTTCTGTCCACATGTTAAATTGTGACATATTTTGATGGAAGCACATAGGCGATATGGCTGTCCTCACCTGCCTGAGCTCTGCCTAGCTGGAATATTAGGACATATCTCTGAGCCCATGACCTAAGTGATGTGACTCTCTTTTTCTTCCTGAGCCTTCACAATAGGAGGATTTTTTCACATTGCTGAACCCAGGACTCAGGATATGTGACTCTCCTCTTTCTCCTGAACCATGCCTAGAAAAAAGAAATTTGACACTTATTATTGCCCAGCACACAGATCATGTTACTCTTCTGCATGGGATCTACATATAGAGATAATTATGGCATATTGTATATTGCTGGGCCCAGCACCCTTAAGATGTGATGCTCCTGCCTTGCTGCTGATACCGAATGTATTTTGGCATAGATTTGGCCCATTATGTAGGTGTTTTGGCTCTCATAACTGAGCTGGGTTTTTTACACATGTGAAATTGTGTCATATTTCTGGGTCCAGCCCCCAGTTAATGTGACCCAATTTCCTACACCCTGCATACAGAAGGCATGGTGACGTATTGCCGGGCACAGCATCTGAGTGATGTTACCATTCTGCACAGTGTTTTGCTCACATATGTGATTATAACATATACCCAGTTTAAGTTCACAGCCATGATGATCAAACTTATATTGGAATTCAGCCAATAGAAAATATTTGCCTTTCATTGTTAGGGTTGGGGCAATAGATAAGGTTCTGGGTTGCATATTTGTACCAACCTCACAGAAACTTACACAACTAACTTACATTTTATCGACTCTTTTGTGGTAGAAATTTTCATAGCAGGGGCCAGCAAAAAGTTCAAATTGGGACTCTTGATTACACACCCAAGTGGAATTAAAAGTTGCCACCACCCCACATTTACAAAGCTCACAGTTGAGTCTTATACCTAAACCTTTCCACAAGTGTAATTGTGACATATATTGTAGTTCAGTTCCTGAGTGATTTAATAATTCTGCCTAGATATAGCCTACAAAAGAGAGTTTGACAAATATCTGCATCACGCACCTTGGTGATTTGACTGTGATATCTAAAAAGTGTCCTCAGGCAAAATAGTCACATATTTCTGGACCCATTATTTAGGGTATATGACTCTCCTCTTTGACCTGTACCCTGCTTCCTATAGTAATTGTAGCTTGTCTAAACACTGCATTCAAATGACATGACTCTCTTTTTTGGAGAAACTCTCCTGTTGAGAGGTATTTTGACACATGCTTGAGCCCAGGTTTTAGGTCATATGACTCTCCTCTCCTGCCTAGACACAGCCCAAAATGAACGTTGTGCAACAGAGTTGGATTTAGCACACAAGTTATGTGATATTTTGGACAGGACCCTTCCTGCAAGAAGAATACTGGAATATTTCTGGCCCAGCATTTAGGTGATGTGGCTGTTAGGCCTGATTCATAACCATAGAGAAAATTACCTAGGCAGGGCTCACAGGAATAATAATGACTCTTATATATGGACTCATCCAATAGAGAATACTTTTACTCTTAAAATTCAGTTTAGGGACATGCGTGATGTCCTGAATCACTTTCTTGTACAAACGTCACAGAAAATTACAACACTCACACATATTTTACAGAGTCTTTGCTTTATACAGAAAGAGTTAAAGCAGGGTTCAACTCAGATGAAATTTTGAGTATTGTATACACACCCACCTGACAGTAAGGACTGTCATCATCTCTCATGGATGAAGGCAACTCTCACACATGAAAACAGGACATGTGTGGTATTGTAAATCACATCTTTGGAATTTTCTGACAGTGTGATTGTGATATAAATCTTTGCCAAGCACCAGTGTAATTTGACTCTCCAGACTTGTTCTAGCCCATATACGGGACTGTGATATCTACCTAAGCCAACCTCAAGGAGATGTGGGCCCTTCTCTCAGTAAGGATTGTACATATCACTGGATCTAGCATCCAGTTGATGTTCACATTCTTGTCTGTGCCATGCCAACCAAAATTATCGTGAACATATTTGTGTGTGCACCTCATAGGTGATGAAACTCTGATCTCTGGAATGGGCTCTGCACAAAGGAAGGATGGTGACATATTGTGAAGCCAGGCATGCAGATGTGGGCACTTTTTGCCAGAGCCATAGCATTGTGACATATCTCTGCACCTATCACCTCGGTTAAGCAGCTCTCCTGCTTGGGCCCTGACAACCTGGAGAATGGCATATTTCTAGGCCTGGCACACAGGTGATGGTACTCCTTTGCTAAGACTATGCTTCACAGAGGACTTTATGACCTATCTCTTGGGCCAATAAACTAGTTGATGGGACTGAATGCTTTGGCCTCACACACATAGAGCATTGTGACATGAAAGTGAAACCAGCCCCAAGGTGATGTAATTCTTTCACCTTGGTTCTGAACTAATGGGCACTTGCAGCATACCTTAGGACACAGCACCCAGGTTATATGGCTCTTCTGTCTGGTTTCTGCCCATTTGTTAGATTGAGATGTATACCTAAAGAAGCACCAATGAGACACTACTATATTCTTCTGTCTGAGTTCTGCCTACTGGGCACAGTGGGACATGTTTCTAAGCCCATGACGTAAGTGACATGACTCTCTTCCCCTGCCTCAGCCTTTAAAAAGCTGAAATTGTGATGTATTTCTGAGGCCAGGATTTAGGTTATGTGACTATTTCCTTTTTTCTGAATCATGCCCTCAGATGATGTTACTCTTCTGCTACAGTCTCAAATAAGGAGGGAGTGATTGCATAATGGTAGGCCCAGCACTCTAATGATGCTTCAGTCCTGCCAGTGCCAGAGCCAAAGAGAATATTTTGACATATCTTCAGCCAAATCTGTAAGTGTTTTGGCTTTCATCCCTTGGTTGAATTTTTTTTTTTTTACAAGTACAATTGTGTCATATTGCTAGGTCAAGCATCCAGATAATGTGGCCCTGCTTTCTAGATTCTGCCTAGAGATGGCACTGTGACATGCTGTGTGCTACAGCACCTAAGTGATGGTACTCTTTTTTGTAATTTTTTGCCCACAAATGGGACTATAAAATATACCTTGCTTCAGTTTACAGGTATGAAAGTCAAAATTACATTGTGATTCAGCAAATAGAAGATATTTTGCCTCTCATCGCAAGGCTCAGGGCAATAGGTAAAATCCTGGGTTGCATATTTGTACTAAGCTCACAGAACAATAATTAATATTGTATAAATTCCTTGGGTAGTACAGACAGTTTCCTAACAAGACCCAGCAAAAAGTTAAGATTGTGATTCTCAAGTACACACAAAATTGAAAGTAAAACT
This sequence comes from Hylobates moloch, assembly GCF_009828535.3. Classification (NCBI taxonomy): domain Eukaryota; kingdom Metazoa; phylum Chordata; class Mammalia; order Primates; family Hylobatidae; genus Hylobates; species Hylobates moloch. The sequence goes on along the minus strand of NW_026652300.1, from coordinate 3,149,803 downwards.
TGTCACCACCGCTCATTTAGAAAGCCCATTGCTGAGATACTGAGTCTAACAAGTAAAACAGTACAAAGATGGAATTGTGACTCTCATTTGTTGATTTTGCCACAGGTGCAAGCATCACTAATTTTTAGACCCAGCTCACAGGTGTAAAAATAAGTCTCATTCCTGAACTAAAAATAAATGAGAAATGTTGACTGTCATATCTGGGTTTAAGGCCATATATAATATTCAGAGTCAAAATGAGCATGTGGACCTCAGAGTAGTTTGTGAATCTCATGCATGTTGTATAAAACTCTTGGCTGTTCTAGAGGGTGTCATACAATGGCCCAGCACACACGTGACAATGTGACTTACATACATAGGAGTTAGCAGTTAAAGGTGTCACCCTAAAAGATGAGGAGATATTGTCATATCATTGTGCCTAATACCCAGGTGTAAAAACTGCTTTAATTGTTTCTCATGTGTGCATTGTGACGTATTGTTGGGTCAGAATCATAATAATGTGACTCTTTACTACTTGGTCCTGCCAAGTAGGGATATTATCACATGTATCTGAGCCTGTTTCTTGGGTGATTTGTCTATTTTGCTTGCGCTTTTTCACCAAAGAACATTGTGACAGCATTGGGGATAACATCTAGGAAATGTGACTCTTCTCTCCTGCCTAGGTCCTGCCCACTAAGAGAACTGTGACATAATGCTGACTGCAAAAACTGGGTAATGCAACTCTCCTCTTTATTCTGGAGTCTACCAAAACAGGGGATTATTACATATCGCTGAGCCCAGCACCTAGGTGATGTGAGTCTTCTCTGTTTCTCTAAGATTATAATGTATCCTGAGTTCACCATCCAGGTGATGAGACTCTCCTGCCGTGTTTCTGCCCACAGGTAAAATTTTGTTATATACCCAGCTTCAGATACCATGCAATAATATAATTATCATACCTGGACCCAAAAAGGAGAGATATTTTAATTCTCAGATCCATTCTTATGGCCATAAGCAAAGTAATGTTTCTCATAGCGGTATAAAGTTCACACAGTATTGTGACACTCCAGCATATCATAAAATGTGAGTACTACGATGAGTGTTATAACAGGGAACAGCAACCCAATGCTATTGTGATTATTGGATCCACACCCAGCTGACACGACTGTCATTCTCTCACAAGCACAGAACCTGCAAATAAAGTACTAAATCTCACCAAAAGAGCAGTAAAAGATTAAAATTGTTCCTCTCATACGTGGGTCTGACTCACAGGTGATTTGGGGATGCATGGTTCAGCACACCTGTGAGGCTGGGACTCTCCCCCTGGAACACAGTCATCAATTGGGATTGTCATCTTCTACATGGATTATGCCCATTGTTTAGATTGTGTCTCCTCTGCTTTGACCCAACTCACAGGAGGTGTTTACTTACGTACATAAAGCCAGGACTTGTGTGGGACTGTGAAACTTCCTTCTGAATATTTCCTGTTGTGTGATCAGGACTTAAAAGTTAGCCCAGCTCCTGAGTAATTTTACTCTCCCTTTTAGGCCATAACCCGAGATGAAATTGTAACATAGGTGGACCAAAAAGCTAAGCAATGGTGCCTGGGCCTGCCTACAAATGGCACTTTTACATATCACTGGGATGAGCACCCAGGAGATGTGTATTATTTGCTTGATTCCTGCCTATATAAAGCATTGTGGTTTTTCTCTAGGTCCATCATGTAAGTGATGTGACTCACTTCTACTGCCTTTGCTCTGTAATTATGGTGAATTGTGACACATAACCGGACACCATACCCAGAAATTGTGACACTCCATTCTGGGTTCTACAGACATAAACTTTGTAACATATCACTTGGCTTAGCACCTAGGTGATGTTTCTACTCTCCTACCTCACCTTGACCACAGGGGAGATTGTGACATATTGATAAACCCACCTCCAAGGTGAGGTCATTTTCATACTTTGGTTGTGCACCTAGTGGCCTTTGTGACATATATCTAGGCCAACTGCCTAGATATAGGTAAAGTGATTCTCCTCACCTTCTTAAGCCCTGCCCAACAGAAGAAATTTGGATATATCACTAAAACCAGCTTCCAGGTGATGTGCCTCTTCTTCCAGGGTCCTGGCCACAAGAAAGATCGTGACATCTCACTGGACCAGCACCCTCACAAGTCATGTGACATTTCGGCTTACTCTCTGTCCATAGATGATATCATGCCATATACTTGAGGGCAAATGAGAGGACTACTCATGACTCTTAAACCTGAAGCCAGGTCACATCCAAGATGGTGACTCCCATTCCTGAAACTTTCCACCAGTGTTATTGTGACATATTCTATTTCCCATCTCTTGAGTGACTTAATCATCTTGCCTAAATGTTGCCCACAAATGAGATTTGGACATATTACTCAGCTGAGCACCTTGGCAATTTGACTCTCCTGTGTTAAGAATATCCTCAGGAAGGATTGTAACATGGCTTTGGACACATCATCTAGTTGCCTTACTCTCCTCTGCTGTCTGAACCCTCCTTCCACTGGGGAGTATAGCATTTCCAATCATGCCATCCAAATGCTACGACTCTATTTCCTGGTGCCTTCAACATGAGACACTGTGACATATCTCTGGGCCTAGCATTTAAGTGATAGGAGTCTCTTCTTCTGTCTAGACCCTGCCCACAAGGGGCATTGTGCCATATATCTGGTTATAACCCCCAGTTTATGCAACTTTACTGCCAGGAATATGCCTACAAGGAGAATATTGGAACATTTCTGGCTCAGCATTTAGTGTACTTGGCTGTCATGCCTATTTCATAATCCACAAAGTAAATGGTTACATATACCTAGGCACAACTTACAGGCATGATAATGACTGTCATTTGTGGACCCGATAAATAGGGTTAATTCTGAGTCTCATAACTTGCTTCAGAAACATGAGTGATTAAATCACTTTCTGGTAAAAAAGAAGACAAAGAAGATTATAACAGCCTCAGATGTTTTACAAAGACCTTCTCCCATACAGAGAGTTTTATAACAGAACCCCAGAGAAAGGTTAAACTGTGAGTCTAATATGTGCACTCAGCTGACAGCAAGTACTGTCACCATCTCACATATATGACACCAATGGTCAATCATGAAAACAGGACATGTGTGGTATTATAAATCTCATCCTCAGAATTTTCTGCCAGTGTGAGTGATATAAATCTTCACCAAGCACCTGTGTGATTTTATTCTCCAGACTTGTTCCAGTCCACGTATGTTATTGTGATATCTACCTGGGTCAAACTTTAGGTGATGTGAAGCTCCTGCCTCGGCTCTGCTGTCATTAAAAATCATGATATATCACTAGATCCAGCACCCAGGTCATGTTACATTTTTGCCTGAGTGGGTGATAGTGACATATAACTGGGCCAGGCACAGAGATGACAGGACTTTTTTGCTAGTACCATGTCCTAAAGAGGGCATTGTGACAAATCTCCTGTCCTATCACCTAGGTGATGTTGTGCTCCTGCTTGGGTACTGCTTACTTGGATAACAACATAATGCACAGAGGTGATGGTACTTTCTTGCTAGGGCCATGTCCTAAAGAGGGCATTGTAACAAATCTCTGGGCCTATCAGCTAGGTGATTTTGCTCCCCTGCTTGGGTCCTGCTTACCTGGATAGTGGACATATTGCTAGGCTATGCACATAGGTGATGGTGCTCTTTCACCAGGGCCATGACTCAAGGAGGACATTGTGACATATCTCTGGGCCAATCCCCTAGGTGATGTGCCTCTCTGCTTGTGCCCTGCCCACATTGAGCATTGTGATATTTTTTGTACTTATTTTTTGTAACCCTCTTGCCTGTGTCCCATCTTAAGGAAGTCTTGTGACATATCTTAGCACCCAGCATCAAGGTGATGTGACTCTTCTGCCTGGCTTCACCTCACATGTTAGATTGTGTTATATACCTAGGAAGCACCTAGGTGATATGACTCTTCTCTTCTGCATGAGTCCTGCCTACTTGGGACATTGAGCCATATATATGAGCCTGTGTCTTAACTGATGTGAATCTTTTTTTCTGCAAGAGCCTTTAGAATGGGGTGATGTGACATATTGCTCAGCCCAATACTTAGGTAAGATGACTCCTTTTTTCCTGAACTATGCCCATGAAAAGGAACTTTGATGTATTGCTGGACCCAGCATGAAAATGACATTTCTCTTCTTACTAGGTCCAGCATAAAGAGAGAATTATGGCCTATTGCTGGGACCCCCACCCTGATGATGTAACTCTTTTGCCTGTGCCAGAATAACAAAGTATTTTTACATACCATGGGCCTATTCTATAGGTAATCTTGTTCTCATCATTAATATGCATTTCTTTTTCCTATATTTTCTACACTTGGGTTTGTGTCTTATTGCTAGGTCCAGCACCCAGTTATCATGACCCCAATTTGTAGACCCTGCATTGAGAGGGCATTGTGACATATTGCTTGGCACAGCACCAAACTATGCTACCTTTCTGCAAAGTTTTTTTTCTATAAATCATATGAAATTTTCATTGCCTCATTTCAGATGCATTATGATCAAACTGAAATTGAAATTTCACCAATAGTAGATGTTTTGCCTTTCATGGCTACACTTAGAACAATAGGTAAGGTTATGAGTTGCAAATTTGTATAAAGTTCACAGAAGGTTACAACAGTAACACATAATCTATAAACTCCTTGGTTGGTACACAGAGTTTTATAACAGGGCCCAGCAAAAGTTAAGGTTTTGACTCTTGATTACACATGCAGGTGAGAGAAAAATTTGTCAACATCTCACATTTACAAAGCCCACTGTTGGAGTCTTGAATCTAACAAGTAAATAAAGTACAAAGGTGGAATTGTGACTTTCATATATGGATCTTGCTACAGGTGAAATGGTAACTCACTTCTGGACCCACATCAGGGGCATAATAAACTGTCTTCTTTCTGAACCTAGCCTATAAAGAGGGATGTTGCCTATCATAACTGAGTTTAAAGCAGTATGTAAGATTGTGAGTCAATAGGAGCATGTAGGCCTCAGAATGGATTGCAACTCTCATGCATGTGGCTTAAAGCTTTTGAATGTTGTAGGGTGTGTCATAGGATCACCCAGAATACACATGAGATTGTGACTCTTATATACTCACCAAACAAACAGTCAAAGTTGTCACCCTAATAGATGAAGAGATTGTGCCATATCACTAGGCCTAGTACCTCTAAGTGTCGATAATTTCAGGCTTAAATTCTTTTCCATGGTTGCTTTGTAAAACATCCCTGGGTTAGAATCATAATAGTTTAACCATCTGCTTGGACCCTGACAATAGGGGATATTATCACATGTCTTTAGGCCTGTCAGCTAAGTGGTGTGTCTCTCCTGCCAGTGCCCTGCCCACAAAGGACACTGTGACATATCACTAGATAAAGCATCTAGGTAATGTGAATCTCCTCTCCTGCTGAATCCTGCCCACTGAAGAAATTGTGACATACCACTGAGTGAAAAACCTAGGTGATGTAACTCTCCTCTTTGTCCTGGACTCTGCCAAGAGAGTCCCAGAATATGTGCTGAGCCCAGTCCCAAGAGAATTTGACTATCCACTTTTTTTAAACCCTGTAGGGTTACCCCCCAGTAGGCATGATGACATATTATTTGAGACTGTAGCCAGGTGATAATGACTCTTCTGACTGCATCTGCATCTACAGTGCAGATTAAAATGTATCCCTGGATCAGAATCCAGATGATGAGACTCTTCTGTCTTGTCTCTGTCCAAAGGTGAAATCATGACATATAACTGGATTCAGCTCATATGCACAATAATAACCTTATGGCCATGGGTAAAGTTCTGTATTACCCACCTGTAAGAATACACAGAAAAGTATTCCACTCAGGCATATAATATAAAGCCTGAGTGGTACAAAGAGTGTCATAACAGGCACCCGAAACCAGGTGGTATTGTGACTCTTAGATGCACACTAAGCTGACACAATTGTTATTCTCACACATGAACAGAGCCTACCAATGCAGTGCTGAACCTCACACACATAAGCCATTGAAGCTTGAAACTGTTACACTTTTACATGAATCTGATCCACAGGTGTTTGATGACATTGCAACCATGATTAAGCATAAATGTGGTGCTGTGTCTCTCTTATTAGAACACAGTCTTCAAGTGGGATTGGGGCTCTTACACATGGATCTTCCCATTGCTGAGATTGTGACTCCTGTATTACGACCCAACTCATAGAATCTGTTGATTCTCATACCCAGAGCTAGGACTTGAGTGGATTGAAAATTATTTTTGAACCTTCTTGAAAGTGTGATTGGGTCATGTAACTCTGCCCAGCACATGAGTAATTTGATGCACATTTCTAGGCCCAGACCACAGATGAATTTTTGCCATATGCGGAACAAGCCCCTAATCAATATATAATATCATCCTTGTCTCTGCCTACAAAGGGCACTTTTATATATCACTGGGACCATCACCCAGGTGATGTGATTTACCTGCCTGAAAACTGCCTAAAAAGAGAATTGTGTCTTATATTTAGGTCCATCATGTAAGTGATGCGACTCCCTTCTACTGTCTTGGCCCTGCAGTTACAGAGCATTGTGACACAAAGCAGGCTACTGCACCCAGGAAATGTGATTTTTTGGGGTGTTCTGCCAACATAGTAACATATCATTTGGCTCAGCACCTAGGTGATGTTTCTTCACTTTTCATTCTGTCCTGACCACAGGGAGCTTGAGACATATTCCTGGGCACAGCACCAAGGTGAAGTCACTCTTTAGCCTTGTTACTGCAGTTAATGGTCATTGTGACATAATCTAGGCCAATTTCCTAGATGAAGTGAGTCTTCTCTCATGCCAAAGTCCTTCCCACAGAGGGTTTTTTTTTAATATATCACTGAAACCAGCATCCAAGTGATCAGACACTTCTGCAAGGGTTTTGTCCACCAGGTGGATTGTGACATCTCACTAGACCTGCACCCATGTAGGTCATGTGAGTTTCTTGCCTTCTTTCTGGCCACAGGTGATATTGTGTCATATATCTGAGACCAAAACAAAAGCCTAGTAACAACCCATATGTTTGGAGCCAGGACATGTGCAGGATGGTGACTCTCATTCTTAAATCTTTCCACAAGTGAAATTGTGACACATACCTTTGCCCAGCTCCAGAGAGATTTAATAATTCTCCCTAGGTATGGCCCACAAATGAGATTTTGACAAATACCTGGCCAAGTAACTTGATGATTTTACTGTGCTATTTTAACAATGGCCTTAGGAGGGATTGTATCATATTTCTGAACACATCATCTAGGTTACATGATTCTCCTCTCCTGCCTGTACCCTGCTTACTTTGGTAATTGTAGCATTTCTAAACACTGCATCTAAATGATACGACTCTCTTTCCTGGGCCCTGTCAACAGGAGGCATTTTGACATATTTTGTGGCCTATCATTTAGGTGATATTACTCTCCTCTTCTTCGTGGACACTGCCCACAAGGGACATTGTGCCACAGAGCTGGACCCAGCACACAAGTCATGTGGCATTTCTGACAGGACCCTGTCTAGAAAGATAATATTGAAATATTTCAGGCCCAGAATTTAGGTGATGAGGCTGTTCTGCCTGCTTCATAACCACTCATGGAATTGTAACATATACCTAGACAAGGCTCACAGGAAAGATAATGACTCTTAGATGTGAACTAAGCAAATAGAGAATATTTAGGCTCTTATAATTAGGTGTAGGGACATGTGTGATATTATGGATCACATTCTTGTACAAAGGTCACCAAAGATTACAACATTCACACATACTTTATAAAGTCTTTGGGTTACACAAGCAGGACCAATGTAGCACTGAGCACACAGGTGAAACTGTGAGTCTTGTATGCAAACCCAGCTGACAGAAATAACTGTCATCATCTCACATGGTTGCAGCCAACCGTCACACATAAAAGCAGGACATGTGTGGTATCATAAATCTCACCTTTGACATTTTCTGACAGTGTGATTTTGATATACATATTTGCCAAGCACCTGTGTAGTTTGACTTTCCAAAATGGTCCCAGTTTACATGTGAAATTGTGATATCTACCTGGGTCAACCTCGAGGGGATGTGACGCTCGTGCCTGGGTTCTTCTCTCAGTAAATGTTGTGACAGATCACTGGATCTAGCAGCCAGGTGATCTTGCATTCTTGCCTGTGCCATGTCCACAAAAATTACTGTGACATATTCCTGTGTCCACCTGATAGGTGATGTAACTCTCATCTTTGGAATGGGCCCTGCCCAAAGGAAGGATAGTGACATATCACAATGCCAATCACACAGGTGAGGGTATTCTTTTGCCAGAGCCATGCTGAAAGTAGGGCATTGTGACATACCTCTAGGCCTAAGTTATGTGGCTCCCCGGCTTGGGCCCTGCCAACCTGGAGAGTGACATATTTCTAGGCCAGGCACACTGGTGAGAGTACTCTTTAGCCAGGGCTATGCTTCATAGAGGACACTGTTACATGTCTCTTCAGCAATCACCTGGTTGAAGTGACTCCCTCTCTGGGATCTACTCACATGGAGCATCGTGGAATAAGCAGAGAATTTGCACCTTGTTTATGTGTAACTCCCTTTGCTGGATGATATCCTAAGACAGTCTTGTGACATATCTCAGGACCCAGCACCAAAGGGATGTGGCTCCTCTACCTTGTTTCTGCTTACATGTTACATTCTGCATATTTGAAGGGAAGCACCTAGGTGATATGACTTTCCTCGTCTCAATGAGCCCTTCCTACTAGAAACATTTGGACATATTTCTGAGCCCATGGTCTAAAAAGGTGACTCTATTTTTCTGCCTGGGGCTTCACATTAAGAGGATTTTGGCACATTGCCGATCCCAGCACTCAGAATATGTGACTCTCCTCTTGTTCTCGAACCATACCCACAAAAAAAAAGAATTTGGACCTATTGCAGGGCCCAGCATCCCAGTGATGTTACTCACCTGCCTCGGTTTTGCATAAAGAAGAAGTTATGGCATATTGCGTATTGATAAGCCCAGCATCCTTATGATATGACTCTGTAGCCTGTATTGGAACCACTGAAGGTATTTTGACATATCTTCGGCCCATAATGTAGATGTTTTGGCTCTCCTAACTTGGCTGGGTATTTTCCACATGTGAGATGTTTTCATATTGCTGGCTCCAGCACCCGGTTATTGTTACCTAATATCCTATACTCCGCCTAGAGAAGGAATTTTGACATATTGCCTGGCACACCATATAAGTGATGTTTCCCTCCCACATACTTATTTGGCCACATATGGGATTATGACACATATCGTGCTTTAGTTCACAGGCATGATAATCAAACTTATTTTGGGATTCAGCCAATAGGAGATGTTTTACCTCTCATCATTAGGCTTAGGGAAACAGGTAAGTTCCTGGGTTACATATTTCTGCCAAGGTCACAGAAGCCTACAACACTGAGTTGTATTTTTTTAAACTCGTTGGTAGTAGAATGTTTCATTACAGGGCCCAGCAAAAAGTTCAGATTGAGATTCATGGGTACACACCCAGGTGAAATCAAAAGTTGTCATCATCCAACATCTACAATGCCCAAGGTTGAGGTCCTGAGTCTAACAAGGGAATACAGCACAAAGTTGGAGGTTTGACTTTTATATGTTAATCTGACAAAAGTTGGGATGGTGACTCATTTCTGGACCCAGCCCATTGACATAACAATGAGTCTTCCTCCTTAACCCTGCCTATAGGGGAAATGATGACTATCAAACTGGAGTTTAGGGCCCTATGTAAGATTGTGAGTCCATAGGAGCAAGTATGCCTCAGAGAACTTTGCAATTCTTATGCAGGTGTATAAAACCCTCAGCTCTTGTAGAGAGTGTTATATATTGGCCCAACACACATGTGAGATTGTGACGCTAATATATACATTCAGGTAAAATTTAAAACTGTCACTCTCAAAGATGAGGAGATTGTGTCATATGACTGATCATAGTATCCAGGTGTTGAGACTTTTTGGCTCATATTCCTTTCCATGGGTTTATTATTATACATCAATGGGACAGAATCATAATAACGTGACTCTTCTGCCTGGGCCCTGTCAATAGGGGATATTATTACTTATTTGGTCTTTTCAGCTATGTGATGTGTTTCTCCAGCCTGTGTCCCACACCCAGAGGACATTTTAAAATATCACTCCACTCTCTTGCCTGGGTCTTGCTTATTGAAATGTAACTCCGCTCTCCTGCCTGGGTCTTGCTTATTGAAGGAATTGCGACATATAGCTGAATGCAAAACCTAGGT
>NW_026652300.1:3138781-3139326 GCF_009828535.3 Hylobates moloch | reverse complement strand
TATTTATTATTATTCCTATATATATGTATATATATATGTGTGTGTGTATATATACATTTTTTTTATGATTGTCAGGCTTTTCATGGTTTATTGGAATTTTAAGTAATTTTGTGGAGTTTTTTCTATTTTTGGAAAAGTAAAATTAAAAATTGAAAAGGAGTGTGTTGCAGGTGTGGGTCACTTTAAGCAGTATGGACATCTTCATAATATTTTACCTTCCAACCCTTGAAAAACAGCATGCTTAAAAGTGTGTTCTTGTGTGGATGTGGTGGTTCATACCTCTATTCCCAGCACTTTTGGAGGCCGAGTAGGGTGCATAGAGACTTCAAGAGGTACAGACGATCCTGGCCAACATAATGAAAGCCCGTCTCTACTAAAATACAAAAAATTAGCTGGGTTTGGTGGTGCATGAATGTAGTCACAGCTACTGTGGAGTCCAAGTCAGTGGAATTACTTGAACCAAGGAGGTGGAGATTGCAGTGGAGCTGAGATTGTGCCACTGGACTCCAACCTAGCTCCAGAGTGATAGTCCATCTCAAAAGATA
>NW_026652300.1:3137080-3138583 GCF_009828535.3 Hylobates moloch | reverse complement strand
AAAAAAAAAAAAAAAAAAAAAAAAAAAAGAAAACTGTGTTGCTTAATTTTTATATTTTTGGAGTTTTTCTGTTTTCCTTTTGTTACTAAATTCTAGTTCCATTCCATCTGGGCTATAAATAATTTTCTGTAAAATTTCAAGTAAAAAATAATTAAGACTTCTTTTGTGGTGTCACATGTGATTCATCTAGGAAAATGTTTTATGCGCTATTGAAAAGGATGTCTATTCTGTTGTCTCTATACTTTCTTAGGTGTGATTATTGTACAGTTCATTCAAATTTTTTCCCTTATTGATATTCCGTCTTGCTTTATTTATTACTGAAAGTGGGGTATTGATGTCTACTTCCATTATCTGATGCTGCCTATTTTTTATTCAATTCTGTCAATGTTTGATTTATGTGTTTGGAATAACTGTCCTGCATTTATAAGTTCTCTGTGAATGAACCCTCTTACTATATTTGAATGTCCTACTTTGTCCCTGGTGAATTTTGACATAAAATAGATTATATAAATATAACAGTTTTCAACTTAATAAGTTGTTATCTCTTCTCTCATTTGATTAACACTTGCATGGAATGTATTTTTATACTGTTATATTCAGTCTAATTTTTATTACATCTGAAATGAGTCTCTTAAAGACATGACCTGGTTACATCCTGATATATAGATTACAATATAGCCACATTTTTTTTTTTTCATTTGGAAGGATACTTTTGAAGGCTATAGTATTCTTTCTTAGGCTTTTTATTTCAGTGTTTTAACTGTGTCATCTTATTCCCTTCATGCCCAAAAGATTGACATTCATAAATTTACTGGTAATCCCGCAGAAGCATATATATGAATAACATATCTACTTTTTTTTCTGAATTCCAGATTCTCTTCTTTTCTGTGACTTTCAAAACATTGCTTATGTTTTGTCTTGTTAGAAATCTCTTTGTGTTAACCTTAGTTGAAAGTGTCTGAGCTTCTTGATTTTCTTAAATTTTTTTACAAATGTTGAAGTGCATATTAGTCTTTTTCTGTACTTCTACTGAACAATTTTCATTCCATTTTGTGATTTTTATCTTTTTGTTGGTTTCATTTATTTATTTTTATTTTTTTCTTTATTTCTATTTTATGGATTAAGCATCATTGAGATGGTGATTTTAATTTTTTAGCATTTTTTTAAATAGATCTAAACTAATCCAAATTGCCTCTGGTAATTTTTATATCTCCATTTTTTATAACTGATTCCTGGATATTCATTTTTATCTTTGATTGAGCCATATCATCTTGATGTTTTGTATATGTTGTAATCTTAGGTTGCAATTTGCATAATAAAAAGCAACATTTCAAAATCTCTATTAAGTGGCTTTGGGGGAATATGATACCAATTTCTTAGGCTAGAGATTCTTGGAGTCTCTCAAGCCTGTTCTTTGGATGTTTTTTCTGATCTTGTGTGTTTTTTAGTTAAAAAAGATTCCCCATGTTTTTTTTTTTTTCTTTTTCCATTTATTTATTTATT
>NW_026652300.1:3101001-3137019 GCF_009828535.3 Hylobates moloch | reverse complement strand
ATTTATTTATTTATTTATTTATTTATTTATTTATTTATTTATTTATTTATTTGAGTTGGAGTTTCACTCTTATTGCCCAGGCTGGAGTGCAATGTCATGATCTTGGCTGACTGCAACCTTCAACTCCTGGGTTCAAACAATTCTCCTGCCTCTGCCTACTTAAGAGCATGGCTAATTTTTTGTATTTTCAGTAGAGACAGGGTTTCACCATGTTGACCTGGCTGGTCTTGAACTTCTTACCTAGGTGATGCACCCACCTCAGCCTCCCAAATAGCTAGAATTACAGGTGTGATCCAGTACTCCCAGCCATTCCCCATATTTCTCATTGAGATCCTGCCATCAGCTGGATACCCATAGTCTGTCTATGATACTGAAGTCTTTCCTTTTTTGTAACAGTCATTTGTCTTTAGTCTCAGTCAAAGTATACCATCTTTCCTTCCAACACTGTCTTGGAATATAGGAATTTGTCTTTGGTAAAAACTCAAAAAGCCAGAAGCATGGACATGTCACTGTTTTATTTATTTTTGAAGGGGTAAGACAGGAATTGTCAGTCTCTATACTTTTCATGGGATAAAAAATGTCTGTAGTGGGTAAATATGAAATACTTCTATTACACTTCTATGTGGTTCTTGACATTTTGTTCACTTGGTGCTGCAAATGCCTAACTGATTCTTGGACTTCTCACAAAGACATTTTGGTTAAGTATATTATGTTAAGTTTATGTTTATAAAGGAATTAGGCCCTGTGGTATTTTATTGTCACCCTGTTAATGTGCTTTGTATAATTACACATTTGTAAAGTGTATTCACCTGAGCCTAATGAGGGAGAAATTCTGTCTTTTTTTGTTCATTTGTTTCAGCTGGGTGTTTTCATTTTACTACAGAGATATTGATGAAACACAAAATAAAAGATTCATTCCAAAAAGTGACTCTGATAAAATATGAAAGCTGTGACTTTAATAACTTACTTTTAGAGAAACACTACTGAAGTGTGGGTTATTGCAAGGGCAGAAAAGCAGTTTTAATGTCTTTCCTCAATGTTTGTCCTCTACCCATAGCAAAACAAATGTGGCAAAGCTTTTGAGTTGTGCTCAAACTTCAGTGAATATAAAAAAAATAGTTACTGGGAGAAATGCTACAAATGTGAAGAACGTGGCAAAGACTGTACATTGTTCTCAGATTTTAGTATAAAAAACGGAATTCATATTGCAGAGAGATGCCGCAAATGTGAAGAATATGGCAAAGCCTTTGAAAAGTTATCAAGCCTTACTAAACATAAGAAAGTTTATACTGGAGAGAAATCTTACAAATATAAAGAATGTGACAAACCTTCACCTGCTCCTAAACCTTTATTAATAACAAGAGAAATCATGCTGGAGACACATCCTAAAAATGCATGGAATGTGGCAAAGCCTTTAAGTGCTTCTCAGACCTTACTAATCATAAGGGAATTCAAACTGGAGAGAAACCCTACAAATGTGAAAAATGTGGACAAGCATTGACCTCATTCTCACACCTCATTAGACATAAGAAAATTCATACTAGAGAGAAAGTCTACAAGTGTTAAAAATGTGGAAAAGCCTTTAACAAGTCCTCATATTGTGTTGGACATCAGAGATTTAATACTGAACGAATGCAATATAAGGGTAATGACTGATGAAGACCATTTATTTAACATCTTGGGGGGTCTCTAAGAACTTGGTTTATAATCTGGATATTTCTGTTTTGGGTGCATATATAGCACCTTACTCTTATGTAATGTTCTTTTTTGTCTTTTCAAAAAAAGTCTGTTGACTTAAAGTCTGTTTTGCTAGAAACTATGATTGCAATGGCTGCTTTTTTTCTGTTTTCTATTTGCTTGGTAGATTTTTATTTTTCCATTTATTGTTATTTTAGTTGAGTGTCTCAATTACAGCATACCATTAGATATTAACTCTGCATTCGATTTGCCACTCTGTTTTTTAATTGGGATATGTAGCCCATTTATATTTAAAGTTAGCATTTTTATGTGTGGATTTGATTCTGTCTCTGTGATCTTAGCTGGCTCTTTTGCACATTTATGTAGTTGCTTTATAGTGCCAGCTGTTTATGTACTTTTGTGGGTTTTTTGTTGTTGTTAGTGTTGTTGTTGTTGTTTCTGTAGTGTCTTGTAATAGTCTCTTATTTAATGCTTTTTTCAGAAGTTCTTGTAAGGCCAGTCTTTTGGTAACAGGGTTGCTCAGTGTTGGCTTATCTGAATAGGATTATATTTATTTTTCACTTCTGTAGCTTACTTTGGTAAGATATAGAATTCTTGTTGTGAGAAGTCAGGGACTCTGAATGAAGGGACCTGCTGAAGCCATGGCAGAAGAACATAAATTGTGAAGATTTCATGGACATTTGTCAGTTCTCCAAATGAATACTTTTATAATTTCTTATGCCTGTCTATACTGCAGTCTCGGAACATAAATTGTGAAGATTTAATGGACATTTATCGCTTCCTCAATCAATATTCTCAGAATTTCCTATGCCTGAGTTTACTTTAATCTCTTAATCCTTTCATCTTCATAAGCTAAGGATGTGTGTTGCCTCAGGACCCTGTGATGATTGCGTTATCTGCACAAATTGTTTGTAACGCATGTGTGTTTGAACAATATGACATCTGGGCACCCTGAAAAAGAACAGGATAACAGCAATGTTCAGGGAACAAGGGAAATAACCATGAGGTCTGACTGCCTATGGGGCCAGGCAGAACAGAGTCATATTTCTCTTCTTGTAGGAAGTGAATAGCAGAAGTATCCCTGAATTCTTTTCTCAGCAAGGAATAGCCCTGGGAAAAAAGGGCATTCCCAGGGGGAGGTCTCTAATATAGCCACTCTGGGAGTGTCTTGTGTGGTTGAAGATAAGGGATGAAATACGGCCTGGTCTCCTGCAGTGCCCTCAGGCTTGCTAGGATTAGGAAATTACAGCCTGGCAAATTCTAGTCAGATCCATTGTCTGTTCTCAAACCCTGTTTCCTGTTAAGATGTTTATCAATGACAGTGCATGCCCAGTGGGAGATGGACCTTCATCAGTAATTCTAATTTCACCTTCGCCTTGTGATCTCGCTCTGCCCCCTTGCCTTGTGATCTTTTATTGCCCTGTGAAGCATGTGAACACTGTGACCCACTCCCTATTCACACACCCCTCCTTTTTTGAGATCCCTAATAAAAACTTGCTGATTTTGTGGCTCAGGTGGACATCACAGAACCCACTGACATGTGATGTCACTCCGAGAGGCCCAGCTGTAAAATTTCCCTTTTTTTCTTTTTTACTCCTTCTCTTTATTTCTCAGACCAGCTGACACTTAGGGAAAATAGAAAAGAATCTACGTTGAACTACTGGGGGCTGGTTCCCATGATAATTATTGTTTGGAATTCTTTTTTTAAACAATGTTAAATATTGGCCCCTAGTCTCTTTCAAGTTGTAGGATTTCAGCTGAAATGTTTGTTGTTTGTCTGATGGTCGTCTTTTAGAGGTTGCCTGGCCTTTTGCTCTAACTGCCTTTAACACATTTTTTTCTTTCATTTTGACCTTGGAGCATCTCATGATTTTGTGTCTTGAGGATGACCTTCTTGTAGGGTATCTTACTGGAGTTATGCACATTTCCTTCATTTGAATGTTGACCTCTCTATCTAGGCTGAAAAAATTCTCATGGATGATATCTGGAATTATGTATTTCAAGTTGTCTTCATTCTTCCCATCGATTTCAGGCATTCTTTTTAATCATAGATTTGGTTTCATTACATAATCCTTTATTTCTTAGAGATTTTGGGTCATTTCTCTTTATTCTTTTTTCGCTATTCTTGTCTGTCTTATTTCTGCAGTTAATACTTTTGATTACATTATAAAGTTTTGTATTGTGCTTTTCAGCTCTATCAGGTTGACCACATTTTCCTTGTGATTGGCTGTTTTTTCCATTAATTCCTGCAATTTTTTCCCTTTATTTCATTGGGTTGCAACTTACATTTGTAGTTCAATGAAGTTTATTTCTATCCATATTCCAAATTCTACTTCTGTCATCTTAGGCCTTGCTGAAATGACCAAATTACATAATTTTGTCATTTGGATGAAAGAAGTCACTGTGGCTTTTTGTGTTTTCAACATTTTGCACGGATTTTGTCCAATCTTTGTGGTCATGTCTTTGAGGTTGCTGACCTTTGAATGGAGTTTTTTTTTAATCCTATTCAATGGTCTGTAATATCTAATTGTGGTATAAGGTGGGTTCAGCCTACAATCTTTGCCCCTGGGAATTTTTTTTTTTTTTTTTTTTTTTTTTGGTGCAGGGAGACAATGCTCATCTCACAACTCAGAGGCTGCATACTCTGGGGCAGTTGTATTTATTTCCAGCCGTCTTCTCTGGCTCCTTGATATTTCAAGTCCATCACTCTGTAGGACTAGCATGCCACAGCTGCAGCAAAGTGATAGTGGATACGGGTTTTCTGCCTGCCTTTGGGCATTTACCTTAGTGGCAGGAGCAAAGAAGTTGGGAGGGGAGTGTGGAGGTACTTGCTGGACATTGTGTGTGCTGTTGCACTAATGGTTGGTTGTGTTAGCTTGGTTCAGGATGCTGGCCAGTGAATGTTGTGATGCCTTCTTTGTGCCCCACCAATAAAGAAGTGATTGTTCAGAGTGTGGGAGAATACACAGTTCTCTGCACAGTGTTAACACAAAGGCAGAGTTGTGGCTTTCTGGCTCTCTGCCCACCAAAGCTTCATCTACAGTGGAAGCTGCTGTGGGTGGCAGGGGAATACTGCATTCCTATTTGCTGATGGATCAAGCAAAGTCCAACCCACCTTTGCAGACATGTGCTACCAAAGTAATATCAGGAGTTGCCATGGTCTCTGGAGAAGTCACAGTATGGAGAACATACATGTGGGCTGGTGCAGCCACAGGGGCTGCTTGGCTGGAGCAGTTAGGGCTCAGGCATCATCCACCAATGCAGATGCTATGGTATGGTAAACTACTCTTCCAGAGGAGCTGAGACTGCCCTGTAAGTGACTGCAGCCAGACTGGGACCCTGGGAAAGACCAGCAGACCAAGGAGTGTTCAGTTGGAGCAGCTTCTTCTCATTTGCAAGACTATCCTGCAGAAATTAGGTCCAACAGGTTCTCTAGGGCTAAAGTCTCTTATGAGAGAAAGTTTAGCCTAGAGAAATGGCCATCACTGGCCACACTTTATTACAGATGCTCTTGTGCCAAACTCCCTGGGCACCACATAAGCTGGCTTGCTGCCCCACCTCTTGGCTTCTCTTCTGGGGGGCTGCATCTCAGAGAGATGTAGGACAGCAATCCCTCAGCGCAGTCAGCCCAGGATGGAGAAGCTGTGCTTTTGGCCAAGTAGAGGTTCACTGTTTGGTGAGAAGCAGTGAGGAATGTGTGAAACCCATGGAGGATGGACTGGCCTCTTCTCCTTGGGTAAACTGCAGATTGTTTAATGTGTGAATAATGCACTTAAGTTTTTGGACTTTTCATTAGCCTGAGGGAAGCAAGGACAGTCCTACTGCAGGGGCAGTGGCCAAAGTATTTTCAATTGCTGCTGGAGTCTCTGTCCAGGGAATTGCTAACTTGCTACTGGCTCAATAACTCTGGGAACGATTGGCTAGTGGGCCAGTCCTGGAGAACTTTCCCAGTGAGAATATAGGAGAACAGGCCCTTACGTAACAATCTGGCCACTTTCTGAAAGGCTGTTGCATTGTCCTGAGTGTCCACTGCAGTTTCTAGTCATCTCCAATTTTCCAGCATCTGAAGTTATCACCAATAAATGCTGCAAAACAGCAACAACGGCAGCATGCCCTTTTCTCTGGGAGCCCTATCCCAGGGAGGTTAGACCTGTTTCCAGCACAAAAGCACATATAGGAGGGAGCTAAAAATCTCAGTTGAAAGATCTTACCCAGTGAGGATAACATAACTGAGGACCCATTTGAAAAGCAATCTAGCCACATTTCTGTAGGACAGCTCTGCTGGGCAGAGGTACCACTTCCACCCTCAATATATTTGGATTCTCAAAAGCCAGAAGGCTGGAACAGCTAAGCCACACAAACAGCAAAAAGGGCAGCTCACTCTTCCTTCCAGGAACTATATCCCAAAGACATTCCAAAATTCCATCGATCACATAGCACTAGTGGTGGTAGATGGACACCCTGGTTGGAAAGCACTTCCCAGGGAGAAGGAATGAGATTGCAGACCTGCTTTAACAGGCAATCTGGACATGCCTTTTTACAGCACCTGTACTGTGCTAGGAGATTCTTTCTGTCCCCAGTCGGCTTGAGCTCTTCAAAGCCTGAAGGCTGGAATGGCTAATTTGCCAAAGCAGCAAAGATGGTGGCCCACTCCTCTTTCTGGTAGCTCCATCATGTGGAGGTGAAATGCTGTTATCAATGGTTGACTGGAATTATCAGCCAGTAGATCTTACTCTGTGAGGAATTGTGGAAATGAGTCCCACAGACCATCACTGCTCAGCCCCCTGGATTCTGCCTGTTTCCTGTGAGAGTGTACAAGGATGTAACCTCCTGCTTTGCTGGAGTTGCAGCTAATTTTTCTTGGAAGCCTGGAAAGCCAGATTATCTAAGGCTCTTGAATCTCTGCACCGGCTTGGGTGGCTGCTCTCTGTGACTCCATGTAGCTCTGTTTGTTAAACGGAAGGCCATAATGAAGTGGGTTCATGAGGGTATCTCCTTACCTGAGGGTTGTAAAGATCAGCGACAGAATCGTGGGTTGCCAGGGTCACACATGCAATTATTGATTTACTGGGTGGAAAGTTTCCCCTGGCTTCATGTTTTTCCCAGATGGCCCATTATTCTACCGTGCTTTACTCCATTCTCCATTAGATAAGTCGTTTCTTTGATTGTTCCCAATGCTAGTCCCTGGATGTTTCAGTTGAAGCTGCTGTATTTATGTGTATTTTGCATTTTGCTCTGTGAGAACTATACAGTCCAGCAGATTCTAGCTGGCATCTTGATTACTTTCCTGTAAAAGAAACCTACTTTTTTATTTTATGCCTGTGATCCCAGTGCTTTGGGGCACTGAGGGGATCAGATCAAGAGATCAAGAGATCAAGACTATCTTCTCCAACACGGCAAAACCCCATCTCTACTAAAAATACAAAAAATTAGCTGGCTGTAGTGGTGAGTGCCTGTGGTCCCAGCTACATGTGACGCTGAGGCAGGAAGATCGCTTGAACCTGGGAGGTGAAGGTTGCAGTTAGCTGAGATCGCACCACTGCACTCTAGCCTGGCGACAGAGTGAGACTGCATCTCAAACAAAGACAAAAAATAAAATGTAATATTGTTTTCAAAAGCAAATATTGATGTAATTTAACACCTACATTTGATGCTCTTTTCATTTCTAGTGTTTATGTGAAAGAACATGATCAATTGTTGCCATACCAGTGTTATGAGTGGTTCTTCTATATTAGATAGACAGATTTACATTCTTTTTCGTGGAAGGTTAAGAAAACTGAAATCTAATGTAAATGAAGAAAATCTAAGTAGAAAGGCCACTTAGTGGTTGGTTTACAGCAGTATTTTTGTTTTGTTTTGTTTTGTTTTGTTTTCATTTTTGTTTTTCTGGAGTTGGAGTTTCACTCTTGTTGCCCAGGCTGGAGTGCAACGGCACAATCTCTGCTCATTGCAACCTCCAGCTCCCAGGTTCAAGCACTTCTTCTGCCTCAGCCTCTCTAGTATCTGGGATTACACGCATTCACCACCATGCCTGGTTAATTTTGTATTTTTAGTAGACACAGTGTTTCTCCATGTTGGTCAGGCTTGTCTTGAACTCCCAACCTCAGGTGATCTTCCTGCCTCAGCCTCCCAAAGTGCTGGGATTACAAGCATGGGCCACTACATCTGGCCATGTTAACAGCAGTATTATATGTGACAGGATGATAGGAGTGTTTTAAGTGCTCAGGATAGTATTCTGCACAGTAAGAGAAACCATATGAATTTTAGAAGAAAATTCCTTTGCCATTTGCAAATTAATGTAATTAAAATACATTGTATTTAAAAATGCCGTTTTAATGACAATGTGTGAACTTAATCTGTTTTAATAAACCAAAATTGTTGTTTTTGTGTTATGGCTATTTTACATTGAATGTGTATTTTGCCACTGATGTTAACTTTTCCCATCTTACTCAAGGTTGTAGGTAACAAACAGATGGTAACAACACACTATCGGGTGACAGTGAAATAAAATCTCTAGTGGTAACTTTGTTAGTGGTCTTTAACTGAAAATATTTTCGAGAATATGGTTTCTACCACTTACATTTTTGTTTTTCTTATAACTACACATTATTATGATGGTTGCAATGAAGATTTTGAGTATAATGGAACTATATGTTTCAGAATTCTGAACAACTATGTACAAAATTTTATCCTACTTTTTTTAAAATATGAATTCTCTGGTCTGCTAAACATATACAGACTTTCGGTTTTGGTTTATGTGGTTTTAAATATACAGATATATCACGGTAAAATAAACTTTAGGTGTAACAGATTTCTAGAGAATAAATATTTCTCTAAACAAATCATATTTGTTTATGGTCATGTACCTACTTTGAGAAGAAAAGAAAAATATTAGAATGAAACAGGTAATTATATGAGCATTGATAAGTCACCAGCAAACCAGAATCTTGAAAGAATTTGAAAGCAAATTTATTATCTCTGCTTTGTATTAAATGTATTTATCTAATATGTCATTGCTCCGGGCTTTGAAATAACTTATGCAAATTCTTTTTTTATATCTGTTTGTTTGTGACTAACTGTAAACATAATACATAATTTTGTTTTTGTCCAATTTTGTAAAACATTATTTGTATAATTTCCTCACAGATTATGAAAGTGGCTTTGGTAAAATATAATGGTGTTCACAAAATAATTTTCACATGTGAGTAATTTCACAGTGCATGCATTATTGAATGTTATTTATTTAGTATATTTTCTATTTTGTTTCAATTAGAAAATGCAATTAATCCAATTTTTGTTTAGTTATTGTTCATTTTACTTCATAAAATTGATATAATTGAGCTTATTAAATGTATAGGGCCAATTTATTCAAGTAAATAGTTGAACGTTTAATAAGTCATGAGGCCTTTTTGGCATATAATGAAGTAAAAAAGACAAAACTGGCTATGTAATAGAAGCTACATGATTAGAAAAAAATATTCTTTTTAAAATTAGCCTATTGTCTCTAGTGAAAAATTGAAAATATCTGTAATAAATAAATGACATTAATTGTTCTCAAAAAGAGATCATACTTATATGAAAACCTTGTAAATTTATTGGATTATGGTGCTACATTTAGACATCTATGGAGGAAGGCAAAGCGCTAGTCTATGCAGTCAAACCTGGAAGGGCTGACACATGTTAAGGGTATTCACCACAGGTATTGAAACCTAAAATGCCCTGAACTCTTTTCATTTAGATTAACAAAATATGGTTTTAGTCTTCCTCCTCTATATTCTGGCTTAGACAGAATTATCACGCCATTTTTTTACATTCCATTTTATTTTTTTTTTTTTTTTCTTTGAGATGGAATCTTACTCTGTTGCCCCGGCTGTAGTGCAGTGGCACGATCTCGGCTCACTGCTACCTCTGTCTCCTGGTTTAAATCTATTCTTTTGCCTCAGTATACTGAGTAGCTGAGAATACAGGTGCCCTCCACCAAGCCTGGCTAATTTGATGTATTTTTAGTAGAGACGCAGTTTCACCATGTTAGGCAGGATGGTCTTGATCTCCTGACCTTGTGATCCACCCACCTGGGCATGCCAAAATGCTAGGATTACAGGCATGAGCCACCATGACCAGCCTTATTTCTAGATTTTCAAACAGCTCATCCTCAACTTAATGTCTCTGAAGATAGAAATACTGTGTGATATGGAAAGACAAAACCAAATATTTCTTATAACCTAAGGAGTCGTTATTTCTGCCCTGCTATCCTGGACTTTGAGAAGTGTAGTTCTGGCAGATATTACTGAAAGGTCGATGTGGGAAACAACTTAAATGAAAGTGGGGTGTGTGTGATGACAGTCTTTTTAGGAACTGGCAGGATTAGCCTTCAGTTCTGGGTAGATTTTGGGCAATCGGATGATATATAAAGAGTGGTTACATTGTACTGGGTCATAAGAAAACCTGGATTCTGCCAGTAGTAAAACTCTGTAAGAGTGTATTTTTTGGCCAATGAATTGGGTAAATTTTTAAATATAATTGATATGTTTGTTCTGTATATTTTCAGTAACTCTTTCACAAGAGCTGTTTGCTTTATTTCTATACTGACGCAGATTCTGAGCATCTTTAAATCTGTTCATTATCAGATACTGAAAGATAAAGAATAAATAAATGAATCTGTTTCAGTTTCTGTGGTCAATTTAGCCAGTAAATATAATCTCATTTCTATAATCTTAAAGTTTTACTAATGAAGGCCAGAATAGATTTTTTCTCCTAAAATTTTAGCAACTATAAAAGCATGTTTATAAAGTCACTTTTATAGATACTATAAATATGAATTGTCAAGTGTGTTGATTTCTACGATAAAACATGTGGGAATTATACTACCCAACCTGACCAATACAATGTTTTTAAGTTGCCTATATAAAACATCTATCAATTTTGAATTGCATACCTAGCTAATTTTTTTTAAGATTGAGGATAAGATGAAAAATAATTTATACAATTAACATAAACTAAGTTTACTGCAATTATTTACTCATTTAAGAAATCTAATCACATTTTAAATAAATTGCTGTCATTTGTTAGTATTTGTGTATCACATTTTTAAAATATTTTCCTCTAAAATAGCTAACAATTGGAACAAAGAAGAAAACAAAAATTCAATGATTGTCATAAAAATAAATTTGAAGAAAATAAAAGTGTTATTTGATGACCTAATTAAAATAATGTAAAGGATTAACAACTTTTTTTACACATTTTTTGGCAAAAATAACCCTGACATAGTAATGCTCAGAAAATACTATTAATTATATTCTTGAGACACTCTTACTGACTTTGGCAGTTTGAGAATCTCCAGCACAGTCCCAGGATTCCCTAGGAATTTCTTCTAGGACAACATCCCATGGAAATGAAGCAGAAGGCCATGTACACACACACACACACACACACAAAAAAATGGATGCTCACCCCTTAGAATCCAGTGGTTGCAAGTTGCAGAAAAAATAGGCCATCCTTGGAGGTCCAGGAAGGGGCTATGGTCACCATTGTAGAAAAGGGGCCTGGACCTCCAGTGAGCCCTCCTCCTGCAAGGGCCTCAGAGGGCCCTGTGCAGGCCAGCATAGGTGCTCTGTTCTGTTCCTGGACTTGAATCCTGCCTCACCTGCTAGCTTTTTTCACAACAAAATCAGGATGGCAATGCCCACTTGAGGAAAGAAATCAAGAGTATCAAGTTCCACACCCATCCTGTAACATTAAGTGATGTATTGATTTATTAGTCAATAAGTTAGAGCAGATTAATTAGTCAATAAGTTAGTGCTCTCTAACCCTCTAAGATTGCAATGTAAAAGGAAAGCTGGGTGGCATCTGCATGAGGCTATGCATTGGAGAAAGGATAGGTCACCTGGGCTTCAGTGAGCACGTTCCCCTAGCCAATCAGTGAAGACATGGGCTTGGCAAAAGTAGACAATAAGGTTGGCAGGCAGCAGACATGCTGAGCTGTCAGGTGGGCATAAATGGGTAGGTACAAGAGGTCCCAGAGTGGGCAAAGCCTCTTAGGGCCCTTAACTCAGCCCAGAGATTCTTTAGCCTTTTGAAGCACAGGATGTACCTGGAGGTGCTGGGTGGGCACTGTGCAGTGGCCTGGCAAATGTGGGGTGAGGAGCCAGTCACTGAGGGGATTTCATTGCCCATTTTTTGATGAGCGAATTGAATCCCCAAAGCCACAAGGCAGGAGGGGCAAAAGCACTGGCCTGAGGCATTCCCATTTTTCTTCACAGGCACCCATAAGTTTCAGACTTCCCTGGGCTTTCCTTGAGGAAGAAGATGCCTATTCCTTGAGAGTCTAGGCACAAAAGCAACCAGCCATGTGTGGCAAAGCCATCTATAGCCCCTTTTGTGGGCTCACATAGGCCTCCTTAATCCACTGGCCTGTGAAACCCAACTGGAATTCCAGAGTCCAGAGTTCACATTTGGTTCTAGAACCAAAACTGTAGTACTCAGGCCGAGCAGAACTGGACCTGTTAATTCCAAGACACAAGGCTCAAATCAGAGAACAGACTTGACTGTTCAGCTCCACCTAGGCAGTGTGTCTACTGTTCCAAGCAGATCCCATTCTCTTCCTGCCTCCAATTATTTCACCTGCAAGTTGTTATTTGTACCAACTCTTTCTCTACCCCACATATCCTATGATTTTTTGAAATTTCTGCAAAGATCACATCAGCTAAGCCCTAAGGGTCACAGTGCTCTAGCCTACTCGGGTTATGCCAGGAAGAGAGATCTCTCAACCTTTCTTGACACTTAAGAGTCATGAATAAATAGTACCAACTCTATGAGGAGGGCTGTCACATATTCAAACCGTTTTCTCGTCTCCTTATCAAAACATACATTAGAATGACAAGGAAAATAATACACCAAGCTGGCAGTTCTGCCTTTTAAAGGGCAGCCTCAGCCTGGTCACAGAGTACCACAATTTCAGGGTCTTGTTCAGCATGTCATACCTTGGAAAATAGTGGAAGTGGGGCCCCAGAATGTCGTGGTCCAGTAAATATGGAGAAGGTCACCTCAGCATCCTGTATACACCCAGTCATACCCGTAACAAAAACAGACTCTACCAACTAAGAAGCCATCACATTAACTTATACAACTGTACCTGCAATGTGCACACACATCAGGACTTTCAGATAAACTCCTGTCAACCCAACAATTCAAGTAAAGCAATAACTATTTTGAATCTAAAAGTTCAGGAAGAAGAAACTCCACTGCTTAAATCAGCCTATGTGATGGATGAAACTGACAGTGTTACCTTGACTTGGGCATACTTGGTTATTGACCCTCTATAAATAGATGCTTCTGAGTGTTCAGAGTTCCAGGTCTAAAAAACCATGTTATGGTCAACCTGGAGATTACTCTTTATCTATGAGGAATATCTGAGCCCCTGTCCTGTCCCATGATGTGGCATAGGAATACAGGTCACACAAGGAATTGAGGCTATTCCATTTTTGTTAAATGAGGGCTGACAGGTGAAAGCTTGTTCAGAAAAAAACTGCTAAATAAAAAGGCTATACAAACTGCATGTTTTTTGCAAGTGGGCATGGTTATTCAGCTAGGCCCACTGACACTGTGCTTTCTGCTCTCTGTGGAAATTTCCACTAAAAGTCCGTATCTCATTCACTGGTTCTGAGTCTCTTCTTTGACATCTTGATCCTTGTGCCATTTCAATGGGTGTCGAGTTTGACACAACTTACCCCACAGTACGGAAGGATTTCAGACTCTGCTCAATGTGCTTCAAAGCTCACCAAGGCATTAGCTATAGAAGGATGAATTTATTCTTTTTACCACTCTCATGTAGGCCTCTTTTTTTTAAATGCACAATCAGTGGAATACAAAGAAAGACCAGTAAGAAACATATCATGGTCAGAAACAAGATTAATGTCAAAATGAGCTGTGACTGCTTGGGAAATAAAAGGTAGCATTTTTTCTTTATCCTCTGGGCAGCCCTCAACTTCTTTCATCACTTTGTGGCTTCAGCAATGGTTTTTAAGCTCCATTCTGCCTCTGGAGGAACCATAAGCCATGGTTGGTAAAAATCTTTACTTAATCCTGATTCAAGAAAGCTTTCTCCTGATAAATATGACCTTTGTGATTATGAGCTTATACGAAATCTAAACAATGCCCAACCTTAAAACTTACGAAAGGGAGATGAGTAGGTCTGAGGGAAACAATTTCCCTCCATTTCCTTCGGCAAGTTCAAAAGATTGTGATGGTAGATGAGTATATAAAAGAGGACAGCATAGTATAATTCCTCATCATCTGAGCTTACAGCCAAGGGTTTTTAATCATAGCCGTGAGAGCTCCAAATAAACACCAGAAGTTAACTCACTGTATCTATCAATGACTAATTGAACATCTTGTCTATCACACTGAGGAGTCCTCATTGAGGATTTTCCCATTGAATATATAGAGATAAAGACCAGAAAATGTAAAATAGCAACTCCACGAATTCCTTAGATAAAATGTAGAAATGTTCATCTCCTCATATCATTAGCATTTTTGCACATATTTGCATGTATATCTACCCATAAAGCTGATATTTTCTTTTCTTTTTTATTTTTTTTTTGAGACAGAGTCTTGCTCTGTCTCCCAGGCTGGGGTGCAGTGGTGCGATCTCAGCTCACTACAAGCTCTGCCTCCCGGGTTCGGGCCATTCTCCCGCCTCAGCTTCCCGAGTAGTTGGGACTACAGGCGCCTGCCACCGCGACTGGCTAATTTTTTGTATTTTTAGTAGAGATGGGGTTTCACCGTGTTAGCTAGGATGGTCTAGATCTCCTAACCTCGTGATCCACCCGCCTCGGCCTCCCAAAATGCCAGGATTAGAGGCGTAAGCCACTGCGCCAATAAATCAGTTATATGTCAAGTTAATATTTAAAAAAACTTCAACCAGGAATGGTGGCTCACACCTGTAATCCCAGCACTTTCGGAGGCTGAGGAGGGTGGATCTCTTGAGGTCAAGAGTTCAAGACCAGCCTGGCAAATATGGTGAAACACCATCTCTACTAAAAATACAAAAAAAGAAAAAAAAAATGATGGGCACTTGTAATCTCAGCTACTTGGGATGCTGAGGCAGGAGAATCACTTGAATCCATGAGGCAGAGTTTACATTGAGCAGAGATCATATCCCTGCACTCCAGCCTAAGTGACAGAGCACACTTCTGTCTCAAAAAAAAAAAAAAAAGAAAAATTAAAATGCAGAGACACACATGTGGTCTAGACGTGTCCTGGTGGAGTAGAGTGGGTATGATCCTGTTCTGGGAAAGGAGAAAGAACAGTCAGGACCTTGGATTATGTTTGGGGGATCCACTGGGACACTAATGAAGAGGCAGTCAGGGCTTGGCCTAGCAACACTGAGGCTTGCGGGGGGCTTCTGAAAGCAGCAAAAATGGCCCATGACACTGAGTGCTAGATGGGCCTGTAACAATGAAACATCTGCCCAGAGATCTTAGCAATCTTACTGGGATGTCGTGACTATAATTTGGATCGAAGACTCCTAGGGTAGAGTAGCTGAGAGAGAGCCTCAGCAAACATAAGCCTTGATGACTATGGCTGCACCAATCTAAAATATCTTATCTCTTCTGTTTTACGAGGCAAAGCATAGAAAGGTAAATTTAAAAAAATCAAGAGAAATATAATGTAAAAATAAATTTAAAGTAAGTGAAAAATAGTAAGGACAAATAAAATAAACCGAAATAGAGAAAAATAGAGAAATGTAATTAAGTGAAAATAAAATGAAGATAAACAATAAATACAAAAATATAAAAGAAATAAACAGGAATGAAATAATTTGCAATAAAAAATTTCAGAATAAGGAGAAAAAATAAAAAAGAAATACGGATAAAAAATAAGATAATATAAAGGAATATGACTAGAAATAAATAAAAGAAAAAATATACAATTAAATAAACTGCTAAAAACAAGATACAAGTTGAAGTATCTTTGAAATGAAGAGAATGTAATGAGAAAAAAGAAAAACAGAAATAAAATAAAATTAAATTAATAGATAAAATAAAATAAAAAATCAAGAAAAACAAAATAAAGATAAACAGAATGCACAAAAATAAAAAGTTAAATAAAGAAATAAGACGTCAGGTTAATTTACAAAACATTTCACCCAAAAATAGCATGATACATAATACTTCTAAATGTATATCACACATTTTCTAAGACAGGCAAACTTCTAAGGTAGCATGCTAGTTTTAGCATATTTAAACTGTTGGTAATCACAAAAAGTATTATTTCTTACTACAATAAAATACAACTGGAAGTTAAAACAAAACCATCATATTTGCATATATTTGAAAACTGGACATACTCTTAGCATACTATTTTTCAAGAGTTAGAACATGCATGTTTTTTAGATGTTAATGGTATACTAGGTGATCTATGGATCAATGAGGTCTCTTCAAAAAAGGTGATAGTTTTGCAGAAGTACTAAATTATTCTAAAATGTTTGAATCAATATTTACCTGTGTAACTCAGGCTGCAGTATAATGTCATAATCATGACTTACTGTATCTTTGACCTCCAAAGCTCAATTGATCCTCTGACTTCAGCCTCACAAGGGCTGAAACTGCAGGTGTATGTCAGCATGCTCAGAAAGCTTTTGTATATTTTGTTTTTAGAGACAGGGTTTCACCATATTTCCCAGGCTGGTCTCAAACTCCTAGGCTCAAGCAACTCACCTACCTTGGCTTGGCTTTCCAAAGTTCTGGGATTACAGGAGTGAGCCAACACATATTGCCCTATAATTTCCATAAACACTCAAAACTGTCAACAGAGTGAATGGGAGTCCTGTTTACAGGTCCTACCTCCTGGGTAGATTAACACTAAACCATCACATAATAACTGCAGAGGCCAGTCTCCTTCTCCCTGCACAAGGAGTGAAATTTCCATGGCTCCAATCACTTCCCCCAGTGTGGACATGGATATTATTCAGAGAGAATCGGTTGAAAAAATGTAGGTTACATCTGGGAGAAAAAGTCTGATTTTTCAGTCTTTATGCTGTTTTAGGCTTGAAGATGGGGTTTCACCCAGGACCGTTGGCTATTTTCTAACTCTGTTATTTCCCCATATAAAGAAGTACATCTAACTGCCATTAGAATAAGGAGAAGGATCAGGACAAACACCACTTTTAAGAGCTTCCTGTTGACAGGGGGCACTGTTTTGGAAAACTGGCGGTCAGATTTTCCTAAGAGGCCTATCTAAGTGTCTCCAGTGAAAGGGGCCTTGTCTGAGGCTCTTGTGACATGAATTTGGTAACCGAAATGTGGGAAGAATCAAACTGGGTTATTAAAAATCATGTATTAAAATAAAACAAGGGGAAGGTGGCAAGGACAGCTCAAAAATTCCAAGGTATTTTTCCAGTTTGCATAGGAAGGAGGAGGACAAAAGCACAACTTGAAAATTTTCTTTCACCCTTTGGCCAGCATGTCTGGCTTCTGTATTCTTTTGTCCTGAGTCCAATCCTAAGCTAAGCCAACCAGTTGAAGGTTGGAGAATGCATCTGAGGTGACTTTCCCATACTATGAAGGCATGATTACCTGTCTGCAAAAAGAGGACAGAGGAGAAAACAAGGTAAAAAGTAAGCATTTTTTCAAAGGAGACCCAAAATTTCAGGATGCATTTAAAAGGAATATAGACTAAAAATGAATGGCTACTCATCTAGAAGGAGAGTGAAGACCATATATCCCTGATTCCTTTATCTTTCTGGGAAATATCCAGTGTATGCTGAGGGATAGAAGAAAGAATGTTGCCTTTCCCCCTTGTATCCTTGTATCCCTGAGTCCCAGGGATTGTGATAGTGTGCAACCCATGGATGTCAAAGCAGCTTTCACTCATTTTAACAGGGAGGCCTGTTGGGGGTGGAAATATTTGCCCTTACCTAGATATGTCCTATCTTCCCTGCTCTCAGTAGTTCTGGAGTTCACTAGACTTCATTTATGCAACAGATACTATCATGACCTTTATCCGTGAAATGTGAGGCTTGGCTTAATCCACTGGAATTACTCATGCTGACTTCCATGGTGAATTTTAATCTCCATAATCATCTGCCTCTGGATTTCTCAGATCCAGTATTCCTTCTTAGGGCTTCAACCTGAGGCTTGGAATTGAGTTTGGGACAAAAATGTTTCTCAGGGGATTTCATGGACTCCTTATTAGTAGCTGAATGCTAAGATAAAGCTGTAGAATTGAGTCCTCTTTCCACAAAGAAGATAAAAAAATGCTTGTGACAAATTCAGATAACTAGTGGCAATAGTTAACCTTGTTAAGATTTGGGGGGACACTCTGTTTATTTTCATCACTCTGAAAAATTTGCAGGATAATTGCCCAGAACTAGAATATTAAACCAGATTTTTCATTACTCATCCCTTTTTGTTTCTTCTAAGCTGCAGTTGAAGATTAAAAGTTTTTTCATAGGAATAAACATGGTTGGTCTAAAATGTAGGCAAAAATTCAAACCTCATGGTTTTAGAATTTAATGACAAATGTATAATAAGTTTTGATACATAATCTTTCTCTATCCAGTCCTCTAATTTAAAAATAATCATGAAGACCTACTAGTAACAATATTTGATTTGTTTACTGATTTGTCATATTTTGCCTTAGCTGTGTTAAAGTACCTATCATCTATACCTAATTTGTTCAGTTGTTTTTAATTACAAAGTCATGTAAAATTTTCCAAAACTTTTTGTTGATCTAGAATAAAAAATAAATATGTGTAGCAGTAAACTTAATTAAAAAGAGAAACACTCTCTACACTATACATTATAAAACATTGATGAAAAAAAGGAAAAAAGATATTTTTGCTCATGAGATAAAAAATATTGCTAAAATGGCTATGCTATACAAGAAAATCTACAGATTCAGTGTAAACTCTATAAAAATACCAAGAACATTTTTGAACAAAAATGAAATAAAGAGGCATAAAATTTATGGGGAACCAAAAAACACTCCCCAAATAGCTGTGAAAAAAGAACAAATCTGAAAATATCCAACTACCTGACTCCAAATCATACTGCAAAGCTATAACAAGCAAAACAGCATGATACTGGCATAGAAAACAGACACATAGACCGAAGTATCCAATGATCCCAGTAACAAAATTCATAAACCTAGAGCCAAGTAATTTTTAAGTTGTTTAGAACATACATTTAAGAAAAGACAATCTTTTCAATGAATGGTGCTAAGAAAATTGATCATTTAAACACAGAGGAAACAACTAGTTGCCTACCTGTTACCATACTAAATCAATTTAAATAAAAATAAATAGAAGATTGAAATGTAAACTCAAACTTCTAAAACTGTTTGAGTAAAACATAGAGAAATTCTTTACTAAATAGGACAGGAAAAAATTTTAAATAAGATCTCAAAAGCAAAGGCAAGAAAAGCAAAAGCAGACAAATAAAATTAACAGAATCTAAAAAAATTTACATAGCAAAAATAAATTAATAGAGTGAAAGGACAACTTTCAGTGTGGGAGAATATATTTGCAAAATATATATATCACAATGGAAAATTGTAGAGAATAAATAAGAAATGTAACAGCAAAAATAACACACAGTTTAGTAATAGGCAAGATACACTATGTGACACTTCTCCAAAGAAGACATACAGATGGCCAAGTACATGTAAAGATGCTCAAAATTATTATTAGAAAAAATGCAAATTAAAGCTACGATAAGATACCAAATGACTCCAGTTAAAATGGCTACCATTATAAATAATACATGCCTAGCCCTTTCAACAGGAGGCATTGTGACATATCTCTGGGCCTATCACTTAAGTGATATATACTCTCCTCTTCTGCCTGGACACTACCCACAGGGGTCATTGTGCCATGCAGTTGGGCATAGCCCCAAAGTTACATGATTTTTCTGCCAGGAGTCTGCCTACAAGGAGAATATGCGAACATTTCTGCCTCAGCATTTAGGTTATGTGGCAGTCATGCCTGTTTCATTACTGCAGAGTAAATTTTGACAAATCATTAGGCACAGCTCAATATTCTGACAAATAACTAGGCATGATAATGACTCATATGCGGACCTCCCAAATAGGAGTAAGTTTGACTCTTGTAACTTGCTTTAGCAATGCAAGTGATGTCTTAGATCTCTTTCTGGTAAAAGGGTCACAGAAGATTATAACACCCTGAGATATTTTACAGCCCTTGGCTTGTACAGATAATGCCATAACAAAACCCAACTGAAAGATGAAATTGTGAGTCTCATATGCACACCCAGCTAACAGGAAGTACTGTCAGCATCTCATGTACATGAAGCCTACTGTGAAACATGAAAACAGGACATGTATGTTATTTTAAATCTCATCTCTGCAATATTCTCCCAGTGTAAATGTCATACACATCTTTGCCAAGCATCTGTGTGATTTGACTCCCCAGACAGGTTCCAGCACATATATGGGATTGTGATCTCTGAGCCAACATCTAGGTGATGTGATTCTCCTGCCTGGACCCTTTTTTCAGTAAGGATTGTGACATATCACTGGATCTAACATTCAGGTGATGTTACATTGTTTCCTGGACCATATTCACAGGCATCATTGTGACATATTACTGTGTCTACCACTTAGGTGATGTAACTCCCCTCTCTGGAATGGACCCTGAACACAAAGGATGGTAGTGACATATTGGCAGGCCAGGGCATACAGGTGATGATACTCTTTTGCCATGGATATATTTCAAGGAGGTCACTGTGACGTATCTCTGGGCCTGTCACCTAAGTGATGTGACTGAATGCTTGGGCCTCCCCTATATAGATAATTGTGACATAAATGTTAGACCTGCATCAAGGTGATGTGACTCTTTCAACCTAGTCCTGTCCTAGGGAAACTTATGACATATCTCAGCACCCAGCACCCAGGTGATGTGGCTCTTCTGCCTGGTTTCTCCCCATGTGTTATATTGTGATGTATACATAAAGAAGCACCTGCGTGATATGACCCACATTTTCTGCCTGAGTCCTACCTACTGGAGACACTGGGACATATTTCTGAGCCCATGACCTAAGTGATATGACTCTCTTCCCCTGCCTGGGCTTTTAAAATAATGGGATTATGACATATTGCTGAGCCCAGCACTTAGGTTATGTGACTCTACTCTTTTTTCTGAACCATGCCCACAAAGGGAAATTTTGACCTATTGCACCCAGATGATGTTACTCTCCTGCCAGAATCCTGAATAAAGAGATAATTATTGCATAGCAGTAAGTCCAGCACCATGATGATTCTACTGTCCCTCCTGTGCCAGAGCCACAGAGAGTATTTTGACACATCTTTGGCTTATTCTGTAAGTGTTTTGGCTCTCATCTCTTCATTATGTTTTTCCACATGTGGAATTGTGTCATATTGCTGGGTCCGGTACCCAGTTAATGTGGCCCTCTTTCCTAGATTCTGTGTAGAGAGAATATTGTGACATGTAATTGCCACATCACCTAAGTAATGTTACATTTTTTTCCAATTTTTTTGCCCACAAATGGGATTATGGTTTATATCTTGCTTTTCACAGGCATGATGATCAAACTTATATTGGGATTCAGCCAATGGAAGATATTTTGCCCCTCATCACTAGGTTTATGGCAATAGAAAAAATTCTGGGTTGAATATTTGTACAAACCTCACAGAATTTTACAACACGAACTCCTGTGGTATAAACTTTATGGGTGGTACAGAGCATTTTATAACAAGGCCCAGCAAAAAGTTAAAATTGTGACTCTTAGTTTCACACCCAAGTGAAAGTAAAAGTTGTCACCATCCCACATTTACAAAGTACATGTGGAGTTACTGGGTCTAACATGAGAAAACAGTAGAAAAATGGAATTGTGACTCTCACATGTGGATCTGGCCACAGCTGTGATTGTGACTCATTATTGGGCCCAGCTCACAGGAATTAAAATGGTTACTATTCCTGAATGTAGCCTAAATTAGAAATGTTGGCTATCATACCTGAATTTAAGGCAATATATAAGATTGTGAGTCCATATGAGCCTATGGGCCTCAGAGAAGTTTGCAAATATAATGCATCCCATATGAAGCCCTTGGATGTTGTAGAGGGTATCATTTGGTGGCCCAACACACATGTGACAATGTGACTTTGTTACAGACACGAAGCTAACAGTTAAAGGTGTCACCCTCAAACATGAGGAGATTGCGTCATATCACTGTGCCGAGTACCCAAGTGTTAAAACTTTTGCTTAAATTGTTTCCCATGTGTGTATTTTGACATATCATTGCATAAGAATCATAACAATGGGACTTTTTTGCCTGGACCCTGACAGCAAGGGATATTATCACATTTCTCTGAGCCTATCAGCTAGCTGATTTGCCTATTTTTCCTGTACTTTTGCCCCAAGGCACATTGTGACATCAGTGGTCATAGCATCCAGGAAATGTGACTTTCGTTTCTTGCCTAGGTTCTGCCCACAAAAGGAATTGTGACATACTACTGAGTGCAAAACCTAGGTAATGTAACTATCCTCTTTATTCTGGAGTCAGCCAATAGAGGAAATTATTACATATTTCTGAGCTAGGCACCTAGGAGGTGTGACTCTCCTCTTTTTCTTCAACCACATCTACAGTCGATATGGTGCCATATTCATTGAGGCTGTTCTCAGTTGACAGGACTGTTCTGACTTGGCCTGCCTGTGAAGGAGATTATAATGAATTCTGTGCTCGGAATCCAGGTAAAGCAATTATGCTGCCTTGTTTCTGCCCACAGGTGAAATTTTAACATATACCTAAGTCCAGCTTACGTACACAAATATAACTATCATATCTTTACCCAGAAGGGAGAGATATTTTGACTCTCATGGTCAGTCTCATGGCCATAAATAAAGAAATGAGTCTCCTAATTGCATAAAGTTCACAAAGGATTATGACATTCAAACATATCATATAAAGCCTGAGTGGTACCAAAACTGTCATAACAAGGAACAGTAACCAGGTGCGATTGTGACTCTTGGATGCTGACATAATTGTCATTCCCTCACAAAAATATGATCTGCAAATAAGGAACTAAATGTTACAAAAAAGATCAGTTGAAGGTTGAAATTGTTTCTCTCATACACAAATCTGACCCACGGGTGGTTAGGTGATACATGATTCAGAACAACTATGAGGCTGTGACTCCTCTACTGGAACACAATCTTCAAGTGGGACTGGGCATCTTATACATGGATCTTGCCCATTGTTGAGATTGGGACTCCTCTGCTTTGACACAACTCACAGGAGGTGTTGACTCCTCCTGTATGTACATGAAGCCAGGAATTCTGTGACTGTGAAACGTTTCTGAATATTTCCTAGTGTGTGATTAGGACAAAAAAGTTAGCCCAGCTCCTGGATAATTTGACTCTCTTCTTTAGGCCATGACCACAGATGAAATTGTGATATGCATGGACCATACACCTAAGCATAGGTGCCTGGGCCTATATACAAAGGGCACTTTTACATGTCGCTGGGAACAGCTCCCAGGTAATGTGGATTATTTGCCTAATCCCTGTCTATAAAAAGCACTGTGGCTTATATCTGGGTTCATCACATAAGTAATGTTACTCAATTCTACTGCCTTGGCCCTGCATTAACGGTGCATTGTGACACATAACTGAGTACTGCTCCCAAGTGATGGGACTCTCCATTTTGGTTTCTTCCATCAGAAAGGTTTGTAACATATAACTTGGCTCAGCACCTAGATGATGTTTCTCCTCTCTTGCCCTGCCCTGACCACAGGGGAGATTGTGACACATTGCTAAGTCCAGTGCCAAGTTAAGGTCACTTTCAAACTTTGGTCCTGCACATAGTGGCCATTGTAACATATATCTATATGAATTGCCTAGGTGAAGTGAGTCTGTTCTCCTTTCTAAGCCAAGCACAAAAGGGAAATTTTGATATATCATTTAAACCAGCATCCAGGTGATGTGACACTTCTTCCAGAATTCTGCCCACAGTAAGGATTGTGACATCTTACTGCACCAGTACCCACCCAAGTGATGTGACCTTTTAGCTTGCTGTCTGCACACAGGGATATTGTGCCATACAACAGAGACCAGGTAAGAGGACTAATCATGACTGTTAAACCTGGAGCCAAGTTATATGCATGATGGTGGCTCCCACTCCTGGAACTTTCCACCAGGTGTTATTGTGACATATACTTTTGCCCAGCTCCTGAATGATTTAGTAATCTTGCCTAGGTATAGCGCACAATTGAGTCTAACACGTATATGGACATATATCTCAGCTGAGCACTTTTGTGATTTGATTCTCCTGTCTTAACAATATACTCAGGCAAGTTTGTAACATGTCTCTGGATCCATCATCTAGGTTACCTCAGTCTGCTCTCTTGCCTGGATTCTGCTTCCACTGGGTATTGTAGCATTTTTAAACACTGCATTCAGATTATATTAATTTCTTGCCTGGTCCTTTCAACAGGAGTCATTATGACTTGTCTCTGGACCTATCATTTATGTGATATGACTCTCCTCTTCTGTGGACCACTGCCCACAAGGGGTGTTGTGCCATATAGTTGGGCGTAGCCCCAAAGTTATGTGACTTTTCTTCTAGGAATTTGCCAAAAAGAATAATATTGGAAGATTTCTTCCTCAGCATTTCGATTATGTGGCTCTCATGCCTGTTTCATTACCACAGTGTAAATTGTGACATATATCTAAGTACAGCTCACAGGCATGATAATGACTCTCATATGTAGAACTCCCAAATGGGAATAATTTTTAATCTCATAACTTGCTTTAGAGTTATTTAAGTGATTAAATTTCTTTATGGTAAAAAGATTGCAGAAGATTATAATAGCATAAGTGATTTTAAAATGCCTTTGTCTTGTACAGAGGATGTCATAACAGAACCTATAAGAAAAGTGAAATTGTGTCTCATATGAACACCCAGCTGACAGTTAAAGACTGTAACCATCTCATATATATAAAGCCAACTGTCACTAATAAAAACAGAACATATGTGGCATTGTTAGTCTCATCCTGGGAATTTTCTGCCAGTCTGACTGTGATATAAATCTTTTCTGAGCATATGTGTGATTTGACTCTCCAGACTGGTTCCAGCCCAGTGATGTTATTTTGAAATCTACGAGGGCAAATCTCTAGGTGATTTGACCTTTCTGCCTGGGCCCCACTCTCAGAAAGAATCACCTGAGCCATGCCCAATAAATTATTGTGATGTATCACTGTGTCAACCACTTAGGTGATATAACTCTCCTCAGAATTGGCCCTGTACACAGTTGGGGATAGTGACATATGGTTGAGCCATATGTCACTATCCCCAGCAACCAGATAAGAGTGTGACTCTCTATGCACACCTAGTTGATACAATTATGATTCTCACGCATAAACAGGGCCTAGTAATAAGGTACTAAATCTCACATGTAAAAGTCGTCAAAGATTGAAATCATTACTCTCATACAGGGATTAGATTCACAGGTGTTTTTGTAACATTTGAACCATGATTCAGCATGCCTGTGGCGCTGTGGCTCCCCTACTGGAACACAATCTTCAAACGGGACTGGAGCTCCTATACATGGATCTTGCCCATTGTTGAGATTTTGACTCCTTTACTTCCACCAAACTCATAGAAAGAGTTGACGACATACATACAGGAAACCAGAAATTATGTGGATTGTGAAACTTATTTGCAAACCTTTCTGAGAGTGTGATTGGGTCAGGTAACTTTTCCCAGCACATGAGTAATTTGACTCTTTTTCTAGGCCCACACCGCAGATAAAATTGTGCCATAAGTATAACAAACACCTTTGCAATATATAGCATCTACCATGTTTCTGCCTACTTTTATTTATCACTTGTATCATCACCCACGTGATGTGAATTAAAACATGGCTACAAAGAGAATTGTGTTTTATATCTAGGTCCATCACATAAGTGATGTGACTCCTTTCTACTCCTTTAGCCCTGCGCTTACAATGCATTGTGACACATAACTGCATCCAGGTGATGTGATTCTTTTTAGGGGATTCTGCCAACAGAAAACATTGAAACATAACCCTTGGCTGAGCACCTAGGTGATGTTGGTTCACTTTGCCTGTACCCTAACCACATGGAGATTGTGACATATTTCTGGTCCCAGCACCAGTGTGAGGTCACTCTCCAGCTTTTGTACTGCACAGAACAGACATTGTGACATAAATCTAGGCCAATTGCCTAGGTGAAGTAAGTCTCTTTCTTGCCAAAGTCTTGCCTACAGGCAAAGTTTTCATATGTCACTGAAATCAGCATTCAGGTGATGTGACCCTTCAGCCAGTGTCCCGTCCACAAAGTAAATTGTGATATCACACTGGAGCCACACCCTCGTAGGTTATGTGAATTTCTTGCTTTCCCTCTGGCTGGGTAATATTGTGCCATATACCAGAAACCATAGCAAAAGTCTAATAACAACTCATATGAGTGGAGCCAGGACATATGCAGGATGGTGATCCCTATTCTTAAACCTTTCCACAAGTGTAATTGTGTCTTATACCTTTGTCCAGCTCCTGAGTGATTTAATAATTCTGCATAGGTATAGCCCACAAATGATAGTTTCATAAGTACCTGAGCCAAGTAACTTGGCGATTTGACTGTGCTATCTTAAGAATGTCCTCAAGGGGATTTGTAACCCATTTCTGGTTACAATTTGTAACCCATTTCTGGACCCGTCATCTAGGTTACATAACTCTCCTCTCCTGCCTGTACCTGGCTTCCTTTAGTAATTGTAGCATTTCTAAACACTGCATCCAAATGATGTAACTCTCTTGCCTGGGCCCTGTCACTGGAAGCATTGTGGCATATTTTTAGGCCCATCATTTTGGTGGTATGGCTCACCTTTCCTGCCTGGAGACTTCCCACAGGAAACATTGTGACACAGAGCTGGACCGAGCACACAAATATGTGATATTTGTGACAGAACCCTGCCTACAAAAAGAATATTGGAATATTTCTGGCCCAGCATTTAGGTGATGTGCCTGTTCTGCCTGTTTCATAACCACAGAGGGAATGAAAACCTATATCTAGGCATGGCTAACAGGAATAATAATGGCTGTCATATGTGGACTCAGGCAATAGAGGCTTTTTTGATTTTTATAAATACATAACTAGTTTTAGGGACATGCCTGATACCCTGGACCATCTTTTATACAAAGGTTGCAAAAGATTACAACACTCACACATAGTTTACAAAGTCTTTGGGTTATACAGAAGGAGTCAAAGCAGGACTCAGCACACAGGTAAAATTGTGAGTCTTGTACATACACCCAGCTGACAGTAAGAACTGTCATTACCTCACATGGATGAAGTCAATTGTCAAAGATGAAAACAAGAAATTACTGGTATTTTAAATCTCACCTTTGGAATTTTCTGACAGTGTGATTGTGATATAAACTATTGCCAAGCACTTGTGTAATCTGACTCTCTAGACTTCTTTCAGCTCATATATGGGATTGTGATACCTACTTAATGCCAGCCTCAAGGTGGTGTGACTCTCTTGCCAGGGCCCTTCTCTCAGTATGGATTGTCTTATCACTGGATCTAGCACCCAGGTGATGTAACATTTTTGCCTGTGCCATGCCCACCGAAATTATTGTGACATATCCCTGTATTCACCTCATAGGTGATATAACTCTCCTGTCTGGAATGGGCCCTGCACAAAGGAAATATAGAGACATATTGCAAGGCCAGGCACACAAGCAAGAGAACTATTTTGCCGCAGCCATGCCCAAAGAAGGGAATCGTGACATATCTCTGGGCCTGCCATCTAGGCTATGTGGGACTCTTGCTGGGGTCCCGTCAACCTAGAGTGTGACATATTTCTAGGCCAGGCACTCAGGTGATGGTACTCCTTTGCCAGGGCTATATTCAATAGAGGATATTCTGACACATCTCTGGGCCTATCACCTAGGATATGTGAGTCCCTCCTTGGACCCTACCCACATGGAGCATTGTGACATGAGCAGAGAACCTTCAATTAATTGATGTAACTCTCTTTGCTGGGTGGTATGTGAAGAGATCC
Source organism: Hylobates moloch (assembly GCF_009828535.3). Classification (NCBI taxonomy): domain Eukaryota; kingdom Metazoa; phylum Chordata; class Mammalia; order Primates; family Hylobatidae; genus Hylobates; species Hylobates moloch. Next base: position 3,109,260 of record NW_026652300.1, on the reverse strand, counting down.
TTATGAAATATCTCAGAACCCAGCACTCAAGTGATGTGGACCTTCTGCCTGCATGCTGCTCTCATGTTCCATTGTGACATATTCCTAGGGCAGCATCTAGGTGATATGACTCTCCTCATCTGCCTGAGCCCTGACTACTTGGGACACCTTGAAATATCTCTGAGCCCTTGACCTAAGTGATGTGACTGTTTTGCTGCCTGGGCCTTCACAACAGGTGGATTTTGGCTTATTGCTAAGCCCAGCACTCAAAATACGTAACTCTCCTATTTTTCCTGAATTATACCCACAAAGAATAAATTTTTTTTTTTTTTTTTTTTGAAACGGAGTCCTGCTCTGTTACCCAGGCTGGAGTACAGTGGTGTAATCTTGGCTCACTGCAAGCTCCACCTCCCGGGTTCACGCCATTCTCCTGCCTCAGCCTCCCAAGTAGCTGAGACAACAGGTGCCCACCACCACGCCCGGCTAATTTTTTGTATTTTTAGTAGAGACAGGGTTTCACCATGTTAGCCAGGATGGTCTCGATCTCTGACCTCGTGATCTGCCCTCCTCGGCCTCCCAAAGTGCTGGGATTACAGGCTTGAGCCACCGCGCCGGCCCAGAAATTTTGACCTACTGAATGGCCAACACCAAGGTGATTTTTCTCTGCTTCCTGGATTGTGCATAAAGAGGAAATTATGGCATATTGCATATTGCTAGGCCCAGCACCCTTATGATTGTGACTCTCGTGCCCATGCTGGAGCCACCAAATATACATTGACATATCTTGGGACCATTATGTAGGGATTTTCACTCTCATAATTTGGTTTGGTATTTTCCACACGTGAAATGTTGTCAAATGCTTGGTCCAGCACCAGGTTAATGTGACCCAAATTTTTATACCCTGTCTAGAGAAGGCATTGTGACATATTGCTTGGTACATGATCTATGTAATGTTACCCTCCTGTCTTGTTTTTTGCCCACGTATAGAATTATGACATATACCTTACTTTAGTTCACAGGCATGAAGATCAAACTTATATTGGGATACAGCCAATAGGAGATATTTTTCCTCTCATTGTTTGGCTTAAGGCAATATTTAAGGGCCTGGGTTGCATATTTGTACTAACGCAAATAAGCTAACTTATACTGTATAAACTCTTTGGTGGTAAAGAGTTTCACAACAAGGACCAGCAAAAGGTTCAGAATGGGACTGTTGGTTGCACACCTAGGTGAAATTAAGAGTTGTCACCGTTCCACATTTATAATTTCCACTGTTGAGGTCCTGAGTCTAACAAAAGAATACAGTACACAATTAAAATTTTGACATTTATATGTGGCTTTGGCCACAGGGGAGATGGTGACTCATTTCTGGACCCAGCCCACAGGCATAATAATGGGTCTTTTCTCTTAACCCTGCCTATAGATGTTGACCATCAAATGTGGTTCAGAGCAATATGCAAGACTGTGAGTCCATAGGAGCATGCAGGCCACAGAGAGGTTTGCAAATCTCATACAGGTTTCATGAAGCCCTCGTATGTTGCAAAGAAAGTTACATATTGTCTGAGCACACATGTGAGATTGTGACTCTAATATACATGCTCAGCTAAACGTTAAAAATATCATCCTCAAAGATGATAGGATTGTGTCATATCATTGGGCCTAGTACCCTGGTGTTGAGACTTTTTGTCTCAAATCCCTTTCTATGGGTGCATTGTTACATATCAATGGGTTAGAAGCATGCATATACATATTACATTTGTTTTTTTTTTTTCTCTCTGCATTCTTCATTCTCTTTTATGTGACTTTCAAAACGTTGCTTAACTTGTGTCTTGTTGTAAATCCTTAATGTTCATTTTATTTGAAATGTGCTGAGCTTATTGTTTTCCTCATATTATTTTACTAATGTTGAAGTACATACTAGTCTTTTTTTGTATTTCCACTCCACAATTTTTATGTTTTGTGTGCTTTTTATTATTTGTTGGTTTAAATTTTCTTATTTCATTTATTTCCTTTTCCTTAATTTCTTTATTTCCATTTTACTCACTGAGCATCACTAAGTCGGCAATGTTAATTTTTAAGGGTAATTAATTATTTTAAGAGTATATGTAGACTATAACTCATATTGTCTCTGGTAATTTTTACACCCCCATTTTTTGATAATTGATTTCTGGATATTTATTTTTATCTTTGATTGAGCCATATTATCTTGAGGTTTTGTATACGTCATAATCTTAGGTTGCAATTTGTATAATAAAATATGACATGTCAAAATCTTTATTAACTTTCTTTTGTCTGAGGGGAATAAAATACACAGTTTTTAGGCTAGAGGTTCTTGAGTCTCTAAAGCTTGTTCTGTAGATGTTCTCTCTGGGCTTGTGTGTTTTTTAGTTTAACAGGTTTTCCCATATTTTTGTTTTCTTTTCTTATTTTCTCTTCCTTCCTTCCATTTCTTTCTTTTCTTTTTTTCTCTTTCTTTTTTCTCTCTCTCTTTCTTTCTTTCTTTCTTCCTTCCTTCCTTCCTTCCCTCCTTTCTTTCTTCTTTCTTTCTTTATTTCTTTCTCTCTTCTTTCCTTCCTTCCTTCCTTCCTTCCTTCCTTCCTTCCTTCCTTCCTTCCTTCCTTCCTTCCTTCCCATCTTCCTTTCTGCCTTTCCTCCCTTCCTTCCTTCCTTCCTTCCTCCCTCCCTTCCTCTCTCTCTCTTCTTTCTTTCTTTCTTTCTTTCTTTCTTTCTTTCTTTCTTTCTTTCTTTCTTTCTTTCTGTTTTGAGTGGGAGCTTCACTATTGTTACTCAGGCTGGAGTACAATGGCACAATCATGGCTCACTGCAACCTCCAACTCCTGGGTTCAAGAAATTCACCATCCTCAGCCTCCCAAATAATAGGGATTATAGGAGCCTGCCACCACATCCAGCTATTTTTTGTATTTTTAGTAGAGACAAGGTTTCACTATGTTGACCTGGCTTGTCTGGAACTTCTCACTTCTGGTGATATGCCTGCCTCAGGCTCCCAAATTGCTGATATTACAGGTTTGAGCAACCACTTCCGGCATTCTCCACGTTCCTTACTGAGAGCCTATATCAGTTGCTATACCCCTTTTCTGCCTTCACTTGTAACAGTTATTTACCTTTAGTCTCAGCTATCCAAAACTGTCAGTTACCAACTTTCCTTTCAACACTGCCATGGAATATAGAAATTAGTTTATTGTAAGGCTTCAAAAACCCAGAAGCGTGGACATGGGTGTCACTATTTTATTTATTATTGGATGGTGGAGGCAGGAGTTGGGAGTCTACATTTAAAGTCATCATAGAATGAAGAATGGCTTTCGTGGGTAAACACAAAATACTTTTATTAAACCACTATGTGGTTTTTTGTGTTTTGCTCGCTTCGGGTGCTGCAAATTTTTAGCTGGTTATTAGACTTCTCACAAAGGCATTTTGATCGGTATATTTCTGTTCAGTTTAAATTTCTATTAAGCAATTAGAGCCAACAAAAAAAGTGATATTTTGTTGTCACTTTGTTAATATGCTTTGTTTAATTATATATTTGTAGAGTGTATTCACCTGAGTCTAATGAGGGAGAAATGTATCGTTCTTTTTTTCTTAGCTTTCTCTTCTTATTTTACTGTAGAGATATTGCTGGAGTATGACATAAAAGAATCATTTCAAAAAGTGATCCTGAGAAAATATGGAAGCTGTGACCTTAATAGTTTACATTTAAAGAAAGACTACCAAAGTGTGGGTAATTCCAATGCACAGAAAGCAGTTATGATGGCCTTTATCAATGTTTGTTAATTACCCTTAGCAAAACCTGTCAACCTAATAAAAATGGCAAAGCTTTTGAGGTGTGCTCAAACTTCGCTGAACATAAAAAAAGTTTTAGTGGAGACAAGTGCTGAAAATTTAAAGAATGAGACAAAACCATTTCCTGCTCCTCAACCCTTATTAAACACAAGAGAAATTATACTGGAGACAGACCCTACAGAAGTGAAGAGTGTGGCAAAGCCTTTAAGTGCTTCTCAGACCTTACTAATTATAAGAGAATTCATACTGCTGAGAAATCCTACATATGTGGAGAATGTAACAAAGCCTATAGGTTGTTCTCAGATCTTCATAAACATAAGATAATTCATACTGCAGAGAAAAGCTACAAAGGTGAAGAATGTAATTAAGCCTATAGGTGGTTCTCAGACCTTAGTAAACATAAGATAATTCATACTAGAGAGAAACTCTACAAACATAATGAACATGGAAGAAGTATTATGTAGTTCTCTGTCCTTAGGAAACATGAGATAGTTCATACTGGAGAGAAACCCCACATCCATGAAGAATGTGGCAAAGCCTTTACCCGCTCCTCAACCCTTATTAACCACAAGAGAATTCGTATGGAAGAGAGATCTTACAAATATAAGGAATGTGGCAAAACCTTTAAGTGCTTCTCAGAACTTGTTAATCATAAGATAATTCGCACAGGAGAGAAACCCCACAAATGTGAAGAATGTGGCAAAGCATTGAGCTCATTCTCACACCTCATTAGACTTAAGATAATTCATATAGAGAGAAGTTCTGCAAGTATTCAAAATGTGGAAAAGGCTTCAATAAGTCCTCATTTTGGGTTCAACATCAGAGATTTTATACTGAACCAATGCGGTATAAAGTTAATGATTTGTTTAAGAACATTTAACTTATGATCTTGGAGAGTCTCTAGGAAGTTGATTCATAATCTGAGTGCTTTTTTGTTGGATACATATATAGGCGTTTATTATTATGTAATGCCATTCTTTGTCTTTTTTTAAAATCTATGTTGATGTAGTCTGTTTTTCCAGAAACTAGGATTGCAACCCCTACTTTTTTTGTGTTTCCTTTTTTCTTTTTTTTTTTTTTTTTTGCCATTTTGAGTCTTTATTAAGGACTAAATCTTTATTTTATTTTATTATTATTATACTTTAAGTTTTAGGGTACATGTGCACAATGTGCACGTTTGTTACATATGCCACGTGCCATGTTGGTGTGCTACACCCATTAACTCGTCATTTAGCATTAGGTATATCTCCTAACGCTATCTCTCCCCCTCCCCCCACCCCACAACAGTCCCCGGTGTGTGATGTTCCCCTTCCCGTGTCCATGAGTTCTCACTGTTCAATTCCCACCTATGAGTGAGAACATGCGGTGTTTGGTTTTTTTGTCCTTGTGATAGTTTGCTGAGAATGATGGTTTCCAGATTCATCCATGTCCCTACAAAGGACATGAAATCATCATTTTTTATGGCTGCATAGTATTCCATGGTGTATATGTGTCACATTTTCTTAATCCAGTCTATCGTTGTTGGACATTTAGGTTGGTCCCAGGTCTTTGCTATTGTGAATAGTGCCACTATAAACACACGTGTGCACGTGTCTTTTTTTTTTTTCTGTTTTCTATTTGCTTGGTAGATTTTTCTTTTTCGCTTTCTTTTGAGCTTATTTGAGATGGGTGTCTTGATTACAGCACATCATTATATATTGATTATTTATTCAGCTTGCCGCTCTGTTTTGTAATTGGGGAACTTAGCCCATTTTCATTTAAGGTTAGTATTCATATGTATAGATTTGATTCTGTCCCTATGATCTTAGCTGGCTATTTTGCACATTTATGTGGTTGCTTTATACTGTCAGCAATTTATGATTTTTAGTGTGTTTTTGTAGTGACTGTTATAGTCTTTTTCTTATTTAATGTTTCTTTAGAAGCTCTTGTAAGTCATCTCTGTGATAAAAGATTTCCTCAGCCTTTTCTTAACTGAATAGAATCACATTTATTTTTCACTTCTGAAGCTTACTTTGTTTGGATATAAATTTTTGATTTGAAATTCTTTTTCAAGAATATATTACAAAGTTTTTGTATTATGTTTTTTCAGCTCTATCAGATTGGTCCATTTTTCTCCTAATTGTCTGTTTTTTCTATCCATTCCTGCAAATTTTTTCCCTTCATTGCATTGGGTTGCAACTTACATTTGTAGCTCAATGAAGTTTATTCATTTCCATATTCTGAATTCTAATTCTGTCATCTTAGGCCTTGCTGGGTCATTTGGATGAAAGAAGTCACTGTGGCTTTCTGTGTTTTCAACATTTTCACACTGATTTTGTCTAATCATCATGCACGTATCTTTGAGGTTGCTGACCTTTGAATGGGATTTTGTTTTGGTTTTTTTTTATCCTGTTTAATTGTCTTGAGTATTTGATGTGGAATAAGGTGTTTGCAACTAACAAGCTTTGTTCCTGGGAGATTTTTTTTTTTTTTTTGGTTGTGGAGTGGCTATGCTCAGCTCACAGCTCAGAGGTTCCATACTCTAAGGAACTTGTATTGAGCTCCAGCTTTCTTCTCTGGCTCCTTGATATTTACAGTCCACTACTCTTTGTGACTAATGTGTCACAGCTTCAGAAGACTGTTAGTGGATATGGGGTTTCTGCCTGTCTTTGGGCATTCACCTCAGAGGGAGGAGCAAAGCAGCTCAGAGGGGAGTAGGCTGTACCTGCTGGAGACTGTGTGTACTGTTGCACTAAAGTTGGTGTTGGCTTGGGTAGGATGCTGGCCAGTGAATGTTTTGATGCCTTATTTGTGCCCCCTCATGAAGTTCTAATCATTCAGAGTGTGAGGATACACTGCTCGCCACATGGTGTTAGCAGAAAAGCAGGGGTGAAGCTTTCGGGTTCTCTACCCACCAAAGCTTAGAAGTTGCTGAGGGTGGCAGAGGCATACTACATTCGTTCCCATTTGCTGGTGGGGCAAGCAAAGCCAAACCCACCTTTGCAAACATATGCCAGGAAAGTAATATGGGGAGTTGCCATGGTATCAGGGGAAGCTGCAGTATGAGGAAGATACATGTGGCCTGCAGAATGGAGAAGATACATGTAAGCTGCAGTGATAGGGTCTGCCTTGCTGTAGCTCTTCAGGGATCAGGCATGGATTACTATTGTTGATGCTATGGTATGGTCTTCCAAGGTTACTGAGACTGCCCTGTAAGCAGCTGTAGCTAGACTGGGACCCTGGGAAAGGCCAGAAGACCAAGGAGTGCTAAGTTGGACCACTCTTCTGATTTGCAACATTATCCTGTAGAAATTAGTTCCCCTCAGGCTAAAGTCTCTTATGGGAGAAAGTTCAGTCTATAGAAATGGCCATCACTGGCCATATTTTACTATAGATGCTCTTGCACCAAACCCTCTGGAAACCGTATGAGATGGCTTACTGCCCCACCTCTTTGCTGGTCTTCTGGGGGGCTGCACTTGAGAGAGATGTAGGTCATCAATCCCTCAGTGCAGTCAGCCCTGGATGGAAAATATGTGCTTTTGGCCAAGTTAGGTTCTCACTGTCTGGTGAGGAGCACTGGGGAGTTTGTGAGCCCCATGGAAGATGGTCTAACCTCCTCTCCTTGGGTATAATGCAGCTCATTTGAGGTGTGAATAAGGCAATTAGGATTTTGAATATTTCATTAGTTTGAGGGTAGCAGGGACAGTTCTGCACAGGCAGTGATGAAATATATTCAGTTGCCCCTGGAAGCTGTGTCCATGGAGTTCCTAAGTTTTTACTGGCTCAATAGCTCTGGCAATGATTGGCTAGTGGCCCAGGTCTGGAGAACCTGTCCAGTGAGAGTATATAAGAACAGGAACACATGTAACAGTCTGACTCCTTTTGTGAAAAGCTGCTGCATCTGCAATATGCTGGGTGTCCACTACAGTGTCTAGTCACCTCAGATTTTCCAGTACCTGAAGTTATCACCAGTGAATGTGCAAAAAAGAAACAATGGCAGCATGCCCTTTTCTCTGGGAGCTCCATCCCAGGGAGGTATAGACCTGTTTTCAGCCCCAAAGCACCTGTAGGAAGTAGCCGGAAATGCCTGTTCAAAGGTCTTACCCAATGAAAAGAAAATGATTGGGGATCCACTTAAAAAAGCAGTCTGCTGGGTGCAGCAGCTCATGACTGTAGTCTCAGCACTTTGGGAGGCTGAGGTGGGCAGATCAACCAGAGGTCCGGAGTTGGAGACCAGCCTGAACCAACATGGTGAAACTCCATCTCTACTAAAAACACAAAATTAGCCAGGCGTGTTTGTGCATGCCTGTAATCCCAGCTAGTCTAGAGGCTGAGGCAGGAGAATAATTTGACCCAAGAGGCAAAGTGTGTGGTGATCTGAGATTGCTTTATTGCACTCCAGCCTGGGCAACAAGAGTGACACTCTGTCTCAAGAAAGAAGGAAGGAAGGAAGGAAGGAAGGAAGGAAGGAAGGAAGGAAGGAAGGAAGGAAGGAAGGAAGGG
>NW_026652300.1:3091266-3100991 GCF_009828535.3 Hylobates moloch | reverse complement strand
CAGAGAGAAAGAGAGAAAGAAAGAAAAAAAGAAAGAAAGCAACAGAGAAAGAGAAAAGGAAAGAAAAGGAAGAAAGAACGAAAGGAAGAATGAAAGAAAGAAGAAAAGAGAAAGAAAGAAAGAAAAAGAAAGAAAGAAAGAAAGAACGAAAGAAAGAAAGAAAACTCTAACCATCTTTTGTAGAACAAGTCTGCTGTGCAGATGTACCACTTCCATCCACAGTTTGTTTGGATTCTCCAAAGCCAGAAGGATGGAACAGGTAAGTCACACAAACAGGAAGAATGGCAGCTCACTCTTTGCTCCAGGAACTACAGCCCAAAAATATTTCAAAATTCCATCAACCAAAGAGTACCAGTGGTGTTAGCGGGAGAAACTCATCAGGAAGTACTTTCCAGTGAGGAGGAAGGATACTGGGGACCTGCTTTAACAGGCAGTCTGGCCGTGTATTTTTAGAGCACCTGCACTATGCTTTGTGCCTCTAGTCAGCTGGGGCTCTTCAAAGCCTAAAGGCTGGAGTGGCTAAGTTTCCCAGGGAGCAAAGATGATGGCCAACTCCTCTTTCTGGTAGCTCCATCCCAGGGTGATGCAGTGCTGCTACCAATGGTTGGCTGGAATTCTAAGCCAGTACGTCTTACCCTGTGAGGCACTGAGAAAATGCATCCTAAAGACCATCCGTGCCAAGGGCCCTGGATTCTGCCTTTTTCCTATGGATATGTTCAGGATTGTAACCTCCTGCTTTGCTGGAGTTCCAGCTAATTTTTCTGGGAAGCCTGGAAAGTCAGTGTATCTAAGGCTCTTCAATCACTGCACAGTCTTGAGTGGCTGCTCTGCTGAGATTCCATGTAGCTATGCGCATTATAGAAAAGACCGTGGTGAAGTGGGTTTATTAGGGGATCACTTTACCTGAGGGTTGCAAAGATCTGTGGAAGAATCATGGGTTCCCAGGATCATGCATTCACTTACTGCCTTACTGGTTGCGAAGATGTCTCTGTCTCCATGTTGCTTTCAGGTGTCCCAGTGTCCTGCCTTGTTTTACTCCATTCTCCTTATGTTAAGTTGCTTCTTTGACTGGACTCAATGCAATTACCTGGATGTTTCAGCTGAAAATCATGTATTTATGCACACCTTGCATTCCTGTCTATGAGAACTACAGAGTCTAGCTGCCTCTTTCTAGTCAGCAATCTTGATCACCTTCCTCTAAAAGGAATTTACTTTTTATATTAAAAGAATTGAATGTTTTTGGAAAACATATATTTTCAAAAGCAAATATTGATGTAATTCATCTCTTACCTTTGATGATATATCTTTATTTCTAGAATTTATGTGAAAGAACATGGTCAATAGCTGCTGCACCAGAGTTATGAGAGATTCTTCTGTATTAGAAGGACAAGTTTATATACTTTTCCATGGAAGATTAAGAAAACAGAAATCTAAGATACCTGAAGAATTTCTATGTGCAAAGGCAACTTAGTTATTGGTTTCCAACAGTGTCATAAATGACGGGATGATAGGAGTGTAGTAAGGGCAGCATTCTGCATAGTAAGAGAAACAATTTGATTTTTAGTTGGACGTTGCTTTACCATTTGCAAATTAAGGTAATTAAAATAAAGTGAATTCAAAAATGCCTGTTTAATGAAAATGTGTGGACTCAATTTCTTTTAATAAATCAATATCGTTATTTTGTTAAAGCTAGTTGACATTGAATGTGTATCTTGCAACTGATGATAAGTTATCCTATCTTAACCAATGCTGTAGGTAACTGATGGTAACAATATACTATTGAGAGACAGTGGAATAACATCTGTAGTGATTCCTTTGTCAGTGTTTTTTTAAATAAAATAATTTGGAAAGTGTGGTTTTTACAACTTACATTTTTGTTTTCCTTGTAACTAAAGGTTATTATGATGGTTGTAACAAAGATCATATTAGTATAATGGAGCTCTATGTTTCTGAATACTGAACAACTATTTATAAAATTTTATCCTACTTTTTGTCTATTAAATGTGTGACTGCTCTGCTCTGATAAACACACATAGACCTTTAGTTTTGATTTACATGAATTTAAATATAAGAAATATATTACTGTAAAATAAACTCTAGGCATGTAACTTATAGAAAAAAATCATATTTATTTACGGTTGGTTACATTGAGAAGAAAAGAAAAATATTAATGTGAAACAAATCCTTTTACAAGTGTTGATATCTTACCAGCAAACCAGAAACTTCAAAGATTTTCAAAGCAAATCTATTTTCTCTGATTTTTATTAAATTCCTTGATTTAAAATGTGGTTTCTAGTGGCTTAGAATCATCTTCTGCAAATTTTTCTTTTTTTGTCTGTTTGCCTGTTGCTCACCCTAGACATAATATATAATTTTCTTTTCATCAAGTTTCATAAAACTTTATTTGGACTGTGCTTGGCAGCTCATGCCTGAAATCCCAGCACTTCGGGTGACTGAAGCAGGTGGATCTCCAGAGATTAGGAGTTTCAGACCGGCCTGGCCAACACGGTGAAACCCTGTCTTTACTAAAAATACAAAAGTTAGGTGGGCATGATGGTGGGCTTCTGTAATCCCAGCTACTCAGCAGGCTGAGGCAGGAGAATCACTTTAACCCAGGGGACGAATGTTACAGTGAGCCAAGATGGTGCCACTGCACTCCAGCCTGAGCAACAAAGCAAAACTCCATTTCAAAGCAAACAAACAAACAAACAAAAAGAAATTCTCTGTACAATTCCCTCAGAAATTATGAAAGTGACTTTGATAAAATGTAATGCTATTCAGAAAATAATTTTTACATATGAGTAATTTTACAATGCCTGTATAGTATGTATGCTATTTGTTTAGTACATTTTATATTTTTTTCAATTTTAGAATTCTATTTAATCCAATTTTTGTTTACTTATTGTCTATTTTACTCTATAAAATTGACAGAATTGAGTTTATTAATTTAGGCCAATATATTCAAGTAATCAATAGAACATCTAATAAGTCATGAGGTCTTTTTGACACATACATGAAGTAAACAAATACAATACTAGATATGTAATGGAAGCTACGTAATTAGAAATAAATATTCCTTTTAAAATTAGCCTGTGGTCTCAAGTGAAAAATCTAAAATATCTATAGTAAATAAATGACATTAATTCTGCATATGAGGACAGCATAACTGTAACCAATGCTGCACAATTGAAACAAGATTAAGAGATGGACATCTTAGCAAAACTAACTGAAAACGTTGTAAAATTTTCAGATTATGTTTCTACATTTAAACATTTAGTGAGAGAAGTAGTGCACAAGTCTATCCAGTCAAACTTGAAATGGCTGACACATGTTAACAGTATTCACCACAGGTATTGACACCTAAAATGCCCTGAACTCTTTTCATTTAGATGAACAAAATATTGTTTTTGTCTTCATCCTCTAAGTTCCGGCTTAGACAGAATTATCAAGACATTTCATGTAGATTTGATTCTAGATTTATTATTTATTTATTTATTTACTTACTTATTTACTTATTTTTTGGGATAGAGTCTCACTCTGTCACTCAGACTGGAGTGCAGTGGCATGATTGCACTCTGCAATCTCCACCTCCCAGGTTCAAGTGCTTCTCCTGTGTCAGCCTCCTAAATAGCTGGGATTACAGGTGTGTGTCATCACACCTGGCTAAATTTTTATATGTTTAGTAGAGGCCGGGTTTTACCATGTTAGCCAGGAAGGTATAGATATTTTGACCTTGTGATCTTCCCTCTTTGATCTCCTGAAGTGCTGGGAGTACAGGCATGAGCCACCACGCTCAGACTTGATTCTAGATCTTGACACAGCACATTTTCAACTTATTGTTTCTGCAGATAGAAAAGCTGTGTAATATGGAAGAACAAAACCAAACATTTATTACAATTCAAGGAGATTTTGTTTGTGCCCTGCTCTCCTGGATTCTCAGAAGTGTAGGCTTGGCAGACATTACTGGAAGGTAGAAGTGGGAAACAAGCCTGAATGAGAATTCTGTGTGTGTCAAGTTTATCTTCTTAGCAACTGGCAGGATCAGCCTTCAATTCTGGGTAGATTACGGGCAATTGGGTGGTATATAAAGAGTGGTTATGTTCTATCAGGTTCTAAGTCAATCCACCTTCTGCAAGTAGTAAATCTCAGTAAAATTAGTATTTGTTTGAAGTATGAATTAGGTGATTTTTAAAGATAATACACATAATAGGTTTGTTCTGTATATTTTTAATGATACTTTCACAAGAGCTCTTTAGCTTTCTTTACTCAAGCAGATTCTGAAGGTCAAAAAATCTCTTCATTATCAGATACTGAAAGATAAAGCAAATAATCTGTTTCATTTTTTGTGGGAAATTTAGTCTGTAAATTTAATCTCATTTGTATAACCCTTAAGTTTTACTGTGGAAGACTAGATTTAGTTTTCCTAAATTTTTGGCAACTATAAAAGCATATTCATAATGTAACTTTTAAAGATGCTATGAATATCAATTGTCAAGTGCATTGATTTCTTTTTTTTTTTTACTGGAGAAAGATAAACTATTTGAGAATTATATTACCCAACATGTCCAAAAAATATTTTTAATTTGCCTATTTAAAAAAATCTGTCAGTTTTGAATTGCATGCAAAGATAACATTATTTTAAAATTGAGGATAAGATGAAAAATAATTTATGTAAATAATATAAACTAAGTTTACTGAAATTATTTACTTATTTAAGAAATTTAATTAAATTTTAAATAAACTGCTATCACCTCTTGGTATTTGTGTGCATTTTTTTTAAGATTTGGTGTCTAAAACGTAACAATTTGGACAAAGAAGAAAAGAAAAATTCAATGATTGGTATAACAATAAATTTCAGAAAAATAAAAGCTTTGTGTGATGATCTAATTAAAATAATGTAAAAGATAAAAATTTTAATATTTGTTTTTACACATTATTTGGCAAAATCAACCCTGAGATAGCAATGTGTAGAAAATACTATTAATTATGTTTTTGAGAATCTTATGGACGTTGGCACTTTGAGAACCTTCACTATAGGCCCAGGATTCCCCAGGCATTTCTTCCAGGAGAACATCTTATGGAAATGAAGCAGAAGGCCATGACCACAATGATAAATGGATGCTCATCTCCTAGAGACAAGTGGGTGCAGACTGCAGAAACTGTAGGCTTTTCTTGGTTGTCCAGGAAGGGGCTATTCCCACCATCCTAGAAAAGAGGCCTGGAACTCCATTGAGCCCTCTTGCCTGCAGGGACCTCAGAGGGCATTAGGGGTGGCCAGCCTAGGTGTTCTGTCCTGTCCCTGGCCCTTGGGTCTTGCCTCATCTGCTATCTTTTTCCACAAAGAAATCAGGATGGCGACCCCCCAATGCAGCCCCACTAGAGGAAGCAGATAAAGAGCATCAAGGCTCACACCCATCTTAGAACATTAAGTGACTTACTGATAAGCTAGTCCAAAAGTTACAGCAGAATTTGGTGGTGTGACACCCTAAGATTACATTCTAGGAGAAACCTGTGTGGCACATGCCTGAGGTTGTGCATTGAAGGAGCACTAGACAGGTCACTTGGGCTTCAGTGAGCCTGTACCCCTAGTCAATTCGTGGAGACATGGGCTTGATAAGAGCAGGCAACAAGGGTGGCACACAGCAGACATGCTTAGCTGTCACGTGGGCAAGGAGGGCTAGGCATCAGACTTCCCTGCAGGGGAGAACCCTCTTAGGGCCCTGAACTGAACCGAGAGATTCTTCAGTTTTTTGAAGCACAGGCCATACTTGGAGCTTCAGGGTTGGCACTGTGCTGTGGCATGGTAAAAGTGGGGTAAGCAGTCAGTCACTGAGGGGCTTTCATTGCTCATTTTTCTGATGAGAATGATTGAAAGCCCAAAGCCACAAGCCAGGAGGGGCAAGAATACTGGGCTGAGGCACCACCGTTTTTCTTCACCAGCTCCCATAAGCCTTCCTGGCATGCCTTGAGGAAGAAGATCCCCTATCCTTGTGAGCGTAGGCACAAAAGTCATGTGAAGAAAACCCAACCACAGCCACTTTTGTGAGCACACCTAGGCCTCCACACTCCAGTGGCCCATGAAACCCAAATGTAATTCCAGAGATGAGAATTTAAATTTAGTTCTAGAAACAAAGAGTTCAGCCCCGAGACCAGAGCAGAAGTGGACATGTTAATTCCATGACACAAGGGCCAAATCAGAGAAATGGATTGACTGTTAAGCTGCACCCATGCAGTGTGTGTACTGACCCAAGCAGGTCCCATTCTCTTTCTGCTTCCAATTATTTTACCTACAACTTGTCATTTGTACCAGCTCTTTCTCTACCACCCACATCCTATGCTTTTTGAAATTCCTCTGAAGACTGCATGACTAGAATTAAGGGTCAGGGAACTCTAGACTACTCAGGCTGTGCCAGGAAGAGAGATCTCTCAACCTACGTTGACACTTAAAAGCCATGCATAAATAGTGCCAACTCTAGGGGGAGGGCTGTCACACCCTCAGACAGTTTTCTGCTCTCCATAGCTAAAGATAAATTAGAATGACAAAGAAAATAAGACACAGACCTGACAGTTCTGCCTTTTAAGGGCAGGCCTCAGTCTAGTCACCGTGAATCACAATCTCAGGTTCTGCATCAGTGTGTCCCACCTTGGAATATAGTGGAACTGGGGCCCCAGAATGTCATGATGCAATGACAGTCTGGAGAAGGGGCACCTCAGCAGCCTGTGCAAACCCAGTCACCCCTGTAAAAGAAACACACCCTACCAACTAAGAAGCCATCTCATTATCTTAGACAACCATACCAGCAATGTGCACACACAACGGGCCTTTTAGTAAACTGTCAACTTAAGGATTGAAGAAAAATCAAACCATTTTGAATTTAGAGTCTCAGGAAGAAGACCCTCCACTGCCTGAACCAGCCTGTATGATGGATGAAACTGACAGTGTTAACTTGACTTGGGCAAAGCTGGAGACTTACCTTGTATTAAAAAAAAAAGAAAGAAAGAAAGAAAAAAAAAAAAAAAAGCTTCTGAGTGCCCAGAGTTCCAAGTTAAAAAATCTAGTAGTGGCTGACCTGAAAATTATTCTTTATTTATGAGGAAGATCTCAGTACCAGGTCTGTTCCATCCTGTGGCATGGAATGCAGGCCACACAAGGGACTGAGGCCACTCCTTTTTTGTTAAATAAATGCTGACAGGTGAAAAGTTGTTGAAAAAAGTGCTAAATAACAATGCTATACAAACTGCATGCTTTTTGTAAGTGGGAATATTTATCATGCTAAGCCCACTGACAGTGGACTTTTTTCCCCTCTTTTTAAGTCCCCAGTAAAACTCTATGATCTCATTCACTGGTTCTGAGTCTCTTCTTTGACATCTTGAACCTGGTGCCATTTCCATGGGAGTCAAATTTGATGCAACTTATCCTATATTAAGGAAGGATTTCAGAGTCTGCTCAATGTGCCTCAAAGCTCCCCGAGGCATCAGCTGAGAAGGATGCAGTTGTTCTCTTTATCACTCTCATTCAGGTCTCTTTTCCTTAGATGCACAATCAGAGACATACCAGGAAAGATGACTAAGAAAAACATCATGGTCGCAATCAAGATTAATGCCAGAATAAGCAGTGACCACTTGGAAATCAAAAGGGAGCACTTTTCAATGCCCTCAAATTCTGTCATCAGTTTCTGGATTCAGTAATAGTTTTGAAGATCCATCCAACCTCTAGAGGAACCATGGGCCCTAGGAGGTAAACACCTAAACTTAATCCTGGTTCAACAAAGCTTTCTCTTGATAAATATGATGTCTGTGATCATGAGCTTCTAAGCAATCTGGACAATGCACAACCTGAAAACCTACAAAAGGGAGATGAGTAGGTCTGAGGGAAATAATTTTCCACAGTTTTTCTTGGGAAATTCAAAAATTGTGATGGTGGAAAAATGTGCAGAAGAAGACAGAATACTAAAACTCCTCATCAGATGACTTTTACCACCAAGAGTTTTTAATCCCAACTATGAGATCTCCAAATAAAAATGAGAAGTTACTTCACTGCATCTATCCATGATTTATTGCACAATGTTTTGTCTATCATAGTCAGGGGTCTTCACTGAGGATCTTCCCATTAAACATATAAAGATAAAGAAAGGAAAAGGTAAAATAGCAACTCCACGAAATCATAAGATAAAATGTAGAAATATTCATCTTCTCACATCAATTGCATTTTTGAACATATTTGAATGTGTATCTACCCATAAAGCTAATATATTCAAAATAAATCAAATATATGTCAAGTTAAAACTTAAAAAAAAATTTTTGACTGAGTGCAGTGGCTCACACCTGTAATCCCAACACTTCGGGTAGTCAAGGAGGGTAGATCATTGAGGTCAGGTGTTTAAACCAGCTTGGCCAACATGGTGAAATCCTGTCTCTATTAATAATACAAAAAAAAAAAAAAAGCTGGCCCCTGTATTCCCAGCTACTTTTGAGGTTGAGGCAGGAGAATCACTTGAAACTGAAAGGTGGAGATTGCAGTGAGCTGAGATTATGTCACTGCACTCCAGCCTGGATGACATAGCAAGACTCAAAATTTTATTTTTTAACAACAAAAAGATTCACATATGGTCCAGACATTACTTGATGGAGTGCAGTGGGTGTGGCTCTGTCCTTGCAAAGTAGGAAGAGCAATCAGTGCCCTGGATTGCATGTAGGGAACCCACTGGTACGCAAACAAAGAGGAAATCAGGGCTTCAGCCTAGCAACAGTGAGGCTTGCAGCGGGCTTTTGAAAGCAGTAGAAGTGGCCTGTAAAACTGAACACTAGTTGGGCTTGTAACAATAAAAGATCTGTCCAGGGATAACAGCAATCCTGATAGGAGCCCCTGAATATACCCTGCCTCAGCAAAATGTAGACAAATAAAGAAAAAATAATTCAAGAGAAATAAAATTTAAAAATAAATTTAAAGTGATTGGAAAATAGGGCAAATAAAATAAACTGAAACAAAACAGAGAAAAGTAAAGAAAAATATAACTAAGATTAGTGAAAATAAAATGAAGATGAAGATAAACAATAAATACAAAATTGAGAAATAAAATAAGAAAATTTTAATAATAAGAAAAAAGTGAAAGTAAAAAAAGAATATGGAGAAAAAATAAAATAATAGAGATGCATGGAAATAAAAGAAATAAGAAATTGAATAAAATGTTACAAACAACAAAAGTCTAGAATATTTGAAATTAGGAGACTATAATAAAAAAATGAAATACAATTAAATTAATAGAAAAAATGAAAGTAAATAAAAAAGACAAGATAAAAACAAAGACAAATGTACAGAAAAATAAAAAAGAGAAAAATAAGATCTAGGGATAATCTACAAAACATTTCACGCAACAATAGCATAATACGTAATATTTCTAATTACATATAGCTCATTTCCTAAGATAGGCAAACTTCTTAGCTAGTATTAAAGCTTTAGCATATTTAAACAAATGGTAATAAAAAGTATTATTTCTGACTACAATAAAATATAACCGGAGGTTAAAAACCAAAAGAAAGCTAGCATGTCTGCATATATATGAAAACTAGACAAATTATTCCACACACTATTTTAAAAGAGTTAGAACATGCACGTTTCTTTAGATGTTTATGGTATTCAAAATGATCTACATATCAATGGGATCTCTTTCAAAAAACCAATGGTAGTTTTTCCAGACGTACTAAAATATTCTGAAGTGTTGGCA
>NW_026652300.1:3090145-3091256 GCF_009828535.3 Hylobates moloch | reverse complement strand
AAAAATTCATGATCTAAAGAAAAGTAAATTCTAAGCATCACTTATAAAATATAAAATACAAATAATGTTTGATCCCTTGACCAGCTAACCTTTAACAAGAAAATGGGTGAAACTGGCCGGGCACGGTGGCTCACGCTTGTAATCCTAGCACTTTGGGAGGCCGAGGCGGGCGCATCACGAGGTCAGGAGATCGAGACCACGGTGAAACCCCATCTCTACTAAAAATACAAAAAATTAGCCGGGCGTGGGGGCGGGCGCCTGTAGTCCCAGCTACTCGGAGAGGCTGAGGCAGGAGAATGGCGTGAACCCGGGAGGTGCAGCTTGCAGTGAGCCGAGATTGCACCACTGCACTCTAGCCTGGGCGACAGAGTGAGACTCCGTCTCAAAAAAAAAAAAAAAAAAAAAAAAAAATGAAAATGGGTGAAACTGTTCAGAACTGTTAAGAACTAACACACAAATCCAGAAAATGTTAAAACTCCTAAGCAGGAGAAATTTTTTAAAACTCCACACCTACTTACATCATTGTGAAACTTCAGAACACCAAAGAAAAACTGATCTTACACAGCAAAAAGACTGACAGCAGATTTCTCAGTTGCAATAGTAACTAGAAGATAACAGAGTAATATGCTCAATATTCTGAGAGGGAAAATACTTTTAGACCTAGAATTATATATTCAGTAGAATTATGAAACAACAGGGAAAAATCAAAATATTTTAAGTAGAAAAAAACCCAAGAGTTACCACATCACACTGTCACACAAGGAAACTATAAAGAATTTGCTACAGGCATAAGGAAAATGATTCAGAAGGCAGATCTGAGATATGTAAAGAAATGGTAAGCAAAATGTTACTACATATGTGGATGGGTCTAAAAAACGATGCCTAATATGATGAAACCAGGATAGAGCTAAAATAGTGAATAACGTATAAACTGAGAGAGGGGAGGGTGTCTAGAGCTAAAACATCCTAAAGGCCTTGGTATTATTCAGGAGGAGAGTAAAGCTATGTATTAGCTTTATATTTGAAGTTCACATTTTAAAATACTAGAACAGTCACTTAAAAATATAGACTGCATTACTCCAAATAAGTTGAGGGAAAAAAAAAAAAAAAA
>NW_026652300.1:3019087-3090135 GCF_009828535.3 Hylobates moloch | reverse complement strand
CTAGATGCCCCATGTCTAGGATCTCTTTAGGCAGGAGAGAGGGTGATGGTGTAGGAGGACCCATTTCTTGGCTTGCAGATTCCAATAATACGTTATAGATTTAAACCCCAAACTTTGAGGAAATGCAGATCTAGGGTTTCAAAATTTAATGAGAGTTAAATACGTATTTTCTTCATCCAGAGATGAGGCAAGCTTCCTCATCTGCTCGTTCATGGGTGATTTACATTTTCCCCACTCCATCCTTTTCCTGAGGATTTTAGGGACAATGGCTTTTTGCAGAGTACTCAGTTCCAGCTCCCACCTTGAGCCCTTACCTCCTGCCCCTAAACATCCAGACCTCAAGTTAGAGAGAGTAACATTTTGCCCACACCTAGGAGGAGCAATCCTTCTGGTTTCCTTAGGGATGCAGGAATTTCTCAGTGCTAAAACCAGTAAGTCCTGGGCAAACTAGTATGACTGGCTGCCCTACAACCCAGCCCCCATATCCAGGGCAGGAGAAGAATCAGTTGAAGAATTCATTGCTCTGGTTTTCAGTTTATTTTTGGTACTTGGAATTTCCCTTCTTTTTTTTTTAGGGGTTTATCTGCCTATTGGAAACAAAACGTTATTTTTATTTATATTTATTTATTTATTTATTTATTTATTTATTTATTTATTTATTTATTTATTTATTTTTTATCCCGCATTACTAGATGTCAGTAGTGAGACACTTTTCACGTTATAGAAGTCCGGCATTTTGCCAGTTCAAAAAGTCACATTTTAATTCTTTCTGTCAGTACAGAAGTGAAGTTTGAGGATAAAGGGCATAGCCACTTAGCCCTGTGTGTATAACAAGGTGCTGGAGTGGTCCCCAAAGTTATGTGATTGGCTCCACCACCTGCCCCACAGCTTGCTCCCACTCTAGGCCCTTGCTCTGATCTTGAGAATGTTCTGTAAGGCTCTAGGCAGGCCTAGCGTCTTCCTGTAAGTCCTAGAAGGTGAATTCTCCCATTAAAATGTAAAATCCCTGAGCAAAGAGAGACTATTTTATTCTGTTCACTCCTGTATCTGCAGTACCTGGTAATCACAGGCACTCAGTAACTATTTCTTGAAAGAACGAACATCCTGAATGTCAAAACTGGCATTTCCTCCCATCCAACCCCTTGTATCTGAAACTTGACAAAAAGGAGTCCAAGTTTCTGGCCTGTTGATGTCTCCCTCCTTTTTCCACAGACTTGCTACTATTTATTTCTGTAGGTACTTTAAAAGATTTTGGGGTGGGTGTCACGCTAACAGTGATTGTGCTAAACCTGTGCCCTCCAGAAGCCATTTTGAAACTACAGCCCAGACACATTATCGTTTTTTAAAACTATACCATATAATTCAGTATGCATACTTATTTCACGGGTGTTTCGGAGACGATGTGCGTGTCTGTCGGTCTACGTGAGGGTGGTGCCTGCCTGGGACCAGCACACACGCACCACGTACCCTGCGTACTCTACGCACCCACACCGTGGGGGACGACGTCATCCCCCGCAGGCCTCCACCCTCCAGGGGGCGTGGGAGCTGCCACCCATTGGCTGAGGCCGATACCACGCGCCCCGGTACCCGGCACAGGAGTCACCTCACAGAGCCCCGGGGTCCACGCCTCAGTCGGCCTGCGCTCCTCAGCCTGGTGGTTTTACCTCCGAGGGTTCGCCCGCCCTTGGTTTTCCTTACACCTTCGCCTTTGGCTCCTTTGACCACTCGAAGCCCCACAGCGGATTCCAGCGGCCTTCACCAGCTGACCCAGAAGTGGTGGGTGAAACACAGCCTCTGTTCCTCCTTGAGCCTGTCAGGAGCCGCTGCCTGCCGCCATCATGGTGAGTTGAAGGAGAGACCTGAGGGGCAAGGCCTGTGGGGTGTTCACCGGTGGGTGAAACCAGGCTGCGCCTTATCCTCGGTTTTCCTGTTTTGGGGCCACCTGTCTGGACGCATTAGGAGCCGTGACCCACAGGGTGGGGCGAGGTGGCCTGGCAGCAGTGCGGCCTACACAGAGAGGCAGGCACAGAAGTGGCGGGACAGCGAGCATGGCGTGGGCCCCCAGGACGCGCTGCCTCACAGTTCGCTTGCAAGGGCCACGGCCTTCGTGCGGACCCCATTTCCTGCCCCAAGTTCTCCCCTGGCGACGGTTTGGGGTGTGGGTTCCCCACCCCCACTCCTAGGCGCCCTTTCCCCCTCCCCCACTCCCACACGCCCCCACCCCGCCAACTTCACTTCTGACGCTCTCCCAGGGGCTCTGCAAGATGGCGGCGGACCTGCCGAGGGACTTGGCTCCTTCGATTGGGAGGGCCGGAACTTCTTCAGGAAGTGGTTCCCTCGTGGTCCTTGTACTGGGTGGGGTGGGTTGGTGGGGTTCGTGGGGGCCTGAGTGTGACGGGTGGGGCGGCCTGAAGGCACGGCCCACTAGCTTGAGGGGGCTGGGTGGGAAGTGCCTCCGGGCATTTCGCACCTAGCAGCTGCTGGGGACTTGCTGATGGCGGCTCCCTCCTGCGGCCGCGACAGGCACAAAAGCTCACTCGACGCCATCTTTGTGGCAAGAGGTTGGCTTCAGTAGTTACCATTGAGAATTTTAGAATTTTTAAACTCCAGGCACAATTTTTCCCTTCTCGGTAAACCAGGAATCGTTGACCCTGGTAGATAATGTTGGGTGTGCATTTCTGTGAGTTTGGTAAATGCCCAGCGTTCGTGGAGCGCCATCACAGATGTGGCTCTGAATATGCTGACCAAACACTGAGTCACAAACACGCGCATTACATGCCGTGTGTGTGTCTGCATTGATAATTCTGTCTTTTAATTTTTAGAGATAAAAGGAGGAGTTTTACACACGGTTTATATTACCATGTATAAACATTAAAAATATATAAGGAACTATTATGTGTAATAAGTCTGCAACATGTTATCTATGCTAATAAAAAAAACACCTTGAGATATAAGTTATAATTGTTTACAATAATACTTTTCATTTTTAGAGGTAAAGGGAAGAAATGCTTACAGTTTCATTAGGTTTTTTTCCTGATTATAAAAGTAGTATATGTACTCATTTGAAAACAGTCACAGTAAGAAAATAGCAGTCCATCTTAATACCAACAGATAAAACCAGTTAAATTTTCATAACATGAATGCCCTTCCAGGGTATTTTTATGCGTGTATTGCAACTGTATATAGATAGGCCAACTTTTACGAAAGTTACATAGTGCTGCTTAATACTATTTTACAACTTGCAGCTTTCAATTAATGTGGGTATTATTCTGAAGATAACTTTAATTTTCAGTGTATCATGTTAAAAATTATACTATTGTTTTACTGAATTCCCGTATGATGAATACTGTTTCAGTATTAAAACTATCACGGGCTGGGCGCGGTGGCTCACGCCTGTAATCCCAACACTTTGGGAGACTGAGGCGGGCGGATCACTTGAGGTCAGGATTTTGAGAACAGCCTGATTAACATGGTGAAACCGCATCTCTACTAAAAATACGAAAAATTAACCAGGCGTGGTGGCATGCACTTGTAATCCCAGCTACTCGGGAGGCTGAGGCAGGAGAATCATTTGATCCTGGGAAGTAGGTTGCAGTGAGCTGAGATGGTGCCGCTGCATTCCAGCCTAGGCAACAAAGGGAGACTCAGTCTCAAAAAAAAAAAAAAAAGACCACAAAACATTGCTGGGAATGTCTTTGTGTAAAAATATCTTGGCACACTTGTACTATTAATTCCTTGAGATGAATTGCTGTAAGTGGCATTGCTGGGTGGAAGTGCTTTGCCCTTTCATAACAATTTTAAATTATGCTCCTCATTAGTATAGTGGTGAGTATCCCCCTATCAAATTATGATACACCTTTTCCAAGGTACTCTTGGTAAAAAGCATGTATCAGTGTTTTCCCACTGATGATGTGTAGAGTGATCTCTGTTCCACACCCTTTCTAATGAACGGTATTAGGATTTTTTACATTGTCAACCTAATAGCTGGATAGTATTACACTATGTTGACGTGCACTTTTTTAAATCATCAATGAAGTTGATCATTGATCGTTAGCTTTTTAAATTTCCTTTTTAATTTTATTTCCCTTATTGACTCATAAAAACTCTGTATTAATATTCGCATTTGTCATACATAGTGGGAAAATATATACAGTAGTAACGATGAGGTGCCGTGGTGCCCTTACCTTATTCCTATTTTCA
The DNA here is from genome assembly GCF_009828535.3 of Hylobates moloch. Lineage (NCBI taxonomy): Eukaryota > Metazoa > Chordata > Mammalia > Primates > Hylobatidae > Hylobates > Hylobates moloch. The sequence continues at coordinate 3,085,935 of NW_026652300.1, read as the reverse complement.
GTGGAGATGGCTCTAGTATTTCACTGTAAGCTTAATGATAGAGTAGAATTAGATTGATAGAAAATAAGAATCCTCTATCTCTATTTTACTTAGGTTTTTAAAACATTTAAAAATGAATGTTGTATTTTATTAAACACTTTTTCAATGATGAATTAAAGTAACGTATCCTGCTAATGGAGTATTCTTGCATTGCCAACATAAACTATGTTCTTTACTACTGGAATTTTGCATTTGTGTTGAGGAGAGGGTTGAACCATCTTGATGAGGCTTTGTTGCTTATATGCTGTTAACCTTTGTAAAATGCATTGAGAAGTACTTTTTTCCTCTTTGAAAATTGAAGAAAAGAGTTTAAATTTCTTAATTTCTTCTTCTACGTCTTCTGTCTTTACTTCAGGTTTCCGGTGTCTGTGTGCACCTCTCTCTGACACACCGCATACACCCAAGTGACCTGTTTCTTTACAAGCTGAAAAAACTCCCAGGGAAACTAAGCCAAGTATCACTGGGTGTTCTTTTTCAAGATTGTTTGGGAAAAATTAAAATTTCTGTACAAGTTGACCATGTCGTCGATTTCAAAATTTATTCCTTTAGAGTTTGTGCATAACACTATTTTATAACCACGGGCCACAACCCATTTTTCAGGTCTCATATATATTTCTGCTATTTCTTGCTTAGTTTTGCAAGGATTCTTTATTGCTTGAATTTCATCCTTCCCACACAGCACTCCCCGAGAATCTGCCCTTGGATTAACTTCTGGTTTTCACGTCATATTTTCTTAATTTTAGCTTTTTCTTTATTTGTTCCTCTTCCTATTGCTGTGAATGTAACTTTGATGACTACAAATGATAGGCTTTTTCCTGGCCAGTTTATGTAAGTATCGATTTGCTTACATGTTCACACAGTAATTGCATTAGATAATACTGGCAAAGGAGTTGACATCGCAGGAGTTTAATGATAATTTTTTCCAGCATTTAGCTGTCTTTGTCACTTGATTGTCCGCATGTAGCAAGGAATGTGTTTGCTAGAAATAGCAATGAGAGTTGTGTATATGATGGTCTTGAAGCTCACCCCTGTTTACTATTCCAGCATTTCTCATTTCAAAATTCACCAACACACTTGAAGGTATGATTAAGAAAATTACTTCTTTAATGCAGTTTGTTTTCAGGATGCTATTGACGGTTATGGTGGTACTTTCTCTAAAAATAAACTTCAGCTTATCCTAAGCATTCATTTATATTTTTGGCCATAGTTTAGAAGTAACCAAAGGTTATCTATTGATTGTGGATTTATATATATATATGTGTGTGTGTGTGTGTGTGTGTGTGTGTATATATACACATTATATAATTATGTATAAATACACACGCAGTCGGAATTGAACAATCCCTGCTAGTCAAGCCATGGTAAAAATGAGGTACACTGCAAAAAATGAAGTACATTGCTTACTTTGTTAGCTTTGAGCGCCACCTGCTGGCTGAGGACTAGGACACGATGGTGACTTCCTTAATTTAAAATGTTATGACGCTGTTAAAGGGATTCAGTGAATTTTATATGTACGGTTCCAGTTAAGCAGACAGCCAGTTTGTAAGATCCAAGCTAAAGTCAAACTTCTTATAAAATCAAATGCCTTTTTCCCTCTTTACCAAACTAAGTATCCATTTTACTATTAACGTATAGAGTATGAGAATCAGAAGAGACACCCGAGGTCTTTTCCGGCCATTCGTTTTCAAGCAAGGAAACTGAAACCGAGGTCATGAAAAGATTCACTTTAGTGAGCAATGGAAATCAGGTTCTTCCCAAACACCAATTTTCCTCTTCAATTCTTGTGGCGCTGTCACAAGGTTTCTTAACCAGACTCTTTTCAAATTTTGCACCAAATAATTCCTTATTGTAGGAGGCTGTCTTTACATTGTGGGATGAGCAGTAGTATGCCTGGCCTTCAGCCCGTCAGATTACAGGAATACATCTCAGTTGTGACAGCCAATCCCTAAACGTCGCTAAATGGCCCTGGGGCTCAGAAATCTTGCCCAGTTGAGAATCAGTGCATTTCCATAACCTCATAATCTGACACAGTTTTCTGCTGGATGTTACATTTCTAAATTGAAATACCTCCAAACACTATGGTGCAGAGACAATACTGTAATATAGCTTGTTTATCAAAGAAAAACACATCCAAAGTTCATCCACAAATCAAGGGGGAATTGAAAAGGAGAAAAAGAAACTACAAGAATTTCAGAATTTCTTTTGTTTTGTTTTATTCTGTTTGGGATTTCTGAATGAACTGAGAAGGAATCCGTAAATTGCCTATAGGGAAGGGGAATCGAATCAGGTTCCCAGTAGTTCAAGATAATGCAGCTTAATGTCATTTGGAAAAAAACAATAATGTAAGGCGTTTTTAGAAAGGAAAAACTTTAAAAATAGTGTTTTAAATTTTTCTTCCACATCATTGTCGTGAAATAACGCTGTTAAAGGAAAGAATTAGGAATTAGTTACAAACCCAAAATAGCAGGTACAAGCATGAAAGAATAGAGAAATGCAGTAACCTCGGCTTTAGTTGACGTGACAATTTAGATTTCATGTGTAGTAAAGCTGTGTAGAATCAGTAACTTCTAGCATCTAATTAACAAAGCAGGAACCCACCTTTCTTATTAACTTCTATAACATTACTGTGTTGTTCAAAAAGATACACAGTTTCTTTCGTCTTTCGTTTTCTTTCAGACAGGTGTATTTGTAATAGTTTTGTCTTTTTCAGCTGTTTGTACTTACCTTTTAAAGTCAACAGCACTTCACCAGTGATTTTTAAATTAATGATGTGTCATAGTTTCCTGATGTTTGAATTAGTTCTTAATTACATTTTTTTTCAAAATAAGTCAGCTAAATAGTGAAGCCAAAAAAGAAACTTGAAAACAAATCGGCTGAAAATAAATTCGAATAACAGGACACTAACTTACATTGGCATACCACTTTTACCACTCTACGTACAAAATGAATTCACAGATGTTATCTCATTTCATTCTCAAAGCAGTTTGCCCACAGATACATAGCTGGCAAGTAGGTGGCTTATAACCACTTACCTGTAAGGGATGTAAACCTAGATCTCCAGACGAAATTAATTTTTGTTTCACTGTGCTATATTGTTTCTCCAACATATATATTACTTATGAATAGTACTTCAGAAAATTTTACATTAACCTTAGAGTCAACTGTGGAAAGAATAAAGACAGCTCTGATCAGAATCTAGAAAATTAATGAGTTTGATCTGAAAATAAAGATGATGTCATTTATATCTATCAGCCCACTGTGAAAATTAGAATTATCAGTCGGACTGATTTGGTGTTACTCAGGAAGAAAAATGTTGTTTCAAAAGATGCTTTGAACACCCTAGCTTTAGGGAAGAGGATTATAACGAATTGGTTTAAAACATTGAGGCTTATTTTCTTTTTGGTGTGGCTTTTTTTTTTTTTTTAAGGTTTATCTTTAGTCTACTCAGTAAAGTGAAGAGTTGTTTATGAATATAGAACAGGATGATTTTAATAACTTTAATTTTTACAAATCTAAACTTTCTAGTTTTGGGTGTCTTTTTTAACTACTTCACGGAGTGTTTTCACAAATACTAAATGAGTGTTCTTCCACAGCATTATACAAGACTCGGTGATGAGTGGCACTAGGTTTAAGAAAGTACTATATCCTTTGGTTAAAATTCCATGCTGATGTACTCTGATTAGTTTAAATCCTGAGCCTGAACTGAGCTGCACCGGTGACTAATTTACGATGAAAGTAACTTATATAAAATATATTATACTTAAAATACAAAAATGATATTTCACGTTATGTTTGGGTTTTGCTTGTATATGTAATTATGATGTCTACTTTCCAAATTACAGTCTGCTGCAAATCCTGAGACTCCAAACTCAACCCTCTCCAGAGAGGCCAGCACCCAGTCTTCATCAGCTGCAGCTAGCCAAGGCTGGGTTTTACCAGAAGGCACAATCATGCCAAACACTGTTTTTGTTGGTGGAATTGGTGATAGGGTATTGTATTCATACCTCGTTTTTACCTTAAAGTACATTATGAAAAATGGGATTTGGGCCCTGTTACAAACTTAATTTTTTTTGTACTTCATAGAGGTTTAGAATTGCTTTTAGGTTTGACCCATAGGTACTAAAAATATCTTTGACAAAGAGCTACTGGTCGTTTGGGGATAAATGGGGGAGAAATTTCCACCTCATGGTAGTAAATTTGTAGTAAAGTTGAAATGTTTGAATGCTGAATTTTTACTCTGATGTTCAATTCTTTTCCATAGATGGATGAAACTGAGATTAGAAGCTGCTTTGGTAGATACGGTTCAGTGAAAGAAGTGAAGATAATCAGGAATCGAAGTGGTGTGTCCAAAGGGTCAGTAATTTTATCAAATATATCTGAACTCCAGTCACCTGTTCTATAGGTATCAGACAAGAATTCACAACTGATATTCTGATCCTTGTATAAATGAAATTTTTTGCAGTGTTAATTTCTTTCACATAGGGGATAAAAGGTTAATACCAGTTCTTTTATTTAGTCATTTTTCTAATGTTTGTTTTTAAATGTCTCCAATTTTTATTTCATACAGATGAGTTAATCAGTTTTCTCAAATAATTGTTTTCTTCATACACTGCACAGCATCTTAAATTTTAACCACCTTGTCTTAGATAGTAAGTTAAATGCAGGTTCACAGATATGAATTCTTTGTTAATCAATAAAGTTTTCACACTGCCCTAATCCTAGCACATTTTGACATGGTTGTGCCTAAGAAAAAGTAGTATTTGTAGAGGATCTGTCATGTACATCTTAGCAAATACTTTTTTTTTTTTTTTCTTTTTTTTGGAGATGGAGTCTCGCTCTGTCACCCAGGCTGGAGTGCAGTGGCGCGATCTCGGCTCATTGCAAGCTCCGCCTCCCGGGTTCACGCCATTCTCCTGCCTCAGCCTCTCCGAGTAGCTGGGACTACAGGCGCCCGCCACCACGCCCGGCTAATTTTTTGTACTTTTAGTAGAGACGGGGTTTCACCATGGTCTCGATCTCCTGACCTCGTGATCCGCCCGCCTCGGCCTCCCAAAGTTCTGGGATTACAAGCGTGAGCCACCGTGCCCGGCCTAGCAAATACTTATCATGGTCTATTATTCATCTTTTTTCATGATCACTTCTGTATATAGAATAGTAGAAGTGCTGAACCATGTACTGTATGATGGTGATTTTATGCTTCATTTATCTGCCTTTATAGCTATGGATTTGTTTCATTTGTGGATGACGTGGATGTCCAGAAGATAGTAGAAGTAAGTAAGCTAATAGAAAAATCTCTTATTTATCTTACTGATACGACGTTTAGTGTTAGTGATATACTCAGACTTGTGTAAAATTTGGAGAAAGATAGACTTCCTGTACAAAATCCAAACTCAGAGTAACCCCCCATAACTTGATAGATCCTGTTTATTTTTGACTGGACGCCTAGGTTCATGAACTACAGACAGGAAGGGTTGGAGACAGGGTGATGAAAAGTTTTTGATCAACTTTCACTTGATGCCTCTTGATACTGATTAGAGTGGTAAGGGTGAGTAAGGTAGCTTCATGGTGACACATTTTAATTTGCTGTGTAGTTGTCACTGATCGTCTATGGTGGTAGGAACTTCAGAAGACTTTAGGTGTTCACCCAAGTCCTGGAAGCTAAGACTTGAAAATTGATTGTAGTTTTGTTACTGTTCTATTTTCAGTCACAGATACATCTCCATGGTAAAAAGCTGAAGCTGGGCCCTGCAATCAGGAAACAAAAGTTATGTGAGTAGGAAAAGAAATTGTTCTTTTTTGACCCGTGTAGCTTTTCAAATTAACTAAAAACAGGCTGTTTTCTTCTTGCTTTTTAAAAAGGTGCTCGTCATGTGCAGCCACGTCCTTTGGCATTTAATTCTCCTCCTCCACCACAGTTTCAGAACATCTGGAGGAATCCAAACACTGAAACTTACCTGCAGCCCCTAATCACGCTGAGTCCTGTAACTCAGTACGTTCAGGTAAGAACTGCGTGTGTTCCTGTTCTCTTGTTTATTGTAGTCATCCTTCCCTCTGTGGAATCGTATCTACACTTCCCATAGTAAGTGACAATAGGATCCCTGTTTGAACAGTGTGAGTAATGGGAAATTTGTTATTTTTGTTAGAAATTTCTTATTCTTAGCGTTCATTATTTGAGCTAAAAATCTTCTCTAAACTTTGCGAGGCTTTCTCTTAGAAATGACCTCTGTAGACACATGAACAAATCTCTTCCTACCTCTTCCTTTTTCACCCCAGATAACTAGTTCCTAAAGTATTTGGAAGCAGCTCTCCTTATGTGTCTGCGTAGTTTATTGTTCTCTAAGGTTAGCAGTTAACCTAGCTCTTCTTTACTTGCAATGATTTCCAGATGCCTCTTCCTATAAATTGCTGACTTCTGGATGTATTCTGGTTCTGGGATGGGTAGACTTCTGATCTCTTTTACTCTATCTGTAAATCCCGTGAGTTTCTGGCATGTAATTTATCTGATCCTGGTTGCTTTGATATTTAAAGTAGGATTTGACATACTCTCATACTCTGTCACTTACTGGTGATAAATAACGTTTACTTTTTGTTCTTGGTTCCTTTTATGTAAGTGTGTGTTTAAAAGACATTTTCTTTGATAGGAAAGAAAGTAACAAAATAGTAGTGAAATAGTTATTCAGTGTCTCTCATTTGTTGACATTTTCCATGTACTTGAAACTTGTAGGGTATACCTCTTCTTTTTTTTTTTTTTCTTTCTCTGAGCAATGGCTAGAAGAAAAGCCCTACTTGTTTCTAGCATTTACTGTGAGCCATTACTGAATCTGGGTGTATTTGTGAATGCTGCTACCTGCATGTTTTTAATTAGTAAGCATTTATTGAAACGTAGAAGACATTATACTGTCTCTCTTCCAGTTGTGGCTATATACCGCCCTTAATTTGTGGAAGTGAAGTACAGAGAAAGCCGTAACATCTGTCGAAGAACTACAGTATTACCCTGTAATATTGTCAAATACAAAACCGTCTAGAAGTATTTTGCCAAAGAAATAGCAAAAGTATTAATTTAACTTTCGTTGAAATCCGTGTTAATAGAGCCATGTCACCAGTGTAAGAAATAATTTCTGAGTGGGCATAAGTACACAGTATAAATGAGGTAAACTTTGGCTGGTGCAATAGTCACTTCTTTTGTCATTTGTCTCTTCCCCCTCCCCACCCAAAGGGTAGCACTTGACAGAGAATGTTTATTTCTACGTAAAGTCAGTCATTTAGAAATCTGCATTGCTGTAGGTAGAAAAATAATTACTATTTCAAAGTTTTTCATATTTTTGTTTCATTGGGAATGATATTTCTTTCTTGTTAAAAAAATGTTTTACCGTATTAATCCATTCTTTCTCTAAACTTTATTTTCAGGCTTATTCTACTTATCCACATTCACCAGGTCAATTTGTATCTATAAATTCCGTCATCACTGGATATCAGTTGCCTGTATGTAATTATCAGGTAATTGAAGAGGGAGTAAAATGTTTTACTTTCAGCCGCTATTGAGGCCTTCAACTTGTTTATACCAGTTGCTTGAATAGTTTGTCATTTTAAACTAGTGACATGTACCTAAAATGTAAGAAATCACTTAGAATTAGTGTCATGAGGACCTCTGTGGTACTTAGAAGTGATGAAATAGGATTTTGACAGGAGTGTACTTAGCAATAACTTTTCTGTAGAACAGTTTCTGAGATCTGGTGTTCCCTTCTTTGTTTCAGCATGTATTTTGTTATCTTTGCTGTCAAAGAGCTGAAACATCCAGGCTGACTTTCATGAATCTTGCAGAGATATAAAGTGAAATAAAAGCTTTACCCAATTCTTAGAGCACAGGATTCCAATTGAATTTTTATTTTAGCCTGCTGCTTCGTGATAGTAGTTCTCTGGGTCTGTTTTCAACGATACAACTGTATCTATGACCCATAATCATATCTGTGGTAACAAATTCAAAGAATTAATATCTTTGAGGGTTCCACAATTCTATTTCCAGAAAATTGGGAAAAAGTTGAGGTTTTCCATGTAGAAGTAACAACAAGAGCTTCAGGGATTAGAAACCTCAAGTACTTTTTTTTTTCTAGTCCGTTTCTTTTATTATAACAAAGGAGCCATCATGATAAAATACTTCAATATTATTCAACTCATGGGTTTTTGAAAATGTGTAGGAGTATTTAAATAATTTTGGTTACTTTTTTTTTTTTTTAATTTAAGATTCCATTACACTGGCCTGTTGGGGCGCAAAGGAGTTATGTTGTTCCTCCGGTAAAGGGAATTAGTGAAACATATACTTCCTCTTCTTTCTTGACTTTTGTGTGTCATATATGCCTATAAATATTTTAAATGATTCTTTATATTAATGTGTTACGTTTTGTTACTTTCTTTTTAACCTTACAATTATAATCTCCCGTGGGAGCAACAGTGCCGCCTTCTCTGTCAGGTTTTTGTATGCTTAAGCAGTGGCTTATCCACGTAATGACAAGTGTTCAGTTACTTGTTGATAGATTATTTAATCTAGGAAAGGTAGTCCTAATGTAGCTTTGTCTAAGAAAGGTAGTATTAATTTGGCTTTAGAATAGCATGTATCTGATTAGAATCTGCATCTGGATTTACCAAGCATAAAAAGTTTGATAAAGAGAAACAGAAATGTTTTTCTGTTAATTACTCTTAAATAAGAATAGGATTAAAAAGAGTATTACCTCTATAACACCTGAGCTGCTTTCCCCCATGTAACTAAAATAATTGAAAGCAATTCTCCTCATGTGTCTGCCTACTTTATTCTTCTCTAAGTTTAGCAATTAATTCAGCTATTCGTTATTTGAAATGATTTCCAGATGCCTCTGCATATAAATTGCTGACTTCTGGATATATTCTGGTTCTGGAATGGGTGGATTTCTGATATGTTTTAGATATCTATAAATCCCATCAGTGTCTGGCATGTAATGTCTCTGATCCTTGTTACTTTGCTATTTAAAGTAGATTTGACATGCTTTGTCACTTAGCGGTGATAAATAACATTTATTTTCTTCTTAGTTCATTTTATTTATATCTTAGTTTAAAAGACATTTTCTTTGATAGAAAATAAATAACAGAATAGTAGTGAAATAGTTATTCAGTGTTTCTCATTTGTTGACATTTTCCCTGTGCTTGAAACATGTATGGTATACCTCATCTTCTTTTTCCTTCTCTGAACAATGGCTAGAATAAAAGTCATTTACTTCTAACATTTACTGTGGGCCATTACTGAATCTGGGTGTATTAATGCATGCTGCGTACCTATATGTGTTCAAGCAATAAGTATTTATTGAAACATATGAGACATTATACTGTCTCTTTTCCAGTATTGGATTATATACTGCACTTAGTTTTTCAGCATTAGGAACAGAAAACGCCATACATTCTGTAGAACTATGTATTACCTTATAATATTGTCAGATACAAATCAGTCCGGAAGCATTTTTACAGGGAAATAGCAAATGTATTAATTTAACTTACACTGCAATGTGTCTTAATGGAGCCTTGTCGCCAGTGTAAGAAATAACTTCTGGGTGTGAATAAGTACACAATGTAAGTAAGGTTAACTTTGCCTGGCGAAATAGCCAATTCTTTTGTCGTTTGTCTGTTCCCCCTCCACAGCCAACCGTAGGACTTGACCGAGAATAATACGTTCTTCATAAATCAGTCAGTCATTTACAATTCTGCATTGTTGTATATAGAAAACTAATTAGTATTTCAATTTTTTTCATATTTTTTCATACTGGGAATATTTATTTCTAATTAAAAAAATGTTTTACCGTATTAATTCATTCTTTCTGTATAATTTATTTTCAGGCACATCGTACTTATCCAAATGCACCAGTTCAGGTCATCACTAGCTATCAGTTGCCTGTATATAATTATCAGGTAATGTAAGAGGGAGTAAACTTTTGTCATTTGTTCCCCCTTCACACCCAAAGTGTAGCACTTGTCATAGAATATTTCTTTCTTCAGAAAGTCAGTCATTGATTTAGAATTCTGCATCGTCGTATGTAGAAAAACAATATTTTAACTTTTTAAATATTTTTGTTATATTGGGAATTATATTTCTTTCTAATTTGTAAAACTGTTTTACCATATTCATTTTTTTCTGTAACCTTTATTTTCAGGCATTTCCTGCTTATCCAAGTTCACCAGTTCAGGTCACCACTGGATATCAGTTGCCTGTATATAATTATCAGGTAATGTAAGAGGGAGTAAAATGATTTGCTTTCAGATATTATTGAGGCCTTTAACTTGCTTATACAAATTTCCTGAATAGTTTGTCATTTTAAACTAGTGAAGTATACCTAAAAATTAAGGAAACACTTAGAATTAGTGTAGAATGAAGACCTCTGTATTAGTTAGAAGTAATGAAGTACTATTTTGACAGGAATATACTTGGCAGTAACTTTTCTGTAGAATAGATTTCTGAGATTTGGTGTCCCCTTCTATATTTCAGGATATAGTTTTCGTCTTTGCTATCAAATAGCTGAATGAAACATCCAGAAGGACTTTCATGATTTTTTTAGGGATATAGATTGAATAAAATTATTACCCAATTCTTAGAGCACATAATTCAAATTATAGTTTCGTTTTAGCAGGCTGCTTCAGGACAGTTGTTGTCTGGTTCTTTTTTCATAGTAGATAGGACTCTATCTATGACCATTAATCATATCTATCATAATAAATTCAAAGTAGTAACGTCTTTGAGATTTCCACAATGCCAAATCCAAAAAATGGGGAAAAAGGTGATGCTTTATATTTATATGTGGAAGTAACAAGAAGAATGTCAGGGATTAGAACCATAAAGTACTTCCTTTTTCCATTCCGTTTCTTTTATTATAATAACAAAGGAGCCAGCATAAGTACTTCAATAGTATATATATCATGTGTTTTTGAAAACGTTTAGAAATATTTGAATAATGTTGGTTTCCGTTTTTTTTTTTTTTTTTTTTTTTTTTTTTTTTTTTTTTTTAAGATGCCACCGCAGTGGCCTGTTGGGGAACAAAGGAGGTAGGTTGTACCTCTGGTAAAGTGAATGTACGACCATGTACTTCCTTTTCTTTCTGGATTATTTCCCATATTATATATGCCTATAAATATTTTTAAATGTTTCTTTATATTAATGTGTTACATTTTGTTACTTTCTTTTTAACCCAGTTACAATCTCCCATGGGCGCAACAGTGCCTTTTTCTCTCTCAGGTTTTTGTGTGCTTAAGCAGTGGCTGGTCCACATAATAAGTGTTCAGTTACTTGTTTATAGACTGTGTAATCTAAGAAAGATAGTATTAGTGTTACTTTAGAATTAGCATGTATCTGCCTAGGGTCTGCCTCTGGCTTTACCAGCCACAAATAATTTGTTGAAGAGACACAGAAATGTTTTGCTGTTAATTAGTCTTAAATAAGAATAGGAATAAAAAAAGAGTATTACCTCTAAAACACCTGAGCTTCTTCCCGCCCCCCCCCCCATACCTAGTTCCGAAAATATTTGAAAGCAGCTGTTCTAATGTTTCTGCCTAGTTTATTCTTTAAGGTTAGCGATTAATCTAGCTCTTCTTTACTTGCAATGATTTCCAGATGCCTCCTCATATAAATTGCTCACTTCTGGATATATTCTCGTTCTGGGATGGGTAGATTTCTGATGTATTTTACTATACCTATAAATCCTGTGAATTTCTGGCATGTAATTTCTCTGAGCCTGATTACTTTGATATTTAAAGGAGGATTTCACATACTCTATCACTTATTGGTGATGACATTTATTTTCTTCTTAGTCCATTCTATTTATGTGTTAGTTTAAGAGACATTTTCTTTGATGGAAAATAAAGTAACAAAATAGTAGTGAAATAGTTCTTCAGTGTCTGTCATTTATTGACATTCTCCATGTACTTGAAATGTGTAGGATTATACCTCTTCTTCTTTTTTCTTCTCTGAACAATGGCTAGAGAAAAAGCCCTACTTGTTTCTAACATTTACGGTGAGCCATTACTGAATCTGGGTGTATTCATGTATGCTGCTACCTGTATGTTTTCAAACAATAAGAATTTATTGAAACATATAAGACATTGTACTGTCTCTTCTCCAGTTTTGGATTGTATACTGCCCTTAGTTTTTCGAAATGAAGTACAGAAAAAAACATAACATCTGTAGGAGAGCTACATATTAGCCTGTAGTGTTGTCAAACCCAAAACTATCTGGAAGTATATTGACAAAGAAATAGCAAATGTATTAACTTACATTGAAATCTGTCTTAATGGAGCCTTATCAGCAGTGTCAGAAATAACTTCTGGGTGAGCGTAAGTACACAGTGTAAGTAAGGTAAACTTTGCCTGGTGAAATAGTCACCACTTTGTCATTTGTGTGTCCCCCCTGCCCCACCCAAAGGGGCTTAGCACTTGACAGAGAATATTTCTTTCTTCCTAAAGTCATTCATTCATTTAGAATTCTGCATTGTTGTATTTAGAAAAGTAATAATTATTTTAAAGTTTTTCATTTTTTTTAAATTTGGGGAGTAATATTTCTAATTTAAAAAGATGTTTTATTGTATTCATTCTTTCTGTAAACTTACTTTCAGACATATCCCACTTACCCAGATTCACCAGGTCAGGTCACCACTGGGTATCAGTTGCCTGTATATAATTGTCAGGTAATTGAAGAGGGAGTAAAATGATATATTTTCAGATATTATTGAGGCCTTTAACTTGTTTATACAAATTTCCTGAATAGTGTGTCATTTTAAACTAGTGAAATGTACCTAAAATTTAAGAAAACACTTGGCAATTGGTCTAGAATGAAGCCCTCTGTATTATTTAGAAGTAATGGATTAACATTTTGACAGGAATATACTTAGCAATAACTTTTCTGTTAAAACAGTTTTTCTGAGATTCGTTGTCCCCTTCTATATTTCAGCATGTAGTTTTTCATCTTTACTGTCAAAATATCTGAAACATCCAGACTGACTTTCATCAATTGTTTAGGGAGATAGAGTGAAATAAAATTATCATCCCATTCTTAGAGCACAGAATTCCAATTATATTTTTATTTTAGTTTGCTGCTTCATTTTAGTAGTTCTCTGGGCCTCTTTTCATAGATATGACTATATCCATGACCCATAATCATATGTATGGTGATAAGTAATAAATTGAAAGAACTCGTATCCTTGAGATTTCCACAATGCGGACTCCAGAAAATTGGGAAAATGGTGAGGTTTTACATATAAAAGTAACAAGAACGTCAGGGGTTAGAAACATAAAGTACTTCTTTTTTCTACTCTGTTTGTTTCATTTTAATAACAAAGGAGCCAGTATGATAAGTGCTTGAATATTGTGTATCTCATGAGTTTTTGAAAATGTGTAGGAATATTTTAATAGTTTTGGTTTCCTTCTTTTTTTTTAAGATGCCACCACCGTGCCCTATTGGGGAGCAAAAGGGGTTATGGAGTAAAGTGAATTAGTGAAACATATACTTCCTCATCTTTCTTGACTTTTTTTCTGTGCCATATATGCCTATAGATATTTTTAAATGGTTCTTTATATTAATGTTTTATGTTTTGTTACTTTATTTTTAACCCAATTATAAACTCCCATGGGAGCCACAGTGCCTTTTTGTCTCTCAGGTTTTTGTGTGCTGAAACAGTGGCTGGTCCACAGAATTATAAGTATTCAGTTACTTGTTGATAGACTATATAATCCAGGAATGGTAGTATTAATGTGGCTTTAGAATTAGCATGTATCTGCCTAGAATACGCCTCTGGCTTTACTAGCCATAAAAAATTTGTTGAAGAGAAACCGAAATGTTTTGCTATTAATTACTCTTAAAGGGGAATAGGAATAAACAAGAGTATTACCTCTAATACACCAGAGCTGCTGTCTTACATCACGATTGGATATTTGAAGGATATAGTAAGTGTCAAAATTCTCAAACACTCCCTTACTACATTTGTGTCTTAGAATCCTTCTACCTCTGATTATGTTGATGCCTGGAAGAGATTTTAAAACAAAAGGCTGCCTTAATGTATTTCAACTTTTCGTTTAAAACAAGGTTTCTGAAGTAACACAATTGAATTTCAACACAGCCTACATTGAAACTTTTGATAACCAGCTCACCTTTTTGGGGAACAAATAAGTAGCTTTTAAACATATCTGTGTATCTGTTTAATTACACTTTCATTATTTTAAATATAGGCTTATTCAGCTCTTAACTATTACTGTAGAGAAGTTGATACAGGAGGTGATGTTGTGCCAAATGAATGCTCAATTCATGAAGCTACCCCACCCTCTGGAAATGGCCCACAAAAGGCAAACATCTAATTTTGAGTTTTTTAAAATATATATTTCATATTATTTTTCTAATTTTAATAACTTTTTTTTGAGAAGCAAACATTTTTGCCCAAATTTTAAGATGTTAGCCATAAATCATGGAGCTTAAATAACGGACTGATACTCAGAAGTTAATGTAAAGGTTGTTGAAATTTCAGATACCCCAAATTTTCAGTATATACGTATGTAAAGTTTCTGATTCAGCAGTCCTTTCCTGTATTTCAGTTCCACTGATTTAAAAAAAAAAGGCATCCTTTAATGAATACTATATTAATATGATTTGGCAGAATGCTATGGGAGGGTTTCCTCTAGAATTCTACTCGAAAGAAGAATTCGTATGAATTACATGTCCCTTTTCTTTTACCACAGTTTTGATCTTAAGCAGTGAAAAATATTATTTAAACAAGCATTCTCTCCATAACATTATATGTGGCAGAAGTTTCCAACAGTGGTGAAGTCAGGACAAGTTATTCAATTACTGAAATAGACAGGGTTGTTTCTTTTTTTTATCATTAGTGAAAATTTCTGTAATAACAATACTGTCACTCTAGCGTCACATACGTTCTGTTAAATAGGTGGGAGTGTGGAAGTAGTTGATGTGTTGGTAATATGTATAATACCCAAGAAGTCCCACTGGAATGTAAATTCCTTGATTTGATACTGGATTTTAAAATGTGAATAAATATTAAAACATACTCTTACAGTATAATTGTCAGGTTTTGTCCTGAGTATTTTTTCTTGAAACATTGGAGTTCACTTAGGGATTTAACAAATTCAGCTTTTTAAACCAGTATTCTATCGCTAAGGTTCTAAAATAATTCTTCGATTTGTCAGAAAACTTACATACTGAGGATATGTAGTAGGAATTACAAATCACATTTTTATGAATTTCTTTTTTTGTTTGTGTGTTTGTCTTGCGGTGTCGCCCAGGCTGGAAGTGCAGTGGTGTGATCTCGGCTGACTGCAACTTCCATCTCCTGTGTTCCAGTAATTCTCCCTCCCTCAGCCCTCAGCCTCCTGAATAGGTGGAATTACAGGCGCCCACCACCCAGCTAATTTTTATATTTTTTAGTGGAGAAGGGGTTTTGCCGTGTTGGCCAGGATGGCCTTAAACTCCTGATCTCAGGTGATCTGTCCGCCTCGGCCTCCCAGAGTCATGGGATTACAGGTGTGAGCCGCTGCTCCCAGCCTCTTTTAGCATTTTTTGCGTTTTTTTGGGAAGAAACTAATATGGTCATTAAACCATCAAAAAAACCAAACAAACAAAAAAAAACCACACACACACACACCCTTATTAAGAGTGAGTGAAAGAAAGAGTTGTCTTTCCATTACTGAAAACTTCTGTGTTTCAGAAATCTGTGGACCGACGCACACAAATGGTGGTATCTTGTCTGTTTAATCTGGAGAACAGACTGTTAAATTCTGTTGTTACTCAAGATGACTACTTCAAGGTATGAAAGGAATGGTATGCATAATTAAAAAGCACACTTGTTCGCTCTCAAGTTAGCTGTTTTCCTTGTGGTACATGTATTTTGAGATTTCTTAGAGGATTTTTTTTTTTTTTTTTTTTTTTTTTTTGAGACGGAGTCTCCTTCTGTCACCCATGCTGGAGTGCAGTGGCACTGTCTAGGCTCACTGCAAGCTCCACCTCCCGGGTTTATGTAATGCCATTCTCCTGCCTCAGCCTTCCGAGTAGCTGGGACTACAGGCGCCCACCACCACGCCCAGCTGATTTTTTCTGTTTTTAGTAGAGACGGGGTTTCACCGTGTTAGACAGGATGGTCTCCATCTTCTGACCTCGTGTTCCGCCCGCCTCAGCCTCCCAAAGTG
This sequence comes from Hylobates moloch, assembly GCF_009828535.3. NCBI lineage: Eukaryota > Metazoa > Chordata > Mammalia > Primates > Hylobatidae > Hylobates > Hylobates moloch. The sequence continues at coordinate 3,069,702 of NW_026652300.1, read as the reverse complement.
CTGGGATTACAGGCGTGAGCCACCGCACCCAGCCTAGAGCATTTAATTGAACTGTTGGCACTTGACTGTAACCCAGTAAACCAGTGTGGGTTTTACCTGGCAGTATATTTTCTGCTGCCGAACCTTGATACAACGTAGTCAAATTTAGGGAAGAATCCTGCAGCAGAAATTTGTATTTGAAAGGGTTTACTAGAGAAGAGAGTTAGTTGACTACCTTGACCAAATAGTAAAAGAAAATTTTAGATACAGAAAGCAGATCTTGGCCGGGTGCAGTGGCTCACGCCTGTAATTCCAACACTTAGGGGCTGAGGTGGGTGGATTGCTTGAGCTCAGGAGTTTGAGACCACCCTGGGTAACATGGTGGTCTCTACAAAAAAGTGACAAAAATCAGCCAGTTTTGATGGTACATGCCTGTAGTCCCAACTACTCCAGAGGAGTCTGAGGCAGGAGGATCGCTTGAGCCTGGAAAGTTGAGGCTGCACTGAGCTGTGATCGTGCCATTGTAGTCCAGCCTGGGCAACAGACCGAGAGACCTTGTCTCAGAAAAGGAGAACTTAATACATGCATATTGGACTAAAGAGAAGGAAAGAAATGGTTTATGCAGATGATACACCTGAACAGTGTGAAGGGAGAAAAGCGGTAAAATGAATCAGTAAAAAGTTGAGTAGAAAGAAAGAAAGGTTGATTCAGAGTTGCTGAAGTGGAAGAGAATGTGGCTAGTTGAATTCCAGAAAGATCTGATTTCTGATCCCACTTTCTATCCATGTTAGATAGATAAATCTTTTATTAAGGCTGTAGTTTTTACAAGTCTAAAATGAGAAGGTTCAGGACTAAAGGTTTCTGGGTCCCCGTGGTTCTAAGTCTATAAATATGAAAAAGAACTCACTTGGTCAGCCCAGTGGGAGTAAAATATTATGGTTAATAAAGGGAAGGTGTTTTTTAAATAACAATTTTATTGAAATAATACCAGTAATACAATTTATGTATTTAAAGTGTGCGCTGTTTTTTCATATATTCAAAGTTGTGCAACCATGTCCACAATCAATTTTAGAATATTTAAATCACCGCAAAAGTCACCCCCCTACCTTAGCAGTCACCTGCTATTTTGCCGGAACTTGTGTATCCCTAGGCAATTTACTTTTTTCCTCTAAGGAAGTTTCTTGTATATGGAATCATACATAATGATGTGGCATTTTGTGACTGGATTTTTTTCGCTCAGCATGATGTTTGTAAGGTTCATCAGTATTCTAGCACGTATCAGAACTTCATCGTTTCTTTTTATTTGTAGATATTACCTTATTCTGTTTATGCATTCATCTGTTAAAGACATTTGGATTATTTCCATTTTTTAGCTGTTATAAATAATGCTGTGAACATTTATGTACAAGTTATTGTGTGGACATAACGTGCCTACTTCTCCTGCCTATATACATGGGAATGGAATTGCTAAGTCATATTTAACCTTTAGTGGAACTGCCGGATTTGTCAAAACTGGCTACACGCTTCACATTCAAAAGAAAATGTTTAACCATCACTTTGTATCTTAAAACAGAACTAGTTTTTTTTCATTCGTGAATGGATATTGGATGAAGCTTAGGCCTTTATTTAAAGGGTTATATTATGGATCTTCTGTATAATGTAGAATAGTAGAGCCAAATAGCAGAATTAAGTTCTTAACATCTTTGCAACAGGGAGTAAACATATTTAAATTTGTCATTTGTTCTCTTGTTGCTTCATTCTACGTAGATAGTATAGTTTAGAAAAGAAAGAACTGGAATTTTACATCAGCTTACCTTGCTCAAAGTTCTGATTACATTGGTGTCTACAGTGGTACATAAATGATTTTCAAAGCAGAAGATGATATTTCGTGTTTTTTTTTGTTGTTTTTGTTGTATTTTGTTGTTGTTGTTGTTGTTGTTGTTGTTGTTGTTTTTTGAGGTGACCTCATTTGGTCATCCAGGCTGGAGTGCAATGTCGCATTCACAGCTTACTGCAACCTCAAACTCTTGCACTCAAGGGATCCTTCTGCCTCAGCGTCCCAAATAGTTAGGATTATAGACATGCACCAGCACGCTTAGCTAGTTAAAAAGGTTTTTTTTTGGCCGGGCGCGGTGGCTCACGCTTGGAATCCCAGCACTTTGGGGGGCCGAGGCGGGCGGATCACGAGGTCAGGAGATTGAGACCACGGTGAAACCCCGTCTCTACTAAAAATACAAAAAAAAATTAGCCGGGCGTGGTGGCGGGCGCCTGTAGTCCCAGCTACTCAGGGAGGCTGAGGCAGGAGAATGGCGTGAACCCGGGAGGCGGAGCTTGCAGTGAGCCGAGATCGCGCCACTGCACTCCAGCCTGGGCGACAGAGCGAGACTCCGTCTCAAAAAAAAAAAAAAAAAAAGTTTTTTTGTTTGTTTTTTTTTTTTTTTTGAGACAGAGTTCCACTCTGCCGCCCAGGCTGGAGTGCAGTGGCGCGATCTCGGCTCACTGCAAGCTCCGCCTCCCGGGTTCATGCCATTCTCCTGCCTCAGCCTCCTGAGTAGCTGGGACTGCAGGTGCCTGCCGCCATGCCCAGCTAATTTTTTTGTGGTTTTAGTAGAGATGGGGTTTTATTGTGTTAGCCAGGATGGTCTCGATCTCCTGACCTTGTGATCTGCCCGCCTCGGCCTCCCAAAGTGCTGGGATTACAGGCCTGAGCCACCGTGCCCAGCCAAAAGATATTTTTTAAGAGAGAATCTTACTATATTGCCCTGGCTCGTCTTGAACTCCTGGGCTCAAGTGATCCTCCTGCCTCAGCCTCCCAAAGTGCTGGAATTAACAGGCGTGTGCCACCATGTCCAGCCCAGAAAATACTTTTTTAAACTTGAGTTCTCACCTGGTGTTAGACAAAAGACTCCCTTTGAAACTTCCAGAGTTTTCTGCATATTTGGGAGAGGAATCAGTAGTTGGCATCCTGCAGTTGTCTGACATCTAGACCTATTTTGATTGACTGCATGTTGTTATATTGAATTTGAATGCCTGAGATACTTTTGAATGTATTTACAATTTCCATAGCTGATTTCACTCTTCATTGTCTTAATTATCTAGCCCTCTCACAATCTTGTTTCCTCCATGACCTCAGAAGATACATGTTGGTGACCAGTTTTCTAGATGTTAACCTAAATAGATTATCACTCTTTTGACAGATGAGGTAACTTCCAGAGGCCACTTTTATTTATATGAAAATGAAACTGAAGTCTTAAAAAATGGGCACGGCTTTGTAGAAAAGGAAATGTTACTACTTGTTCAGTCATTCCCATTCCTCCTTGTAAGGCCTCTCACTTCTCTGCACGTCTGTAGGCAACATAGAGTGAAAAGAAAGTTTTGCATGTATTTTAAAGTTTTATCTTCCTGTCTAAAGAATGATGTGTCTTCAAAGGTTAATGATATGTCTTTAAATGCCAAAACTTAACATATTTTAATCTAAAAACATGAACTTTCAGATTGGAGAGCTGTTCGCCAGCTCTAGTTGCCATTAAATGCCGTTCAATTAGTGAAAACAGTATATTTTACAATTACATTTTCTACCAGCTGTCTTTGGGACATTACTGCAAAATTATTAACTAAGAAGTACATAAAATGATACTGAGTTTAAGTCCTGTTATTTCTGAATTTACTGGAATTTGTTTTCTTTAATTATTGATTTCTTTTTTAACTGTTTAATAAAACCAGCCATCTTGGTACATTTGTTATCCCAGTGTTCAAATATGCTTCCTGAAAAGAATCATCTTTTTTTTCTCATTATTTATAATGTTTAAACCCAAAACAAATGGTTTAAGTTTTGACACCTTTCAGATCCGTACTAGTCATCAGAAATTTTCGGTAAAATAAAAGGACTATTTCTGTCTTTTCCAGGATAAAAGAGTGCATCGCTTTACAAGAAGTTTGGCAGTGTTCAAATCTGTTTGATCCTCTCAGCTATCTAGTTTCGTGGGAAGTTGCTGGTTTTGAATATTAAGCTATAAGTTTTCCACTGTTATAGAAATTCTGAATTTTGGTAAATCACACTAAAACTTTCTGTGTAAGTTGTATTATTAGACTCTCTAGTTTTATCTTACATTGAAACCGTTCTTCATTAGATGTTTATTTAGAACCTGGTTCTGTGTTTAATATATAGTTTAAAGTAAAAAATAATTGAGACTGAAAGAAGTTAAGATTTATCTGCCAGGATTTTTTAAAAAATTGAAATTTGCATTTTAAGTGTTTAAAAGCAAATACTGATTTTCAAAAAAAAGTTTTTAAAACCTGATTTGAAAACTAAGAATTTTGATAGTCTGAACACAAGCATTTCACTTCTCCGAGAAGTACCTGTGAACAGTACAATATTTCAATATTGAGCTCTGCATTTATGATTTATCTAGAAATTTACCTCAAAAGCAGAATTTTTAAAACTGCATTTTTAATCAGTGGAACTCAATGTATGGTTAGCTTTATTGAAGTCTTCTTATCCAAACCCAGTAAAACAGATTCTAAGCAAACAGTCCAGTTGATGAGTCATAATGTTTGTTCAAAGTATGTTATCTTTTATCTAGACTCCATATATATATAATATATATATAAAATATATATATATAATATATATATAAAATATATATATATAATATATATATAAAATATATATAATATATATATAAAATATATATAATATATATCCAATTTGATTGGGATAGTAATTAGGATAACTAAAATTCTGGGCCTAATTTTTTTAAAGAATCCAAGACAAACTAAACTTTACCAGGTATATAACCTTCTCAGTGAGTTACCATTCTTCTTTTTTATAAAAAAAGAAAATTGTTCCTTGAAATGCTAAACTTAATGGCTGTATGTGAAATTTGCAAAACGCTGGTATTAAAGAACGCTGCAACTTTTTTATGTCACTCAAAGGTTAATCGGGAATTGTTTTTATAAAAACATTGAAGTATTAGTTACTTGCTATAGATTTTTGGTTTTTAGCCTGTTATATTTCCTTTTATAAAATAAAATATGTCCAGAGGAGACAAAATAGGTAGTTTTGATATTTCTAAATCACGAAAGTTGTTTAGTAAGTGTATCTTAAGAATCTGCTAGAGTTAAAGTTAACGTTGTTTCTAGATTAGGTAGTGTCCTCATTTTATATTGTGACCACACAGCTAGAGCACCAGAGCCCTTTTGCTATACTCGCAGTCTTTTTTTTTTTTTTTCTTCCCAGACTCTTTTACTAGTCTTTCAGGAGGTTTGCTCTTAGAACTGGTAATGTGAAGAATGGAAGTAGCTGTATGAGCAGTTCAAGGGCCAAGCCGTGGAATGGTAGCAATGGGATATAATACCTTTCTAAGGGAAACATTTGTGTCAGTATCATTTGATCTGCCATGGACATGAGTTTAAAGTGGCTTTCTGGCCCTTCTTTCAATGGCTTCTTCCCTAAAACGTGGAGACTCTTAAGTTAATGTAGTTAACTGTGGGCCATATTACTAATACCCACTGGGGTCTATGATTTCTCAAAATTTTCATTCTGAATCTGAAAATAGAGTCTTTTAACTTTAGAATTCCCAAGAGGGCTTTATTACACCTCAGAAATTGAAAGCACCATGGATTTGTCCATTAAAAAATTACTCATAATATTTTTAGTGCTTTAACATTCTGGCATACATCATTCTGTGATTAAATCTCCAGATTTCTATAAACGATACCTATATTCTAAAGAGGTAATTCTAATTATTTTGATATGACCTTAAGGAAAAGTAACGGAATAAATTTTTGTCTTTGTTGGAGTGAAGTATTTAAAAGCGTAAGGTAAAAGAAATATTAAGTCCTAAACCTTTCAAAATGGAAAATTAATTCTAAACTTAGAAAAATGTTTCTGCTACCTATTGGTGATACTGTCTTTGCATAAATGAATAAAATAAACTTTTTTTCTTCAAAAGTGTTTTTGGCTTTCCGATGTAATAATCTAAAATGGTGGGGAGTTGCGTGGGAACTGTGTAACAAGGTTTAAATTCGTATAACAAGCTTAAGATTCTTAAAATGCAGAAATATAAAGTTCAATTTACTAATCTGTCTGAGTGAGCCCATAAAAGCAAATGTAGGTACAAAGATAAATTTAAGAGGTGTGTCAACAGCAGTGTGGAGTAGGAATGCTGATGAACACATCCGACTCTGCTGTCTCACAGCTAAGGTCCCTCACATTTTGGACTCTATGAAGCATTTTGTCTACTGTACACTTTGTGCCTAGTCTCTGGATCATTTATTTAGGGGTATTGCAGTTGCCTAATGGAGCTTAAATTTTTGATATTGCATTTACTTGATGTGGATACAATCAAAAAAATCAGTACCACTTCTTCTAGCTCTATTGTTAGTACTCAGTTCTATAAGCTGAGTCCAGTGGAGAGGAAACTCTCCTCAGACACTCTTGTATTTCACTAGTTAGTAAGCTTGCTGATTCATAACCATAAAGGTGACTCCAAGGATCTGCAGGATAGCAAACAGTGCTTTCTGCATCACCAAAGATTAAATCATGATGTTTAGTGTCCAATAATAGGCTAAAAATTAGTAACTACTTTACATGCATATGTGTATATATGTATACATATGCGTCTGTATGCATATGTCTATGATTGCATATATCTATGGTTACATACATACTAACGATTATACAGAATATTTGGTTCTAGCTGATCAAGCTAGTAAGTTTTCAGTATTTTCAGACCCCAAATCTAGACTACATATGGGTTAAGATAGTTGCTTTACACCAGCTTGTTTCTAGTTTCGTATTAAACTATTAACACAAAAATCTTTGGAATTGAAAAATAACAGTTCAGCACTTTTGGTAAAAAGTTCAAGTTACGGCGAAATCAAGCAGCTCTAAAAAGTTTGGTCACCCCCGTACTCTGCATACTGGTTTTTTCTTTGTCTAAAATCAGATTACCTTTAATTCAAAATAACTTCAGAGCCATCAGAAATAATGCCGCATATCTACAACTATTTGATCTTTGACAAACCTGACAAAAACAAGAAACGGGGAAAGGATTCCCTATTTAATAAAGGATGCTGGAAAAACTGGCTAGCCATGTGTAGAAAGCTGAAACTGGATCCCTTCCTTACACCTTATACAAAAATTAATTCAAGATGGATTAAAGACTTAAATGTTAGACCTAAAGCCATTAAAATCCTACCAGAAAACCTAGGCAACACCATTCAGGACATAGGCGTGGGCAAGGACTTCATGTCTAAAACACCAAAAGCAATGGCAGCAAAAGCCAAAATTGACAAACTGAAGAGCTTCTGCACAGCAAAAGAAACCACCATCAGAGCGAACAGGCAACCTACAGAATGGGAGAAAATTTTTGCAACCTACTCATCTGACAAAGGGCTAATATCCAGAATCTACAATGAACTCAAAACAAATTTACAGGAAAAAAACAACCCCATCAAAAAGTGGGCAAAGGACATGAACAGACACTTCTCAAGACATTCATGCAGCCAAAAAACACATGAAAAAATGCTCATCATCACTGGCCATCAGAGAAATGCAAATCAAAACCACAGTGAGATACCATCTCACACCAGTTAGAATGGCCATCATTAAAAAGTCAGGAAACAACAGGTGCTGGAGAGGATGTGGAGAAACAGGAACACTTTTACACTGTTGGTGGGACTGTAAACTAGTTCAACCATTTTGGAAGTCAGTGCGGCGATTCCTCGGGCATCTAGAACTAGAAATACCATTTGACCCAGCCATCCCATTACTCGGTACATACCCAAAGGACTATGAATCATGCTGCTATGAAGACACATGCACACGTATGTTTATCGCGGCACTGTTCCCAAGAGAAAAGAGCTGGAACCAACCCAAATGTCCAACAACGATAGACTGGATTAAGAAAATGTGGCACATATACACCATGGAATACTATGCAGCCATAAAAAATGATGAGTTCATGTCCTTTGTAGGGACATGGATGAAACTGGAAACCATCATTCTCAGTAAACTATCACAAGGAGAAAAAACCAAACACTGCATGTTCTCACTCATAGGTGGGAATTGAACAGTGAGAACTCATGGACACAGGAAGGGGAACATCACACTCAGGGGACTGTTGTGGGGTGGGGGGACGGGGGAGGGACAGCATTAGGAGATATACCTAATGCTAAATGAGGAGTTAATGGGTGCAGCAAAACAACATGGCACATGGATACATAGGTAACCTGCACATTGTGCACGTGTACCCTAAAACCTAAAGTATAATAATAATAAAAAAAATTGATAATACCTGTCTTGCAAGGAAGTCGTTGACTCTTAAAAATAAATACTCCACAGCACTTCCCTCTCGTTATAAAGCACCTCTAGCCCTTCTTCACGAAGTTTTTCTTGGCTAGTTTTAAAGGTAAATGATAAAAATGGGCTGCCACATTGCTTAATCGCCTTGCCTGCTTTCCTTGCTGTCAGCTGAGGGTAATAAGGAGCAGCAACGATAAGGCAACATGCCACCCTGCTTTCACAAAGATGCCAGTAGAGAAAGTGGGGAAACATAAGGGAGAGAAAAGTAGCAGTATTTTCCCTTGAGCAAGTCTTGCGAATGGGCCAGCTATTGAGTATGATCATTTGGAGTCCCTAGATAAGGATTCCTCCTGTACATATTTTGATAACTGTAATCTATCGCTTCCCAGCATGTGTAGTATGTCTCTGTATGTAACTGATTGGTGTGAGCAATTCCTTACCACTCATCGAAGACAGGACTTTCCATCTGTAGACAGTACATTTTGTAGTAGAAAACAATAGACATAAGAAGTTCAAACTATGAAGAGATGTTTTTGAATGCTCATGCAAAATATTCAATCTGCATAGCAAAGAAATAATAGGTAATTCATCATTGCATTTAGGGTTAAAAACATCTGTCCAATATGGCTGTAGCTGTGGGCCAGTCCCAAGACAATGCCAAAAAAAAAATGTCTCGGTACAGAAGTTGAAACTACCACTGTACAATTAAACCCTATGGTCGCTATATTTTACGTTTGTAACTGGTCTGAAACAGTTTTCTAGGTAAGTCTCTAGTTCGTTTTACCAGTTCACTAGATCTTTAACAATAGAACAAATACTTGGATGACTGGGATATTCAGGTCATGACCACTCCTTATAAATCTGAAGCAGTAGTAACATTTTAAGCACTTTGGAAAATTGGAGGTTTCATAATCCTCAATCAGATCTTTTTACAGAAAAATCTAGCAAAAATACACTAAAGTTCTAATCACATCTATTGTCTTTGCCCAAAATAAAATGGATAGAGACACACTCCATTCTGGCTCAATCTGAGATGAAACTCCAGAAGAAAGGCAATTGATAACGATACAGCCAGGCCAGCGGTTTCAGTGGACATGTCCCCTCTGCCCTTGTGCATTTGTTTAAAAATTTTGATACCACTCTTCCCGCCCCCTTCACACCCTCCATAAATCTGACTAGGCCAATAAGAATGGAGAGAGGTAATTAAAAAGGCAGAGGACATTTTCTCTTCGTTTTTACCTGTGCGATCCCCTACCTAGTGTTGGAGCAGCTTCACTGTGAGTAAAATCTGAACAGTGTTTTAGCAGTAAACCCGCTATGTTGAGAAAAGCGTGACCGGCACTTTTTTTGTTGTTTTTTCCTGAACGTGACTTGGTTGTTGCTCATCATTTTGGTTCGTGATGTGTCTTTTACCAACCCATATGCTCCCCATCCAAAGTTGTGTCCATGTTTAGATCAGCCCAATATTTGATAGGGCAGGTTTCCTCAAGATACCAATTTTACAGGGAAGTCAAAGAGCATCAGAGCTATCATAAGGGGTGTTTTTCAGAGTCCAAATCCTGGCCCCCATTCTCAGATGCTCCTATTCTAATGCTCTGGATGGGCCCAGTAATCTGCATTTTTAACATGTGCCCCGGGTGATTCTGACCACTGTAACATATTTTGAGAAATATGGCCTCAGTTGGGGAGCTCTCATTATATCATCTCAAGCTACCCCTGGATTTAGGATAGAAACGGCTCTGTCAGGTCAGTTATGACTTCCATAAAGGATTCCGTTGGCTTAATTCACTAAATTCGTCTTTCCGTGCCAAGCCCGTGCCTGAGAATGCCATCTGTCCACAGGCAAGGGTGACTCATGAATGGGCTGAAATAGATTGAATAAAAAGTTTGAAAACCAAGACTTGTGGCCGGATATCAGTGACAGGAGGGAGTGACTACAGAGGCAAAGCTGGATTCCAAGGCCAAGAGCAGGAAAGCCAAGGGTGAGGGACTAGGCTCGAGTGGGAGGGGGCAGAGTGGATATCGTGGGGACAGAGACACTGTGTTTGCCTCCTGGAGTGAAGAACTATGCCTTTGACTCACTTGACAAACTTTACAAATAGTATTACCCATGGTTTTTAGAAAAGTATGGCCTGTCATTGCTCCTTTTCCTGCTATGGAATTAACTAATAACCTTTTACATCTTTAAGCAAGAATGATAATAACAAATCAATATCAAAAAATATGTTGAGATCAAGTTCCAGAGACAGCCTTAGGCATCTGATATCCCTATTCTTTTTGTATGCGTCTTTGTGTTTTAAAATTTCACATTTAATTCACTCGAAAGTATAAAAATATTTATTTAAAGAATAATAAATACCCAAGTTGGCTTGAGAAATAGAACATTTCATTAATTAAAAAATGTGCCCTCCCTGATCACACCCTCTTCCTCCCCAAGAAGAAGAAACCACTAAATTGAATTTTGGTTTAATCATCTGCTGAATAAAATGTTTCTTTTCACAAGATTTTGAACTTCAAGAGAACATATACTGAAAGTTTTTTTTTTTTTTTTTTTTTGGCACATTGTTAGACTCATCCGTGTTGACCGGGAGATTGTATTTATTTTCACTGCTTTTTAGTCGTATCAGTTGAATATTTTATGGTTTATTATTTCCCTTGCTGGGGGACAATTGAATTTTATTTTTAATTTAAAAATTTTAAATGTAAATTGTGTTGATTCATTGATTGCTCTTACAAACTATGCTCCTACGAACATTGTTAAATGCCTCTCTGATCACTTAGGTACTAGAATGTCACAAAAAAGAATGAACTTTAAATCCCAGCCCCAAATACTTCCTGAGTAAGCTTGGACAAGCTTCTCACTGAGTCTTGGTTTCCTACTTTGTAAAACAACAATACTAATATCTACTTTATAGTGTTACTATGAGATTATATTGGGCAACACATCAATGTGGTTATCGTCCCGTCCAAAAATCTACCCACCTGCCTCCCACTCACACCCACCTAAGTTTTCTGTAGCCTTTACATTTCAGTAACTAGAACCTCACAAGTGGTCTGTGTACACAGCAGCCATGGTTTGGTGAATGACTGTGTCCTGAAATGTAGTCTTTTGTGTATCTTCTTTGGTAGTAGGAAGCAGCTCATTATGCTAGGCTCTTCGGGATATTTTCTAGAATAGTTCCCTTTTTCTGAGAGGGCCTTGAATGAGTAGAACACTAACACACGAGTGAAATAATGGTACATAGGCCAGCATTCCCTAAGCACAATTTCTGCTTTTCCTTCATGAAATGCTGGAGGTGGCAGGCAAGATTTCATATCCCATTCTTCTCATCACATGCATAGTCCCTGATATTTGTATAGGATTTTAGGGTTTTCAGAGCTACTTCATATATATGATTTCCTTTGGTCTTCATCAACTCCTTTGAAGTGATAGACATGTCTAGGTTTTAGGTGTGATTTTCTTAAATTTACACACCCTGGGATTCAGATGAATAAGAAACTGAGACTTTACTTCTGGGCCATGGCTTTTTATACTATCTCATAGATAGCAGACTCTCCAAATCAAAATACAGAAATATTTTTACTAATACATAATAGTTATACACATTTATGGGATATCTGTGACAATTTCATACTTCCATACAATGTGTGGTGATCAAAACGGGGTAATTGGGATACCCATCACCTCAAACAAATTTATCATTTCTTTGTGTGGGGAGCATTTTCTACCTATTTGGAGCTACACAATAAATTATTGTTAACTATAGTCACCCTATTGTGCTGTCAAACACTAGAACTTATTCCTTCTAACTGTATGTTGGTATCCAGTGAACAACCTCCCTTAATTCCCATCCCCCAACCCCAACACTCGCTCTCTATAGCCTCTGTTAACTACTGTTCTACATTTTACCTCCATGAGATCAATTATTTTGGCTCCCACATATGAGTGAGAATGAAGACATTTGTCTTTCTGTGCCTGGTTTATTTCACTTAAAATAGTGTCCTTGGTTCCATCCATATTGCTGCAAATGACAGGATCTCATCCTTTTTAATGGCTCAGTAGAACTCCATTGTGTAGACGTACCACATTTTCTTTATCCCTTCATCTGTTGGTGGATACTTAGGTTGGTTCCACATCTTGGATATTGTGAATAGTACTGCAATAAACACGAGAGTGCAGAGATCTCTTCAACATGCCATGCTGTTTTGGTTACTACTACATTTTTGCAGTAGATTTTGAAATTTGCTTGTGTGATGCCTTCAGCTTTATTCTTTTGACTCAGGATTGCTTTCGCTACTTGGAGTCTTTTGTGGTTCCATAAAATTTTATGATTTTTTTTTCTAATTTCTCTGAAGTATTTGGCATTTTCACGGGGATTGCATGAAATCTGTAGATCACTTTTGGCAGAATTGGTTATTTTAACAATATTAACTTTTCCAACCCATGAACATGAGGTTGGGGTGTCTTTCTACTTTTTTGTGTAATCTTTAATTTATTTGATATATTTTTAATAGTTTTCCTTGTAGAGGTTTTTGTCTCATTGGTTAAATTTATTCCCAGATACTTTATTTTATTTTTTGTACCTATTGTAAATGGGATTGCTTTCTTGATTATTTTTTCCTGCTGGCTTGTTGTTGGTACACAGAAATTCTACTGGCTTTTGTATATTAATTTTGTGTACTTCAAATTTACTGAATTCATTTATCACCTCTGAAAGTTTTTTGGTGGAGTTTTAAGGGTTTTGTACGTGTAAGATAACGTGATCTGCAAACAGGGACAGTTTGACTTCTCCCTTTCCAATTTGGATGCTCTTTTTTTCCCTTGCCTAATTGCTGTGGCTAGAACTTCCGGTACTATGCTGAATAAAAGTTGTGAGAGTGGATATTTTTGTCTGTTCCATATGTTAGAGGAAAACCTTTGAATTTTTCCCTCTTCAGTATGATGTTGGTTGCGGGTTTGTTATATATGGCCTTTATTGTGTTCAGATATATTCCTTTTACATCTGACTTGTGGAGAGTTTTTATCAGGAAGCCCTGTTGAATTTTATCAAATGCTTTTTCTGCATCTATTGAGAAGATCAAATGGTTTTTGTTCTTCACTCTGTCAATGTGATGTATCATATTTAAGTTGGTTTGCATACATTGAAACATCCTGTCATTTTGTTTATTATTTTCTGGTTGTTTTGTATAACCTTTGTTGATTTCTTTCTTATTGTTTATCATTGCAGTTTAGTATTTTCCTGTGGTGACAAAGTTTGATTCTTTTTCCTTTCTCCCTTGTATATCTGCTCTACTGGGATGAATCCCTTCCATCCCTGGGATAAATCCCACTTGAGGTCATGGGGAATGATCTTTTTAATGTGCTGTTGGTTTCAGTTTCTTAGTATTTGGTTGAGGTTTCTTGCGTTTATGTTAATCAGAGATACTGGTCTATAGTTTTCTTTTTGTTGTTGTTGTTGTGTCCTTGTCTGGATTTGGTATTAGCGTAATGCTGACCTCAAATAATGAACTTTGAAGAATTCTCTCCCCTTCAACTTTCTGGAAGGGTTTGAGAAGAATTGCTATTATTTATTTAAATTTGTGGTGTAATTCAGCATTGAAGCCCCCAGTTCCTCAGTTATTTGATGGGAGGCTGTTTATTACAGATTCAATCCTGTTACTCATAATTGGTCTGTTCAGGTTTTCTATTTCTTTTCTTTTTTTTTTTTTTTTTTTTTTTTTTTTTTTTTTTTTTTTTTTTTTTTGCGACAGAGTCTCTCTCTGTCACCCAGGCTGGAGTGCAGTGGTGCGATCTTGGCTCACTGCAAACTCCTCCTCCCAGGTTCATGCCATTCTCCTGCCTCAGCCTCCTGAGTAGCTGGGACTACAGGCACCTGTCACGATGCCCAGCTAATTTTTTGTATTTTTAGTAGAGATGGGGTTTCACCGTGTTAACCAGGATGGTCTCGATCTCCTGACCTCATTATCCACCCGCCTTGGCCTCTCAAAATGCTGGGATTACAGCCATGAGCCACCGCACCCAGCCCAGGTTTTCTATTTCTTACTGGTTCAATCTTGGTAGGTTTTATGTGTCCAGGAATTTGTCTATTTCTTTCTGCTAGGTTTTCTACTTTTTCGGTGTATAGTTGTTCAGAATAGTCTCTAATGATCCTTTGTATTTCTCTGGTAGTCTCCTATTTCATTTCTGATTTTATTTATTTGGGTCTTTTTCTCTTTTATTCTTGGTTTGTGTAGCTAATCGTTTGCAAAGTTGTTAACCAACTTTTTCTTTTGTTGATCTTTTGTGTTTTCGTAGTTCCCATTTTATTTCTGCTCTGATCTTCATTTTTTTTTTTTTTTTTTTTTTTTACTGATTTTGGTCATGGTTTGCTCTTACGTTTCTAGTTCGTTGATATACATCGTTAGGTTTTTAATTTTATTTCCACTTTTCTGATATGGGTATTTATTGCTGTAAGTTTCTCTCTTAAAATGGCTTTGTTGTATCACGTAGGTTTTCAAATGTTGCTATTTTCATTTGTTTCCAGAAATTTTTAAATTATCTTTTTAATTTTTTCCTTGACTTACTTCTCATTCAGGATCATGTTGTTTAATTTCCATGTATTTGTATAATTTCAAAAGTTACTCTTGTTATCGATTTCTAGTTTCATTCCATTGTGGTAAGAGAAGATGCTTATCATGTTTTCAGTTCATTTAGATTTGTTGAAACTTAATTTTGTGGATGAACATGTGGTCTATCCTCAAGAACATTCCATGTGCAGAATTTACTGATGAAAAGAATGTGTATTCTGCAGCTATTGGATGAAATGTTCTAGAAATGTCTGTGAGGTCTGTCTGGTCTGAGATTCATTTCCTGTTCAAGTTTCTTTGTTGGTTTCTCTATATATGTCTGTCTAATGCAGAGAGTGAGTGTTGAAGTCCCCAACTATTACGATATTGAAGTCTATCTCACCCTTTAGATTTAATAATATTTGGTTTTTATATATCTGGGTGCTCTGATGTTGGGTGAATATATATTCACAATTGTTATATCCTCTGGCTCAATTTGACCCTTTATCATTACATAATGACCTTTTTGGTCCCTTTTTACAGTTTTTGACTTTAAGTCTGTTTCATTTGATATGCATAGCTACTCTAATTCACTTCTGTTTTTTGTTCACATGGAATATCTTTTTCTGTTCCTTCACTTTCAGTCTGTGTAATCACACAAGTGTCTTTACAGGTGAAGTCAGTTATTTGTAGGCAGCATCCAGTTGGGTCATTTTTTTTTTTTCAGTCCATTCTGCTAGCATAAGTCTTTTATGTGAGGAATTTAATCTGTTTACATTCAGGGTATTACTGATAAGTGAGGAGTTACTCCTGTCATTTTGTTAATTATTTTCTGGTTGTTTTGTATATCCTTTGTTCATTTATTTCTATCTTATTATTTTTTTCTTTTTTTATTATTGTACTTTAAGTATTAGGGTACATGTGCACAATGTGCAGGTTTGTTCCATATGTATCCATGTGCCATGTTGGTGTGCTGCACCCATTAACTCATCATTTAGCATTAGGTGTATCTCTTAATGCTATCCCTCCCCCCTCCCCCCACCCCACAACAGTCCCCGGAGTGTGATGTTCCCCTTCCTGTGTCCACGTGTTCTCATTGTTCAATTCCCACCTATGAGTGAGAACACGCGGTGTTTGGTTGTTTGTCCTTGCGATAGTTTACTGAGAATGATGATTTCCAGTTTCATCCATGTCCCTGCAAAGGACATGAACTCATCATTTTTTATGGCTGCATAGTATTCCATGGTGTATATGTGCCACATTTTCTTAATCCATTCTATCGTTGTTGGACATTTGGGTTGGTTCCAGCTCTTTTATCTTGTGAATAGTGCCGCAAAAAACATGCGTGTGCATGTGTCTTTATAGCAGCATGATTTATAGTCCTTTGGGTATATACCCAGTAATGGGATGGCTGGGTCAAATGGTATTTCTAGTTCTAGATCCCTGAGGAATCGTCACACTGACTTCCACAGTAGTTGAACTAGTTTACAGTCCCACCAACAGTGTAAAAGTGTTCCTATTTCTCCACATCCTCTCCAGCACCCGTTGTTTCCTGACTTTTCAATGATGGCCATTCTAACTGGTGTGAGATGGTATCTCCTTTTGGTTTGGATTTGCATTTCTCTGATGGCCAGTGATGATGAGCACTTCTGCATGTGTTTTTTGGCTGTATAAATGTATTCTTTTTAGAAGTGTCTGTTCATGTCCTTCACCCACTTTTTGATGAGGTTGTTTGTTTTTTTCTTGTAAATTTGTTTGAGTTCATTGTAGATTCTAGATATTAGCCCTTTGTCAGATGAGTAGGTTGCGAAAATTTTCTCCCATTTTGTAGGTTGCCTGTTTACTCTGATGGTAGTTTCTTTTGCTGTGCAGAAGCTCTTTAGTTTAATTAGATCCCATTTGTCAATTTTGACTTTTGTTGCCGTTGCTTTTGGTGTTTCAGACATGAAGTCCTTGCCCATGCCTATGTCCTGAATGGTAATGCCTAGGTTTTCTTCTAGGGTTTTTATGGTTTTAGGTCTAAGCTGTAAGTCTTTAATCCATCTTGAATTAATTTTTGTATAAGGTGTAAGGAAGGGATCCAGTTTCAGCTTTCTACATACGGCTAGCCAGTTTTCCCAGCACCATTTATTAAATAGGGAATCCTTTCCCCATTTCTTGTTTTAGCCAGGTTTGTCAAAGATCAGATAGTTGTAGATATGCGGCATTATTTCTGAGGGCTCTGTTCTGTTCCATTGATCTATATCTCTGTTTTGGTACCAGTACCATGCCGTTTTGGTTACTGTAGCCTTGTAGTATAGTCACATACACCTTCTCAAGACTAAACCAGGAAGAAGTTGAATCTCTGAATAGACCAATAACAGGCTCTGAAATTGTGGCAATAATCAATAGCTTATCAACCAAAAACAGTCCAGGACCAGATGGATTCACAGCTGAATTCTACCGGAGGTACAAGGAGGAACTGGTACCTTTCCTTCTGAAACTATTCAAGTCAATAGAAAAAGAGGGACTCCTCCCTAACTCATTTTATGAAGCCAGCATCATCCTGATACCAAAGCCGGGCAGAGACACAACCAGAAAAGATAATTTTAGACCAATATCCTTGATGAACATTGATGCAAAAGTCCTCAATAAAATACTGGCAGACCGAATCCAGCAGCACATCAAAAAGCTTATCCACCGTGATCAGGTGGGCTTCATCCCTGGGATGCAAGGCTGGTTCAACATACGCAAATCAATAAATGTAATCCAGCATATAAAGAGAAGCAAAGACAAAAACCACATGATTATCTCAATAGATGCAGAAAAGGCCTCTGACAAAATTCAACAACACTTCATGCTAACAACTCTCAGTAAATTAGGTATTGATGGGACGTATCTCAAAATATTAAGAGCTATCTATGACAAACCCACGGCCAATATCATACTGAATGGGCAAAAACTGGAAGCATTCCCTTTGAAAACTGGCATAAGACAGGGATGCCCTCTCTCACCACTCCTATTCAACGTAGTGTTGGAAGTTCTGGCCAGGGCAATTAGGCAGGAGAAGGAAATAAAGGGTATTCAGTTAGGAAAAGAGGAAGTCAAATTGTCCCTGTGTGCAGATGACATGATTGTATATCTATCTAGAAAACCCCATTGTCTCAGCCCAAAATCTCCTTAAGTTGATAAGCAACTTCAGCAAATGCTCAGGATACGAAATCAATGTACAAAAATCACAAGCAAGCATTCTTTTTTTTTTTTTTTTTTTTTTTTGAGAGGGAGTCTCGCTCTGTCGCCCAGGCTGGAGTACGGTGGCACAATCGTGGCTCACTGCAAGCTCCACCTCCCGGGTTCACGCCATTCTCCTGCCTCAGCCTCTCCGAGTAGCTGTGACTACAGGCGCCCAACACCACGCCCAGCTAATTTTTTGTATTTTTTTTTTTTCTTTAGTAGAGATGGGGTTTCACCATGGTCTCGATCTCCTGACCTTGTGATCCGCCCGCCTCGGCCTCGCAAAGTGCTGGGATTACAAGCGTGAGACACCGCGCCCGGCCAAATCACAAGCATTCTTATACACCAATAACAGTCAAACAGAGAGCCAAATCATGAGTGAACTCCCATTCATGATTGCTTCAAAGAGAATAAAATACCTAGGAATCCAACTTACAAGGAACGTGAAGGACCTCTTCAAGGAGATCTACAAACCACTGCTCAATGAAATAAAAGAGGATAGAAACAAATGGAAGAACATTCCTTGCTCATGGGTTGGAAGAATCAATATCGTGAAAATGGCCATACTGCCCAAGGTAATTTATAGATTCAGTGCCATCCCCATCAAGCTACCAACGACTTTCTTCACAGAATTTGAAAAAACTACTTGAAAGTTCATATGGAAGCAAAAAAGAGCCCGCATCGCCAAGTCAATCCTAACCCAAAAGAACAAAGCTGGAGGCATCAAAGCTACCTGACTGTCTTACTGTTTATCATTGCAGTTTGGCGATTTCCATAGTGATAAGATTTGATTACTATTTCTTTTTTTGTATATCTGCTCTGTCAGTGATCTTTATACTTGTATATGTCTCTATAATAGTGACATCTTTTTACTTCCATATGTAGGACTTCCTTAACCATTTCTTGCAAGGCCAATCTAGCAGTAATGGACTCCCTCAGTTTTTGCCTGCCTTAGGCAGACTTTATTTCTCTCTCATTTATGAAGGATTGTTTTGCTGGGAATAGCATTCTTGACTGATTTTTTTTTTTTTTTTTTTTTTTTTTTTAGCACTTTGAAGTATATCATCTCATTTTCTCCTGGCCTGTAAGATTTCTGCAGAGAAATCCACTGCTAGTCTAGCGGAGATTCCCTTATATGTGACTTGATGCTTTTCTCTTGCTTTTGTAGAGAAAGACTTTCATGTGTATCTGAGTTTTAGTGTGCCAGTTGAGAAGAGTGTAATGACTCTTTTTCAAGATAGGTGAAGTGGTATGGCCTCAGGCAGCTTCTTTGGCTGCATTCAATATCAGCAGTAGCTGTGGGTACCTCGGTTGCCTAGGCCATAAAAGTTTGTGCTAGTGATGGTGGCCATAAGTTGTTAATATCCTCCATATCAAAGGCTTTGGGGGTTTTCTTCATTCTCATTTTCCACACACTGGGTAGATTTAGACTAGAATATCCTTTCTGGATTCAGGTCTGACATGGCCTATACGTAGTTATAGCAGTGCTGGGTTTCAGGTTTAGGTGCTCCAAATGGCTATGGTACTACGGTCCTAGGCTCAAGGTCTCATGAACTATTTATGGCACTTGGGTCTTGGGGTGCTTGTTTATTCTCTGTGGTGAGATTGAATGCAGGTTGCCCAAAGAGCCAGGATCTGTGACTCTGGGGCACCCCCTAGCAGCTTGGTTACAGGGATTTGGGTTGCAGATGTGATTCTATCCCTAGTGGCCAGGGAGCAGCACTGGACCAACTCTGGAGAAGAAGGGGTGCTCTGGATGTTTCGGCCTAGGGATTGCAGGGTAGTGCTACAATTCAGGAACCTAAACCAATAGGTATCAGTGGCAATGTGGGTCCCATTGCTGTAGTAGTAGTAGTAGTAGTAGTAGTAGTAGTAGTAGTAGTAGTAGTGGTAGTAGTTGTAGCTGTAGCAGTAGTAGTAGTTGTAGTAGTAGTTGTAGTTGTCATTGTAGTTGTAATAGTAGTAGTTGTTGTTGTAGTGGCAGTAGTAGTGACTCTAAACATTGTGATGGTAGAGTCAGCAGTATTCCAGATTCTCTGAGGCCAGATGTAGCAGTAGCAAGTAGCAAGTGGAGCACAGCTGTCATTTGGGCTCTGTTAGGCAGGAAACAGCACCGTGATGCTTTTACTTTCCAGGGAGAGGGGTGTCTCAGCAGCTCCTGCTCTAGGTGGCTATTCCAGTTGTCCAGGGAATTAGGATACTAGAGTTGTTTGGCCTGGAGGGCAGACTGTCTCAGTTCAGCCACGGTTTTGCTTCTCTGGGATGCAAGGTACTACAGCAGTTTAGTTCAGCTCGGCCAGGACACTGATTCCCCAGGCGGCCGAGACACCATTTTCTGGGATACAGGGCAATGCTAAAACTTAGGCACAGGGAGGCATGACTGCTCGAAGTGACTAAGGGATTGTTTTCTTGGAGGCAGGGTACTGTTTCAGATCTGGACTGAGGAGTTAGGGGAAGAGTAGGTGGATCAGCTCCACCTCCACTTGGCCCCAGGAGATGTGTGTAACAGCTGCTTATAGCTCACCTTGGGGATGTTCAGTCACTAGGCTGGGGGTGTTTTGGTGGCAGTTTAGCCTCAGGGATGAAGGGGACCTGTGCCTACTTGAACCCTGAGCACAACACACTGCAGCCGTAGGTCTAGCTGCAAGATGGTATAGCACAGTAGACATGTGGGCCACAGAGGAGAACATACGTGTTAGCTACTTCTCTGAAGGGAGCACAGCTTTGTGTACTCTAGAAAGCTCCTTCAGGTGGGCTTAGGTAGTACCCGTGAGGACCGTAGGGCACCTCTGCCATGGGGAGGTCTGTGGATGTCCAAGGTGTTGATCGGGGTTGCTGTTGTTCTCTTGCTTACCTCCTCACTGTATGAAGAAGTTCCTCTTTGTTCCTAGCTTATCTCAATTTGGGGATGGAGTGGTGAAGGCCTGGCATTTCCTTCCATTCTCTTTGTGGCTGTTCTGTTTCTGTGCTCATCAGGGTTCCTGCGATTCCTCTGAGTTTCTCTGGAATTCTCCTTCAGTTACTCTCATTAAAATGTCGCCTTTTTTTTAGTCTTTCTGGCATCTGTGATGGAGACAAGCTCTAGGGGCTTCTAGTCAGCCTTGCTCTTAATTAGTCCAAGAGACAGAAATATTTTTGACTGGGCTTTATAAAAGCTATAACTAGGACTGTAATGTGAAATGGACAACTTAAAATTTGAGGGAGAAAAAAATTCACTTAGAATAGGTTGAGCTAAAATTTACCATGTGTCAGCAGGCTCTGTACAAAATTGCATTAAGTAACTCCCCTCATTTAATCCTTACAACACCCTAGTGAAGTTAGATATTGTTCTTATTTTTTATATGTGAGAACACAAATACTTTACTATAAAATATCTTAGCTAATGTCACAGAGCTAGTTAGCTACAGAGTCAGGGGTCTGACTGCAGAACCCCCCAGTTTACCACCCTAAATTCCTCTGTCACTTAAACTTCAGTCCCATCTCACTCCATGCCCTTTTCTTAGAAGGCAGTGGTTTACACAGAACAGATCCGATTTTTTTAGAATATGGAGAATCTTTTTAAAAAATAATTTGTTGAGGTGAAATTAAAATAATGAAATTAACCATTTTAAAGTAGCACTAAGTAGATTCATAATGTCATACAAACAGCACCTCTATCTTAGTTCTGAAATGTTTTCATCATGCCAAAGTAAAAATACCTTTAAGCAATTTTTCCCCATCCCGCTACAACTGCAATCACTGGAAACCACCAATGTGCACTCTTACCTTTTCTGGATATTTCGTATAAATTGAATGATGCAGTATGTGACTTTTTATCTGCTTCCACTTATATGTTTTGTTCACTTAGCATACATTGTAGCAGGTATCAAATACTTCATTCCTTTTCATGGTTGAATAATATTCCGTTCCATGAATATACCACATTATGTTTATCCATTCCCCCTGCTAGACTTTTGGGCTGTTTCTACTTTTTGATTATTGTAAATAGTGCTGCTATAAACATGTGTGCCCATGTACTGGTTTATGAGTCCCTATTTTCTTCTTTTTTAATACTTTTATTTTAGGTTTGGGGGCACATGTGAAGGTGTGTTACATAGATAAACTCATGTCATGGGACTGTTCGTTGTACAGATTATTTCATCACCCAGGAGTTAAGCCCAGTACCCAACAGTTACCTTTTCTGCCGCTCTCTCTCCTCCCATCCTCCTGCCTCAAGTGCCCCTCAGTGCCTGTTGTTTCCTTCTTTGTATTCGTAAGTTCTCATCATTTAGCTCCCACTTGTAAGTGAGAACATGCAGTATTTGGTTTTCTGTTCCTGCACTAGTTTGCTGAGGATAATGGCCTCCAGCTCCATCCACATTCCTGCAAAAGACATTATCTTGTTCTTTCTGTATGGCTACATAGCATTTGATAGTGTGTATGTACCACATTTGCTTTATCCAATTTGTCATTGATGGGCATCTAGGTTGATTCCTTGTTTTTGCTATTGTGAGTAGTGCTGCAGTGAACATTTGTATGCATTTGTCTTTAAGGCAGAATGATTTGCATTCCTCTGGGTATATACCCAGTAATAGGATTGCTGGGTCAAATGGTAGTTCTGCTTTTAGCTCTTTGAGGAGTTGCCATACCGCTTTTCATAAGGGTTGAATGAATTTACACTCCACCAATGGTGTATAAGGGTTCCCTTTTCTCTGCAACCTCACTAGCATCTCAACAATTTTTTGTTGAGTTCCGATTTTTAATTCTCTTGGGTGTATACCAGAAATAAACTTAAGGGTCATATGGTAATTCTGTGTTTAATCATTTGAGAGATTTCCAAACTGTTTTCCACAGCAGCCAAACCATATTACATTATAACCGGTAATGTACATGTTCTAATTTCTCACCAGCACTTGTTAATTTTCCATTTAAAAAAGGTATAGCTATCCTAGAGGCTGTGAAGTGATACTTTGTTGTGGCTTTTATTTGCATTTCCCTAATGACTAATGATATTGAACATTTGTAAAACATGTTTGTTTGCCATTTGTATATATTCTTTATAGAAATATCTATTCAGTCCTTTGCTCATTTTTAAATGGGATTGTTAGGTTTTTTGTAGTTGAGTTGTTAAAAGTTGTTTATATGTATGTTCTGAATACTAGGTCTTTATCAAAAATATGATTCACAATTATTTTCACCCATTTTGTAGGCTGGATTTTTACTTTCTTAGTACTGTCCTTCCTTTGATGCATAAAATTTTAAAATTTTGACAAAATATAATTTATCTATTTTTGTTTTTCATGCTTTTGGTGTCATATGTAATGATCTACTGCTAAATCCACTTTCAAGAAGATTTACATGTATGTTTTCTTCCAAGGGGTATAGTTTTAGCTTTTATATTTAGGTTATTGATTCATCTTGAGTTAACGTTTTATATAGTATGAAGTAGGGTCTCAATTTTCTTCTTTTGCATTTGGATATTCAGTGGTCCCAGCATCATTAAAGACAATTCTTTCCCCCACTAAAAGGTCTTGGTACCGTTCTGTTTGTTGAATAGTGATTGAAATCACTTTAGCTTAATCCAAAGAATCAATGAGACAAGGAAGTGCTGGGACTGTGCCGCATGTGTTCTTGATATGTCTGTCATCCATGCAGGTTCTTCTCAAGGTTCAAAGAAGGCCCATCCCAAGTGTCCTCCCCTCCACTGGCTGCTTCTCCTACTAGCAACAGACTAAAGTTTAGGAAGTCACCAGATTCTTCTCCCTAGTCCAGACACACAAAATGGTTCTTTGTTGTTAGCAAGGATACAAATTGGATGCCATGGGTCTCATTCAGGCCCATTCACAGCCTTGTTGGTTTCACTTTTGCTTCCCTCCTCGTTTTAATTTTAACAGCTTCATTGCAATATAATTACTGTACGTAAACTGCACATATTAAAATTGTACATCTTGCTGAGTTTTGACGTATGTATACAACTGTGAAACCATCACAACGGTGAAGATAAGAAACATTCCCATCATCTCATTGTAATTCATTCTCCAACCCACTCTCAACTAATAATCTGTTTTCTGTCACTGTTAATTACTTCAAGCTTTCTGGAAGTTTATATAAATGGAATCATACAGTATATACCCTTTGGTCTGTGACTTCTTTCATTTCTCATAATGATTTTTAGATTCGTCTGTGTTGTTGCATGTATCAATAGTTTCTTCCTTTTTATTGCTGAGTAGTATTTCATAATAAGGATTTTACACAATTTGTGTTTCCATTCTTATACTGATGGGCAGTTGGGCTATTTCAAGTTTGGGGCTATTGCAAATAAAGTTGCTACTAACATTAGTGTGTACGTCTTTGTGTAGATGTATGCTTTTATTTCTTTTGGGCAAACACCCAGGAATTGAACGGCAAGGTCCTGTGTTAGGTGCATTTTAAGTTTTTAAAGAAATGTCCACACCATTTTCTGGAAACACACAAGAATAAATTAACGTAATCTTATCTCTTGTCATCTTTGTGCTACTATAATATTTGGAGGTTCTTTTAAAAATAAATGTGTACATCTTTGTCTCCTATGCCTTTGATTGCCTGGAGTAGATTTATTTGTTCTTTTTTGCACCTTCAATTCCTAAAACAGTCCTTTGCATAAAAGGATGGTTAATCAGCTTTGGATGAACGAATGTCAGGTAATGGCTTATCTGAACCAAAATTAATGAGAGGGCAAAATTGGAGAGGATGAGGGGAATAGAATACGTTAATAAATAAAATAACACTGTCTTTTAAAATTATGCATGTAATTCATGATGGAAAACAATCCAAAAATAAAGTGTAGCTTAAAGAAGAAAATAAAAATCATCCATCATCCTTCATGTCACTCTTTAAAAAATTATTTTGTTGTTTTATTTTCTCCCCAATATTCTCTTAAAGTTAAGGCCACTGGTTCTCAACTCTTCCTACACATCAGACTACTCAGGAAGCTCTTTTAAATAGGTCTAACATGTGGATTCCATTAGAGATTCTAATTTCATTGGTCAGAGGTGGAGCCTGTGTGTCAATAGTTTTTGTTTTTTAATCAATCTTTCAAAGGTAGTGATTTACATACAACAAAATGCATTTATTTTAAATGTACAGTTCAATGAGTTTTGACAAGTATATATCCTCCCTGTAAACACCGCTCTAGTCAAGTATACAATATTTCCATCATCTTCAAATACCCTACATTTCGTCCCAGGCAACCCCTGATCTGGCTTGTTACTATAGATTAATGGTGATTATTTGAGAATTTCATACAGACAGAATCTAACAGTCTGGCTCAGAGTCATCATATTGTTACATATATCCATAGTTTATTCTTTTTCACTACTGATTAGTATTTCATTGTATGGAGGTACCATATTTTGTTTATCCATTCACCTGTTGATGGATATCTGGGCTGTTTCCACGTATTGACTGTTATGAATAGAGCTATGTACATTCATGTAAGTCTTTGTGTGGAGATACATTTTCATTTATCTTGGGTAAATGTGTAGGAGTAGAATTGCTGGGTCTTATGGTGAGTGTCTGTTTAACTTTATAAGAAATTTACAAATCATTTTTCTTTTTTTCTTTTTTTGCCAGACAGAGGCTTCTTCTGTCTCCCAGACTGGAGCGCAATGGCGCGATCTCAGCTCACTGCAACCTCGGCCTCCCAGGTTCAAGCAATTCTCCTGCCTCAGTCTTCTGAATAGCTGGGATTACAGGCACATGCCACCATGCTCGGGTAATGTTTGTGTTTTTAGTAGAGGTGTTGGTTTCACCATGTTGGCCAGGCTGGTGTCCAACTCCTAACCTCATGATCTACCCTCCCCGGCCTACCAAAGTGCTGGGATTACAGCCATGAGCCACTGTGCCTAACCTCCAAACCATTTTCCAAAGTAGTTGTACTGTTTTTCACATCCACCAGTGATGTGTGAGTGTTCAGTTGTCCTACATTTTTGCCACAACACCAATATTGTCAGCATTTTAAATTTAAACCATTATAGGGGTCGTTAGCAGTTTCTAAAAGCTCCCCTAGAAATGTGTACTTCTCTGTATATGACACATAATAAAAAGTGAAGAAAAAATAACTCTCCAAACGATTGTAATGTGCAGTCAATGTTGAGAACCACTGAGAACCACTGAGCAAGACTAGACAGACAAGTCCCAGGTATTTAAATAGTGACATATTTTCATTTGTGCATTAATTTTTTCTTAGCCATTCACTTATTCAAAAAGAACTATACTAGCTCCTTACTAAGTGTTGGCAACATAGAGATTTACAACAATATTTCTGCCCTCAAGAAGCTGACAAATTTCTTTTTTATCTCAAGAAAACAAAATTTCACCTGTGTGACCACAGTCATTTCAGACAGTTTAGTTTTTAATTGGTCTTTCTCAGTATTTTGCAGCCCTGGCCTTGAGTCAGTCCTGATGAGGGGGAGAAAGTAACGAGATCATTCATGGTATTTGAGATATTGCTTTCTTGATTTTACTCTTTTCCTTCCCTGCTTCCTGTCTCCCATATTTGCTTTCATACATGATTCAGCTTTGGGAACAGTGTCTTTAAATGAAGTCACCACATGAGACATAACAATATAAATAAAACAAAAATACTTTGCCTCTGGAATTGGCATATTGGTGACTGCACTCCATAGAGTCTATGGCTGATTTCTAATTTTTGTATTTCACTTTTCTGCTTTGTTTCTTTGATACAGGAAATCTTCAATAAAAAGCGTATTCTAGTAAAAATAAGACAAACTAGTGTAACATTATAAAATCCTCTCCAGAGGCCTATTAAATAAGTATAGTAGATGGGTAAAAACTAATATGGCCTATAAACCCTACAAAACTCACATGTAAAATTATGTAATCGAATTGTAAAATATTGTCTTATTTGCTATTAAGTATACACTGTAAAAAGAGTTTGAAATTGTGCAATAATATTTACCTCCTTGGAATTGTTAGAAATAAGTACATAATACTTAATTTCTGTGCAGAATTTTTTTTAGTATTGTAAGAATTGTTAAGGTCAGTGTGAGAAGCGTTAACACTGGCTGCCACCTGCTTACAAAAGAGGTTCTACATACAGCAACTGATAGGACATTCCATTTTCCTTTTTACTGGGGCTTTAGTGATTTCAGAGACCCCAACATTCTTGTGAAAAATTGACTAAAGAAGTCCAATAATTAGCAGAAAGTTATTTGTCTAGCTGTCGGTTTAAAGAAATTTCATCCCCAACATAGGTGGCTTTTCATCAAGAAAATATTTTCCAGCACAATCTCAAGCCAGTTTAATCCCTTGATTGTATTCTGTACCATGCAGCAAAGCCAGTTTCCTCGTTTGCTGTGTTTGTTTTTATTTCGTTGAACTTTCTTTTCATTGCAGTTTTTTCCTTATTTTCGTTGTTTTTACACAAATTAGATTCATTGATCAGTTTTTTGTATCACATTAATTTTTCCCTATTTAGTTTCAACCACTGCAATTTTTGCTTTTCTTTTCCAAGTCCAAATCTCCCTGACATCAAATTTTGCAAGTCTAAGTGTAAAGAAAATGTCTTTTGCAGCAACTTGGATGTAACTGGAGGCCATTATTCTCAATGAAGTAACTTAAGAATGGAGATCCAGAAACCATGTGTCCTCAGTTATAAGTGGGAGCTAAGCTATAAGGACACAAAGACATTCAGAGTTATACAATGGACATCAGAGAATCAAAAGGGGGAGAAGGTGGGTGAGGCATGAGGGCTAAAAACTACATATTGGGTATGATATACAGGTGATGGGTGCACCAAAATTTCAAACTTCGCCACTATACATTTCATCCATGTAACAAAAAACCACGTGTACCCCTGAAGCTATCGAAAGAAAAAATAAAAACAAAACAAAAAATGAAATTTGAATAAATTTTATTAAAAGGATGCGAGCCTTCTTTCCATTTTTAATCAATAGCACTGTTGCCATGTATGGTATCATCTGTTGGCAGTTTTATTTTATGCTGATTATTTCTACCAGCCGTAACAATTGGGAAATAGGCAAAAAGTTGGTTGTATTTATTTCCTAGATAATCAATAACAAAATTCAGAGGAATCTAATGAGACAGAGTTATAGGTGCACAGAAGAAGAAGAAAAGCTACAGTTGGGTGGAGCATGGATGGCTAAACTCTTGGTTAAATTGGTGGGGTCAAAAGGACAAATGCAGGCCAGCGTTCAGATCTTTTGACAGGGTCAAAGGATCTGGCATCAGTCCCTGGCTGCTCTCTTCTAGGTTTTCAGTCTTGCTGTTCTCCATTCCTCACCAGATCCTGGGCCACTTTGGAGCTGCCTGGACAGGAGCTCTCCTGGCCTCTGGCAAACTTCTGGCTGGGTTGTGGATGGAAATTCCTGGTACTCTTAGTTGAGTTCATACAAGCTGAACGTTTTCAAAAGGAACTAATTTTACTTGAGCCAACTAAACAAAACTGAAACACACACAGAAAATACAAAAGCACAGAAATAGATGAGGGTTCCATGCCATGGACATTTTAATCCTGTGTATCAACAACCTTTATAGAGTTCATGTCTGGCCCAGCCAATCCACTTCTAGGAAGTTATCTTAAGGTGATATACAAGACATGAGTTGAAAGATGTGTAGACGACGTACTCATCAACAAAAATTGGAACAAGCTAAATATGTTCTAATAGAGGAATAATTCAAATAGAGTATTTTCGTATCATTTAATACTCAGCTATGAAGCAGGGCTGGCAAGCTTTTCTGGAAAATAATAGATAGTAGGTATTGTAGATTTGTGGGCCCTATGCTTTCTGTCAGAAATAATCAATTCTGCTATTGTATCACAGAAATGGCCACAGATAGTACATAAAAGAATCAGCACATTCATGTTCCAATAAAACTTTATTTACAAAAAAAAAAAAAAAACCCAGGTGGAATTGGCTTATGAGCCTTAATTTGCAGACCCCTGGTTTACAGAGATGATATGGATTTGTATTTACTGACAAAGAGAGCTGATTGTAATATACTATTGGGTAAAAACAACAGCAGATATTAGTATAGCATTTATAGTATGATGTCACTTATGCAAAATGAAGATTGGTGTATATATATATATATATATACACACACACACATATATATATATACACACATATATATATATCAGTATAGAAGTGTCTAGAAGGATGTTCAGCAAATATTAATGAAGATATTATCACTAGGTTGAAGAATTTGAGATGATTTTTTTTCCTTTTTTTGTTTCCACATTTTTTCATTACTAGAAAAAATGTTTTTATTTAATAATTCATACTCTTCGAGAAAGTACTTCCATGGTTGTTGTTGGGGTTGCCGCACAGCTGTGAAGCCTGCGCAGTTGCAGAATTCCAGGAGATGCCATCACATGCACTACGATGTGAAGGATGCCCCCAGAGTTGTGTGACAAGGCCATCTTCCTACCTCCCATTCTCTGTTCAGCTCTATCCGGTTAATTCAACAGCATTTGTTTGACACCTACTACACTAGACATTGTTCCAGACAGAAATATCAGGAAACAAAGCATACAAAAATGTTTGCCCTTGTAGTGCGTATGTTCTTGTGAAGGAGAAAGGTGATAAGGAGAATAAGGAGTGACACATATGCAAGGTTAGTAAGTAGTAATAGAGCAAGGTGGCAAGGGAGATCCACATGGCTTCAGCAGAGTGAGATTTCCATTTTAAATAGAATGGTCGCAGCAGGCCTTACTCAGAAAGTTGCAAATGAGCAAATACTTGAAATAGGTCAAGTAGGAAATCATACTGATATCTTGGGGAAGAGCATTGCAGACAGTGGGGACAGCCAGTGCAAAGGGTCTAAGGGAAGAGCATGCCTAGTGATCTTGAGGAACAGCAAGTCTGCTGATTTTTTGGTGTGGCTGAAGTGGAGTGAGGGAGGAACACAGTGGCAGGAGTGGGGACAGATTGGTAATGGGTGGCCAGATCACAAAGGCCCTCAGAGATCATAGTGAGGGCATTGTTTTTAACTCTGAATGAGTTCTTAGCCACTGAAATATTTTTGAATAGAGCAGTATTGATATTGTTTGGCTGTGTCCCCACCTAAATATCATCTCGAAATGTAGCTACCGTAATCCCCACATGTCATGACAGTGACCTGGTGGGAGGTAATTGAATC
The DNA here is from genome assembly GCF_009828535.3 of Hylobates moloch. Taxonomy (NCBI): domain Eukaryota; kingdom Metazoa; phylum Chordata; class Mammalia; order Primates; family Hylobatidae; genus Hylobates; species Hylobates moloch. The sequence goes on along the minus strand of NW_026652300.1, from coordinate 3,039,512 downwards.
ATGGTGGGGGTGGGTGGTTGTTGCCATGCTGTTCTCATGATGGTGAATGAGTCTCATGGGATATGATGGTTTTATAAAGGGAAGTTCCCGGCACACAGTGTCTTGCCTGCCACCATGTAGGAAATGCCTTTGCTCCTGCTTTGCCTTCCACCATGATTGTGAGGCCTCCCCAGCCAGGTGGAACTGTGAGTCCATTAAACCTCTGTTTCTTTATACATCTTCCCGTCTTTATTAGCAGCATGAGAACACACTAATGCAAGTCGCAAGATTTGATTTATGTATTTAAGGAGTCACTCTCGATACTGAGTTGAGAACAAACTGTTAGGGTATTAGGGTAGAGGTAGCCCTGGACAGTGTTTTGCAATTTTGTTTTTTCTTACCTGTATCCCCCACTGGCCTGTAGATTCCTGGAGGCCAAGTAGCCCAGTTTTTGGTAGAGGGAATAGCCAGTGGGAAGAGGGCAGGCGGGGCAAATATTTACAACCCTCGTTTTACAGAAGAGAACATTGGAACTTAGGGAGATTTAAGGGATGGCCGAGGGTCAGAACATGGTCAGCACCAGAAGAAAGGCCTTTCAATTGCAAGGTCAGGGTTCCTTTCACACTGGGACAAGAGGCAGCACCTACAAGATAAGGTAGAGGTGAATGAGCATAGGTGGCTTGAGTTAGATTCTGCAGACTTTTATGACAGGCCAATATATATAAATAATAATAGCTGACATCACATAAAAAAAGATGCAACATCTCAGGAGATCTACTGCATGCTCCTGATTAGGAAAAGGAATGTTGAAAAATAGCACTGAGTTTATAAAAATAGCGTTTAGAGTATAGTTCTCATCTTTGTAATACATGAATGCTTAAGAAAGATATTCATCAAATGCTAGCAATGCTTATTACTTGATGGTAGGATTTCAAAGAGTTTTAAATTTTCTTTATTCTTTTCTGAATGGTTTGAATTTTTGCAATGAGAGTGTGAAAACAGAAGAAATAAAAAAGTTTGATGTTAGAAAGATACCATTAAGCTAACATTTACACACTCTTTGCTGTTCCACAGCACCTGTAGTACCACTATTTCTTTGTAAATTCTTCCAGGGCAGAGACTGTGTTATATTCATTATTCTTTGCCCAACATGTGGAACCTCTTACCAAACGGGTGTTCAACAGGGTTTGTGGAACAAATGCAAAGTGCATTTGTGAACTGTAGCTTATATAATCTACAGTAGACATCTAGGGGGGCTCAGGAATGACATGAACAGAGTTTCCAGCCGAAGGGAATTTCATTTTTTTTTTTTTTTCTAGTTGGAGTTGCCATGGCACCTGGAAGACCAGGGATCCTGGTAAGAAAGTTTTAAAATGCTGAAGTGGTAAGTTTGTAAATTTGTGATACCTAGTGTCAAGTCCTACTTCAGGAATCTAGAAAAATTGGGCCTTTTGAATAGAAATGTTCTAGTGAATAATCAGTGATGTGCCAACTTATTCTGATAATATTTCAATCTAGCTTTTTGCTTTTAATGGCAGTTGCCATTTCTATTGGGCTGCATCATTCCCAGGAAAGCCTTCTTTTAAAATCAGTACAGGATGTGCATCCTAATACAAAAATCCCAAATCCAAAAATGCCTCTGAATCTGAAAGTTTTTCAGTGCTAACGTGAGATAGTGAAACCTTTGCTTTCAGATGGTTCAGTGTACAAAAACATTGTTTCATACACAAAATTATTTAAAATGTTGTATAAAATTACTTTCAGACTATGTGCCTAAGGTATATATATGAAACATAAATGAATTCCATGTTTAGATTTGGGTCTCACTCCCAGGTATCTCATTATATATATGCAAATATTCCAAAATCAAAAACAAAAATGAACAAACAAAAAACCCGCCAAATCCGAAACACTTCTGGTTTCAAGCATTTTGGAGAAGGGATTTCCAACTTCTCGCTAGAGATTAATTTGTTTGATGTGGTCAATTGCCTGATGATTCAAACTCCTCAAAAAGTGCAGGGCTTTCCTCCATACCACCTGTTCAGGTTTTGAATCATTTAGAAAAAAAGTAAGTGACTGTCTTAGGTCATTGATTAAAAATTAATAGCCTTAAAATGTTTCTGTTCCTATTTTATTACAAATTATTGCTGGAAACAAGTTTTAATAGTGAGAAGGAAAGTTGTCACTCATAGGTTTAGGCACAATTTTTCAGTCTCCTTTACTCCCTTAGCATTAGACTATAAACATTTTCACAATGATTTTTTGAATACTTGTGTAGCATTTGAACTTGCAGATTACCACACTGTACAAAACCATTGCACAATTAGCATACATTCATATTAGTGTTAGTTTTTTAGTGATTTTTAATTGAACAAGGAAATTTCACATATTTGGCTCTATTCTGTAACTATAAGCAAAATTTTAACGGATTTTTCCCTCTTTCAGATCCTTAATTATTAAACTCATCTGACCATTTTTATTTGTATTTATTTAATTGATGAAGATTGTATATACTCAAGGTGTACAATGTAATTATTTGATATACCTAAATTAGGTTGGTGCAATTAGTTGTGCACATGCAATTAGTTGGCACCAACCTAATACATTGTATACTTACTACAATCAAATTAATTAATACATACATTATCACCCATGCTATACATTAGATTCTCAAAAACTGCTCATCTTACAACTGAAAGTTTGTGACCTTTGGTCAAAATCTACCCATTTCCCCCACCCCTATTCCCTGGCAACTGCCATTGTACTCTATGTTTTGATGAGTTCAACTCTCTTATATTCTGCGTATAATATACTGTTGACCCTTGAACAGCATGGAGTTTGAGCACTGACCCCTGCATAGTCACAAATCAGCATATAACTTTTTCTTAAGACATGGGGTCTCACTATGTTGCCCAGATTGGCCTTGAATTACTGGGTTTTAGGGATCCTTCTGCCTGAGGCTCCTGAGTAGCTAGGGCTACAGGTGTGTTCCACTTTGACCAGCTCTTGCATAAAACTTGATTCTCCAAAAACTTAACTACTAATAGCCTACTATCGACTGGTAGCCTTACCAATAACATAAACAGTTGGTTAACATGTATTTTGTATATGTATTATATACTGTATTCTCATGCTAAACTATAGAAAAGATGGTGTTATTAAGAAAATCCTAAGGAAAAGAAAATATATTTAGTATTCCTTAAGTCAAAGCGCAGAGGTCTTCATGCTCCTTGTCTTCCTATTGGGTAGACTGAGAAAGAGAAGGAAGAGGAGGATTGGTCTTGCTGTCTCAAGGTGTGGCAGAAACAGAAGAAAATTCATATATAAGTGGACTGTACCATTCAAACTCATGATGTTCTATTAGTCTATGTGTTTGTTTTTATGCCCGTACCATACTCTTTAGATTAATATAGCTTTGTAACATAGTTCAAAATCAGGAAATGTGATGCCTCCAGCTTTGCTCTTGTTTCTCAAGATTGCTTTGGTCAGGTTTTTTTGTGGTTCCATATGAATCTTATAATTATTTTTTCGCTATCTGTGAAGAATGCTGCCATTGGAATTTCAATAGAGTTTACAGTGAACCTATAGATCAGCTGGGGTAGTATGGACATTTTAATAATATTAATTCTGATACATGAACATGTGATATCTTTCTTTTTGTTTGTGTCATCTTCAATTTATTTTCTCAGTGTTTTATATACTGATATTTAAACTTCTTGATTTAATGTATTCCTAAGTGTTTTTATTGTGCTTGGTGCTATTGTAAGTAGGATTGTTTTCTTTCTTTCTTTTTCAGATAATTTGTTGTTGTTGTATAGAAGTGCAATTCGTTGTTCAATTCCCACCAATGATTGAGAACACGCGGTGTTTGGTTTTTTGTGCTTGCGATAGTTTGCTGAGAATGACAGTTTCCAGTTTCATCCCTGTCTCTACAAAGGATGTGAACTCATCATTTTTTATGGCTGCATACTATTCCATGGTGTATATGTGCCACATTTTCTTAATCCAGTCTATCATTGTTGGAGTTAATGGGTGCAGCACACTAACATGGCACATGCATACCTACCTAACACACCTGCATGTTGTGCACATGTACCCTAAACCTTGAAATATAATAATAATAATAATTATTATTATTATTATTATTATTATTATTATAAATAAACGATAAAAGAAGTGCAATTCATTTTTAATGTTGATTTTGGTATTCTGCAACTTTACTGAATTCTTTTCTTAGGTCTAACAGTTTTTTGATGGAGTTTCTATATACAAGGTCATGTCATCTACAGAGACAATTTTGCTTCTTCCTTTCTGATTTGGACATTTTTTATTTCTTTTTCTTGCCTAATTACTCTAGGTAGCACTTGTAGTACTATGCACCATAGAAGTGGTGAGTGTGGGCACCCTTGTTCTTGATCATAGAAGAAAAGCTTTCTGCTTTTTACCATTGGGTATGATGTTGGCTGTGGGCTTGTCAAATATGGCCTTCATTCTGTTGAGGAACATTCCTTCCATACCTAATTGGGTGAGGGTTTTAACAGCATTTTGAAGTATAAGTGACATAAAATAAACAGCATATATATCTAGTGTACAATTTGATAAGTTTTGACGTGTGTATATACCCATGAAGCCGATCAATATAGTGAACATAAACATCACCCCCAAAGGTATCCTTGTGCTCCTTTGTAATCTCTCCTTCCTGTCTCTCTCTATGTACCCTTTTCTCAGGCAACCACTGATCTCCTTTCTGTCATACAGATTGGTTTTAATTTTCTAGAGGCATATGCAAATGTAATAATACAATAAGTAGTTTCTTTTGGTGTGGCTTCTTTTATTCAGCATAATTACTTTAACATTCATTCATGTCGTTATATGTATCCATAGACCTTTCTTTTTTTTTTTTGCTGAATAGTATTTCATTGTATGAATACACCAATGTTTCTTTATCTAGTTCCCTGTTATAGACATTTGGGTTGTTTTCAGTGTGGGACTTTTACAAATTAAGCTGCTATAAACATTTATATATGAGTCATTTTATGATACGCTTTTAGTTCTCTTGGATATACAAGTGCTGGATCATATAGCAGGAATACGTCTGACTTTTTAAGAAACTGCCAGTTTTCCATTTTTTGTTTCCAACGGTATATCAGTTCCAATTCCTCCACCTCCTTGACAACATTTGGTATTGTCAATCTTTTAAAATTTAGCTATTGTAGTAGGCACATAGTGCTTTTAATTTGTATTTTCCTAACTACTGATGATTTTCAACATCTTTTCATATGCTTATTTCCCATCCCTGTATCTTCTTTGTGGAAGTGTCTGTTCAAGGGTTTTGCCCATTGTTTTATTGTTTTTCTAACTCAGTTTTGAGAGTACTTTATACATTCTGGATGAAGGCTGTTATCAGACATATTCTGTGCAAATATTTTCTCCCAGCCTGGCTTGTTTTCTCATTCTCTTAATAGCGTCATCTGAAGAACAGAAGTTTTAAATTTTGATGAAATCAAATTTATCTATTTGTTCCTTTATGGATCATGCTTTTGGTGTTATAGCTAAGAAACCTTTTCCCAATGCAAAGTCATAAAGATTTTCTTTTAGAAATGTTATCGTTTTTGGTTTCTAACTTAGGCCTGTGACCCATTTTTCAGTTCATTTCTAGGTATAGTGTGAAGTATGGATTTTGCATACGGTAACCAATTATTCTAGCACCATTTGTTGAAAAGACTGTCCTTTCTCCACTTAATTACATTTGCAGCTTTGTAAACACACACACACACACACAGACACACACACACACACACACACACACACTCCATATATACGTAGGTCTCTTTCTGGGCTCTCTATATTTTTTAATGATATCCCTTGTCTATTGTGATGTCAATACCCACTATTTTGGTTACTGTAGCTTAGTAATAAGTCTTGAAGTGAGATAGTGTTAATCTGCTTAGTTCTTCTTTTCCCAAATTGTTTTGTCTAGTATAGGTCCTTTTCATTTCCACATAAATCTTAGAGCCAGCTTGTCAATTTCTGTAAAATGTCTGCTAGGGCTTTGATTGTGATTCCACTGAATCCATAATTTGGAGATAATTGGCATATTAATAATAATGAGCCTTTTAATCCATAAACATGGTCTATAGGTCCATAAACATTTCTATAGGTCTTTAATTTCTCTTGGCAATGTATTATAGTTTATAGTATACACGTCTTTCACATTTTATGTCAGATTTATCCCTATGTATTTCATATTTTTGTGTTATTCAAAGTATTCTTAAAATTTCAACTTGTGATTGTTCTTTGCTAGTCTGTAGAAATAAAATTGATTTTTCTTGATATTTTACCCTAAAACCTTAGCTAAAATCAATTATTACTTCTAACTTTTTTTTGTTTCTATTAGATTTTCTACATAGATGGTCATGTTGGCCATATATAAAGACAGTTTTGTTTCGTCCATTCTGGATGCATGTTTTTTCATGTCTGATTATATGTTCTGGTATCTCCAGCACAGGGTTGAATACAATTGGTGAGAGCAGACATCGTTGTCTTGGTCCTGATCACAGAGGAAATGCATTCAGTCTTTTATCATGAAGTATGTTTTTAGCTATAGATTTTTCATAGATGCTGTATTATTCAGGAGTCTCCAGAGGGACAGAACTAATAGGAGAGATGTGTATATGAAAGGGAGTTTATTAAGGAGTATTGACTCACATGATCACAAGGTGAAGTCCCATGATAGGCCGTCTACAAGCTGACGAGCAAGAAAGCCAGTCCAAGCCCCCAAACCTCAAAAGTAGGGAAGCCAACAGTGCCGCCTTCAGTCTGTGGCTGAAGGCCTGAGAGCTCTTAGCAAACCACTGGCATTAAGCCTGAGACTCCAAAAGCTGAAAAACACGCACTCCGATGTTTGAGGGCAGGAAGCATCCAGCACAGGAGAAAGATGAAAGCCGGAAAACTCGGCAAGTCTAGTTCTTCCATGTTCTTCTGCCTGCTTTATTCTAGCTGTGCTGGCAGCTGATTAGATTGTGCCCACCCAGAATGAGGGTGGATCTGCCTCTCCCACTCTACTGACTCAAATGTTAATCTCCTTTGGCAACACCCTCACAGACACACCCAGGAACAATACTTTGCATCCTTCAAGCTAGTCAAGTTAACACTCAGTATTAACCATCACAGATGACCTTTATCAGTTTGAGGAAGTGCTTTTCTATGCTTAGTTTGCTGAAAGTTTTTATTTAATGATACATGTTAGATTTTTGTCACCCGCTTTTTCTGTGTCTTTTGAGATGATCATGTGATTTATCTCTTTGCTAACATGGAGAATTGTTTTCATTTATTTTCAGTGTAAAATCATCCTGAATTCCTGCAAAGTAAAATCTCAATTTATCATAATATTGTATTCTTTTTACATAGTTTGAATTCAGCTTGCTAAAATTTTCATTTCTTTCTTCTATATTCATGAAGGAACTTGGCCTATAGTTTGCTTTTTTGTTACATCTTAGTAAGATTTTTGTGTCATGGTAAATCTGGTCTCTTACAAGTATTCCCCACCTCGTAAATTCTCTGGGATAGTTTGTATAGAATTGATATTATTTCTTCATTAAATGTTTGGGAGAATTCGTGGCAAAGCTATCTGGGTCTCGAATTTCCTTTATGGGAAGATTTCTAACTACAAATTGAAAATTTTAAAATTTATTTTTATTTATATATTTATTTATTTTCTGAGATGGAATCTCTTTCTGTCACTTAGGCTGGAGCCCAGTGGTGCGATCTCAGCTCACTGCAACCTCTGTCTCCTGGGTTCAAGCAATTCTCCTGCCTCAGTCTCCCTTGCAGCTGGGATTACAGGTGTGTGCCAACATGCCCAGCTAAGTTTTTTGAATTTTTAGTAGAGACAGGGTTTTAGTAGAGTCAGGCTGGTCTCCAACTTCTGACCTCAGATGATCCGCCTGTCTCAGCCTCCCAATGTGTCAGGATTACAGGCATGAGCCACCGTGCACACCCTATATTGAATTTTTTTTTTTTAATATAAGGCTATTATCTGTTTCTTTGTGACTAAGCTTTGATATTTTATGTGTTTTAGGAAATTTGTTAATTTCATTTCCATTGTAATATTTATGGGCATAAAATTTTCAAAGTGATATTCCCTTTTTATACTTTTTAGTGTCTTAGAAACTAGTGATACCCATTCTCTCATTCCTAATATGAAAAATTTTGATCTCTCCTTTTTCCTAATCAGTCTGTCTTGAGATTTATCCATTTTCTTTTGCTTTGTTCTTTTTTTTTCTCCTCTCTGAGATGGAGATTCAGTCTTGTTGCCCAGGCTGCAGTGCAATGGGTCGATCTCGGCTCAATGGGGCAATCTCCGTCTCCTGGGTTCAGGCGATTCTCCTGCATCAACATCCTGAGTAGCTGGGATTACAGGTGTGCACCCCGAAGCCCAGCTAATGTTTGCATTTTTCAGTAGAGACGGTGTTTCACCATATTGGTCAGGTTCATCTAGAACTCCTGACCTCAGATGATCCGCCTGCCCTGGCCTTCCAAAGTGTTGGGATTTCAGGCATGAGCCACTGTGCCCAGCTCCATTTTATTTTTATTGTCAAGAAACAGACTTTTTGTTGATTTTCTCTATTTTTGTCTTCTATTTTATTGATTTCTCTTTTGATCCTTATTATTTCCTACTGTCTCCTTCCTTTGAGTTTAATGTGAACTCTTATTTTTATTATTTATTTCTTGAGATGGATCCTGAGGTCATTGCCTTGAATCTTTTTTTTTTTTTTTGTAAAATAGGTATTTTGGGTTATAGAGTTCCATTAGTATTAGATACCAAACATTAGTGGCATCCTACAAATCCTGATATACTGTATTTTCATTTTCATTCACGTCAGAATATTTTGTAATTTCCCTTTTGATTTGTTCTTTGAACTATGAGTTATTTAGAAGCATGGTATTTAGTTTCCAAATATTTGAGTATTTTTCAGTTATCCCTCTTCTATTGATTTCTAATTTAATTTCATTGTGGTCAAAGAACATATTTGTATGACCTGAATCTTTTTACATATATTGAGAATGGTTTTATGGCTCAGAATATAGTTGATGTTTGTAAATGGCCCATGTGTACTTGAAAATAATATGTATTCTGCTGCCATTGGATGGACTGTTGTAAAAATGTCAATTAGGAGTCGTTTGATAGTATTGTTGAAATCTATTATATCCTTGCTGATTTTCTGTCCACTTGTTCTATTAATTATCAAGAAAGGATTATTGAAATCCCCAACTACCATTATGGATGTGTTTATTTCTCCTTGCAGTCTATTAGTTTTTGCTTCACATATTTTGAAGCACTGTTATGAAGTACGTGAATACTTAGGATTGTCACATTTTCGTTAACTGGCCAAATTGTCATGATGAAATGACTCTCTGCCTATGGTAACATTTTTCACTCTAAGATTTACTTGTTTTAGTATATTAATATAGCCTCTGTCAAGGGCTGAGCTAGAGAGAGAGCTGAGCTGCCAGGTTTTAACGTGGTCAGTTAAGAAAACGGCCAAACTTAAAAGAAAAAAAAGAAACCATCAAGACTTTATTCACTTATGCAATAGTATAAGCAAGAAGCAAAAGAGGAATAAGTGGCAGCTCCCAAAATGTTCCATGTTTTCCCCTATGGAGCAGCTCAGAGGAGGGGAGTTTGGGGTATGGGGGTGATCGTCTCCCGGCTTAGGGAGAAGGGCTGCCGAACATGAGCCTCCTGCTATTTCGCTGTTGCTGGGAATTTATGGACACTGTGGTGAAGGGTGGGAGTTTGGGGAAGGTTAGGAGTGGAAGATACTTAATACCTAGAACCGCGGAGGGGGAGGTTATTGCTGTGAGACGAGATCACGCCACTTCACTCCATCCTAAGCTACAGCATGAGACTCCGTCTCCGAAAGAAGAAGAAAGAAGAAGAAGAAGAAGAAGAAGAAGAAGAAGAAGAAGAAGAAAAAGAGGAAGAAAGAAGAAAGAAGAGAGAAGAAATAAGAAAGAATGGAGAAAAGCATGTTGTTCAGGTTACCATTCAAAAAGTTGGTCTCTAGCAGAGGCAGCCAAGAAAGACCTCTGCCAGGACCCCCCTGATCCGGGTACCTCTGCATGGAAGAATCTGGGCTGGGAATGCAGGTATGTGTAAGAACATAAGTGTGGGGGGAACTGAGTCTTTGATACAACTCCCCTAGGTGACTGTGTACTCTGTGCACTGAGGCCGGGTTGGGAGGACCCATGGAACAAACACTGTACCTCACACACAGCATTGGGTTTTGTCTCTCAGAAAACTGCTCAGCCACTCCAGCTTCGTCTTGACCAGTGTCAGCAATATCATACCCTTGTCAAAACTTAATACTATATGGCCAGGCCCTGTGGCTCCTGCCTGTAATCTCAGTAATATGGGAGGCTGAGGCAGGTGGATCCTGAGTGCAGGAGTTTGAGAACAGATTGGCCTCAAGAAAAAAAAAAATTCACTTTTAACCCATTCGTGTCTTTATATTTTAAAGTGCATCTCTTGCAGGCATCACAAAGTTGCCTTGCATTTTTATCCATTCCGATGGTCTGCCTTTTAATGGTGCTATTTGGACTATTTTTATTTAAGCTTTTTATCTGTAATGGCTAACTTTCACTCTATCACATTGATATTTGTTTCCTATTTGTTCCACCTGTTCTTTGTTCCTTTTTTCCTTCCTCTCTGTCTTATTTTAGATTAATTGGATTAATTTAGATTAACTGGATTGATTTGAATTGAGTATTTTTATGATGTATTTTATCTCCTTTATAGAATTACTAGCTTTAACTCTTTGTTTTATTATTTTAGTGGTAGCATACGTCTTTTCTTATCACAATATATTTTGAGTGATATTATACCTCTTCATAGGTGGTATGACATCCTTAAATGAGTATACTTCTATTTCTCCCCCACCAGCCTTTATGTTATTGTTTTTCTTTTCCAATTTATATAAGTCATAACCCCTATAATACATGGTCATTTTTATGTTAAATAGCCAATTATCTCTTATTTGGTAATTTTTATTGTGATAAAATATACACGACATAAAATTTACCATTTTAACTGTTAGCAGTGGTGAATCCATACAAGACTGCAGCAACCTCAATTCTTACCTCCTTCAGAAGAAATAATTGAACCAAAGGGAATAAGGTAGAGGGAGAAACTGAGGCAAGTTTAAGGGAAGGAGTGAAAGTTTATTAAGAAGTTTTAGAGCAAGAATGAAAGGAAGTGAAGTACACTTGGAAGAGGGGCAAGCCGGTGACTTGAGAGATCAAGTGCAAGGTTTGACCTTTGACTTTGGTTTTTATGCTTCCGGGGTGATTGTGCCCTTCTCCCCTGATCCTTCCCTTTGGGTGGCCTGCCAGCACTTAGTAGGGGCCACATGTGAAGTATGTTTACTAAAGTTGTATGCAGGCTGCCTTGAAACATTTTTCCCTTACTGGTTGAGTATTGCCTAAGGAAGGTCATATACCAGTTAATTCCACCATTTTGCCTCTTAGTGTGCATGCTTGAGTTCACTCACCCAGCTCCTGCGATCTAATCAGGTAGCTGCTGATCATCAGTTTCAGGTGTTTTCTCTCTATTGGGGGACTGCCTTTCCCTGGCCCCGGCTGCAACCAATTATTATTTTAGAGACAGTTTAACAATCACCTCACTATCACCTTATGGTCGCCTGACATTCCGCATGAAGAGAGCCCTCTCCTTCCCTGCTCATGTCTGCCTAACTACCTATGGTAACAAAAGCTTTTTTTGTTTGTTTGTTTGTTTTTGTTTTGAGACAAGGTCTTACTCTGTCACCCCAGATGTCGTGCACTGGGGCAATCTTAGTTCACTGAAACCTCAGCCTCCAGGGCTCAGTTGATCGTCCCACCTTAGCCTCCTGAGTAGCCAGGACTACAGGTGTGTGCCACCACACCTGGCTAATTTCTGTATTTTTTGTAGACACAGGATTTGCCTTGTTGCTTAGGCTGGTCTTGAATTCCTGGGGTCAAGCTATCTGTTGGTCTCCACCCCCCAAAGTGTTGGGATTATAGGTGTGAACCACCGTGCCTAGACCCCCAAATTTTCTTTTTTTCAGACACAGTGTGATAGCTCTCAAACCATCACCTAGCATTCCTAGTAGGAGGGAGAAGATCTTGCTCTTGCCCTAGTCATGCCTGTCTAACTACACGTAACTAGTTAGCTCAGCTTACTGTTAGAATTTTTCTCACTGATACAATTTTTGCAAATGCACTTTCAGTACTACCAAAATAAGTAGTAATCAACCATTTGGAAAGCATTTTGAAGTAATTGAAGTCCCTACTTACATCAAATGAGGAAAAGCCAAACTACACCGTGGGACACACAATAAGTCCCTGTGTCAGTCAGCTGTTGCTGTGCAAACACCTCCTCAAGACTCAGCAGGATAAAGCAATGGTCATTTATAATCGCTCACATGTCTGCAGGTCAGCTGCTTTTCGGCTGACCTAGGCAGGGCTTAGCTAGGCTGGCTCTGCAGTGTGTGTCTCTCATTCTCCTCTGGTGGCAAACAATGGCAGATGACAATGGCAAATGTGGAAAGCCTTTAAAGCAGAAATCTCATAACGAGTTCCCTGTCACTCCCATTCATCTCAGTCTTTCAGCCAAAGCAAGTGATATGGCCAAACCCCATATCAAGGGGTGGGGAAATATATTTTGCTTATTTATTAGGAGCAAAGTCACATGGTGGTCAGTGAAGAATGGGTTGAATGACACAACCTATCATCAGCCCTGAAGAAACTCATCATTCATTTCCTTCCTCAAGACTCCCCTCATCAGGGCATCTCCAAATCTTACCCTTTCCCACACTCTGTATCAAACAGTCCACTCACACTAGCTACCCTGCTTCCTTTGGCACCCTCTTTCCACTAGATAACCTGTTCACTCAGCATTTCTATTTTCCTTTGCATCTCCACCCTTTGCCCGTTACCCCAGCAACTCACAGAGGACCCTGACAGAATAGGCAAAACCCAGAAGTTGGGTGGGTAGATAATGTGTGAAAGCTCACAGGGTTCTGATTCCTCCTTGCCACAGCACATTACTAGTGAATGACATGTCTGGGGCCTGGGGTGTTTGCAGAACCAAATCAGGTGTGGAGGAAATTATATGTAAATATCTCCATGGGTGTGTGATTGTACCATACCTGACCATAACAAAGCTCAAATGTCATTTCATTTCCACACGTGGCTAGGTTACCCTGTGTTATATATCATTGAGAGCCAGTATAAATAAATATCTGTGGAAGTCTTAGCTGACTGCCTGCTTTGTTTCTCCCACTAAACTGTAAGCTCCTCATGAACAGAACGTTTCTGTATGATTCACTAGCTGTGTCTATCTTTACCCCACAGCCAATCCACAAATGAATGCTGTCAGCCTTTTCCCCCATCATATCCCAACCATCCATGTCTGGCTACTCCATTGCTAGCCCAACCAAAGCCCTTTGCATCTCATGCCTGGGTTACTTCACAGCCTTCTAGGCTGGTAACTCTCGCTGCTACTGTGCCTGGCTGCAGTCTATTCACTACCTGGTGAAGAGGAACCTTTGAAAAATGGATAAAATGAGTAGCAAATTGTGTTTCTCCTGCACTCAGAATCCTCCTCTGGCTCCTCACTGTAACCTCTGGCTTCAGTAGTTGATGGCAAATATTTAAAAGTCAGCCTGCAGGAAGAATGCTGATTTACTGGGTTATTCAATGTTAGTAGTAGAAATACTCATCATGTCCAATTTTAAGCTGCCTTCTTTCCTTCATTCCATCCCTTCCTCCCCTTCTGCCCTCCTTCCTTTATTTCCTCCCTCCCTCCCTCATTTCTTCTGTCCTTCCCTCCTTTCCTTCCTTCCCTTCTCACATCCTTCTTTCCTTTCTTCTCTCCTCCCCTCCTTTCTTCCATATTCTCTGCCTCCTACTCTAGAATTGACATTTCATGACAGGCAGTCCATGTCTGTCTTAGTCATTGCTTAGAAGTACCTGGCACATAACGAAGGCTCAGTACATATTTCATGAACAAATAGTTGACTAATTGAATAGATGATCCTTTCTTAATTCTGTACCAGGATTTAAGAATTATTCGAAGAATATGTCATTGTTTTAAAATGACCAAGTACTGCTCAGCACTTTCAAGTTCACAAAGCATGCCTCATGCATCATCTCTATGATCTGTATTCGGGTGCCATCCTGAGAAGCTGTGAAAGGATTTTCTCTTCCTCCTCACTTTGCAAATGAGGAAACAAAGACTGAGAAGGATGGAGATTCCCACTCAAGGCCAAACAGCAAGTGTGTATCCACATGTCTGACTCTCAGCCTGGCAGTCTTCTCAGTGGTCTCCAGGAACTGTTTAGCTCTTGGGGGGATCTCATAAGGGAAGCCTGGAGGCTTCAGGGAGAGCTGTCCCAAGGAAGAGGAGAGAAAGACATGGTGGCAAGGAAGGAGGATTGACTACCAGGGAAGGCCTTACGTAGGCCTCTACCAGGCTGAGCCTCTGGCATCAGGCCAGTAACGTAGTAATTCAGGTCCCCAATCCTGATTCTGTCTCTTGATTCCCTCTAACCTCCCCAAAGACATGGAGCATTGAGCCCTCCTTTCCCACATATAGAGTACCCAAGATAGAGTAGGCTCCACACCTAGCACCCACCTTCTTGCAAGACTATAGCAATGAACAGCGGAGTGCAAGCTGAGATCCACAAGCTGAACTTGGTCCCCAGGGATGATTTCTTTAGGCCCTGTAGTGTTTAAAAAATTGAGCCAACATTTACAAGCAGGATATCCCAAGTGGTTGGTTGATTTTGGTATACAGAAAAATCTTGCCACGCATCCTGGCCATTCTGGGCTGACAGCAGTCATCCACCTGAGACCAGGTAAGTGTTGTCCAATTCAATGCAGCCAATCAATGCAGCCAGTCAAACCAGTTCAATGCAGTCCAATTCAATACAGTTTCCTATAACCTCTCCAATTTTCAGGGGAGCCACTGACTGCAGTTTATTTCCATGCTGGAAGTTTTACTTGTGTCAAAAAATGTACCTCTGAAACCGAAGCTTATACCAAAAGAAGAAAAACAAAATATGTAGGGCTTCGTGATTTTATTACATCGACTGACAGAACCCTGAGTTTACAAGCCTTGGGCTATGCCTCAGTTTAAAATGCCTGCCTGCCTGCCTGTCTGCTTGCCCGCCCGCCCACCCGCCTACCCGCCCTCCTTCCTTCCTGCCTTCTTTCCTTCTCTTCTTCCCTCCCTCCCTCCTTTCTTTCCTTCTTTCCTTCCTTCCTTCCTTCCTTCCTTCCTTCCTTCCTTCCTTCCTTCCTTCCTTCCTTCCTCTCCTTCCTTCCTCCTTCTCTCTTCTCTTTTTTCTTTTCTTTCCTGACAGAGTCTCTCTGTTACCCAGGTATGGCATATAATACATGCTCACACCACCACACCCAGCTATTTTTTTAATTTTTATTTTGAAGAAATGAGATCTTGCCATCTTGCCCAGGCTTGTCTCTAACTCCTGGCCTCAAGTGATCATCCTGCTTCAGCTTCCTAAAGCATTGGGATTGCAGGCATGAGCCACCTAGCCCAGTTAAGTACACCTTTTCCTAGTTCTGTCAACAATCTCACAAAGCTGGCATCCAGAACCCTCCTTTAGGTGAGGATCCTTGAGTTAAGAGGCATTGAGGGCTTTGGGAGGCCGAGGCGGGCGGATCACGAGGTCAGGAGATCGAGACCACAGTGAAACCCCGTCTCTACTAAAAATACAAAAAAAAAAAAAAAATTTAGCTGGGCGTGGTGGCGGGCACCTGTAGTCCCAGCTACTCAGAGAGGCTGAGGCAGGAGAATGGCCGAAACCCAGGAGGCGGAGCTTGCAGTGAGCCGAGATTGCGCCACTGCACTCCAGCCTGGGCGACAGAGCAAGACTCCATCTCAAAAAAAAAAAAAGAGGCGTTGAGGGACTTGCCCAAGGTTAAAAAACTAGAAGTAGACACAGATTGTGAAGATAACATCTCATCTAGCACAAGCATCCCCATAAATTGCATTCCCACCCACACACCACCTGTGTGTTCATTGTGACAGGGTGTGTGACCTGACACAACAGCCCTTGTGTAATCTGACACATTCCCATTAGGTAGTGACATAAACCAACAAAGCTTTCCAGGACAATGCCTTTGTAGAAATTGGTTTTCTTGCGTTATTAGGGATTTTAAGGCAGAATGGTTTTTCCCATCTTTCTGTCTCTCTCTCTCTCTCTCTCAAAAAAAAAAAGTCATTTCAATACCCAATATTGCATGGCTTTCATGCCAGGCATAAAATGAAATTTGCTATAATCCATTGCCTAGGGAGAAAGTCGTATGTGTGTGTCACAACAGACATCTGTTAAATTAAGTAAGCAAGCAATAAGAAGGTCTGAAATATATTCTTTGCTCAAGAAGTCACGCAGACACTGATCCACTGCTCTGTACAATTGAGAAGAGAACAAGCGCATTTTTTTTCCCAACATGTGCCACAGAAAGCCTCCAAGGAGGACAAAAGCAGAGGATGGATGAACTTTGCACACCATGAGGTTAACACTTCTGTTTCAAGTTGAAGCAAATTGGCTGAGCACAGCAGGGATGACCACATTGCCAGCTCCATCATACCTATTTCCTCCCCAGGGCTGAACAGGAGCTCAGGCTAGTCCTTCCTTACCTGTTACTTCTTTTGCAAAGTGTAGGAAAGTGTGAGGCTTCATCCAGACTACCTGATCAGTTTTGACCATCAGCATGTTATTATGGTGGATCTATTCTTATAATACATTTGTTCTTTTGTTTTCCTCACTAGCAAGGAATTTTGAACCAACAGCTCCAGAGTTAGCCCTTGCAATTTATTAATTAAGCTTCATTATTAATATGAGAATGAGAACAGATGTAATTCCAATATGCAGCCAGAATATCAGCTAAGATGTGGTCCTTACAGAGATATACTAGGATCATCAAATGAGAAAGAGAAGCTTTGCCTATGCAACCAATTATAATTGTGGGATGGTGTACTTTCACTATTGGAATTTTTTGATAAACATAAGGATAGGCAGAAAGTCCTTCAATTTCAATCCTTTGTTTTGTCCTTTCCCTCATCCCTAGAAATAGGTTATGTATCTATGACAATAACAGTGAGTGCCTCTCAAAAAATCACACACGTTTTCAAACCTCCCCTGTAGTTTAATTGAACCATGTGGATGAGTTCCGGTAAATGGGAAAATGTTTACTTATATTTTCTTTGAGTTCTATTGTGGTTTTATTTTTGTATTTAATCCACATGGAATTTTTTTTAGTATATTACTTTCAAGGCAGTTGTTCCCAGACTATTTAATTAATCTTTCCTTTTCCTACTGATCGCAAATACCAATCAGTGTATGATAAATTCTGATTTCTGGTTCAGTAATCAATTTTCTCATTCCTATGTTGGTATCAAATTCCTAAATTATAGTAATTAAAAATATATCTTATTATCTAGTAAGAGCTATCACCTTTAATTTTTTAAATGGGGTCTCACTCTGTTGTCCAGGCTGGTCTTAAACTTCTGGGCTCAAGCACCCCTTCTATCTCAGCTCAGGCTCCAGAGTAGCTGAGACTACAGACTCACACCACCACACCTGGCTCCTTTAAAAAAATTAATTTAGTTACTTTTACAAATGTATTCTTTGAGTAGAATTTAAAAATCAGTTTGCTAAGTTAAAAAATCAAAGATTGATTAAATTCACAGGGTGACTGGGAAATAATTGATATGTTGTCAAGCCTGAGCCTTCTCATTCACGTGTGTGATGTTTCCCTTTATTTCATGTCTTCTTCCATGTCCTTAGGCCATTTTGTATTTCTTCTGTGTTTGATTCTGAGTATGCTATGATTTTGGTTGCTTTTGTAAATGGGATATTTTTCTCATTTCTCATCATTTTTTCTAATTTATTATGGCTGAATGTTATTCCACTGTATGTCTATATCACAATTTATTTATCCATTCATCCATCAATGGACATGTGGTTTGCTTCCATCTTTTGGCTACTGTGCTGCTATCAACATGTGTATGCATATACTTGCATCCCTGTTTTCAATTATTTGGGGTACAGATACCTAGGAGTGGAATTGCAGGGCCCTGTGATAATTCTGTGTTGAGTCATCTGAGGAACCACCAACTGTTTCCTGCAGTGGCTGAACCATATTACATTCCCATCAGCAATATACAAATTCCAGTTTCTCTACATCCTCACCAATACTTGCTGTTTTCTGTTTTCTTTATAAAAAAATTATTGCCATCCTAATGGGTGTGCAGTGGTGCTTCATTTTTATTTGCATTTCCCTAATGGTGAATGATGCTGAGCATGTTTTCATGTGTTTGTGGGCCATTGTCTATCTGCTTTGGAAAAATATCCACTCAAGTCCTTTTTCCATTGTTTAAGGGAGGTTTGTCTTTTTATTGTTAGTTTCCTAACTTTTTGTTATGAAAAAAGTTAACTGAAAGTTGCTGTGTTACATAGGATACTTTCAAAAGCAACAACTAGAAGATGCAACTCAGAATGACTTAAACGATGAAAAAATGTTAAATGTTTGAGTGATCAGGTATGGTTCTAGCATTCTCTACATATTAATTCATTTAGTTTTAACAAGAATACTACATGGTAGGTCTACAAATCAGAAATATGAGGCACAGAGAAGTCCAAAGTCACACAGCTGGTAAGTGGTAAAGTTGGAATTTGAACCTAGGAAGTCTGACTGCATAGTCTCATCTCTGACTGACCAGGTAATAAGTCTACAGGGAAGCAGTACTGGCATTGATTGGTTTAGCAGCTCAACCTAATACAGGAGTCTAGATTTGTCAATGTTCCTATTCTGTTACCCTAAGCATGTTGCCTTTGACTCAGGGTCCTCCCTTCATGGTTGCAAAATGGCTGCAACAGCTCCACGCATCATATTATCTCCCAGAAACATCCAAATGACAGAAACAGAAAGTCTCTTTGGTTTCTTCTTTTTTAAGACTAAGGAAAACTCTTCTAGAAGTACCTCTAGCAGGCTTCTCATAGACCAGAATTGTGCCACATGCCTCATCCTAAACTGATCACTAACAAGTGACACAGAACTACAATTTTGGACACAGACTAATCAAGGTTTATACCTTGAAACTTCAATGGGGTCCAGATTCTAAAAACTATCTGCTGCTCAGTTCCTGAACAGAAATCATTTTCTGTTAACAAAGAAGAAGGAGGTAATCACTGTTGAGTTGGTGACCAACAGCTGCTGCCACAATTGTCATTTACTTCTGTTAGCCTCAAGGTTAGTGATATCTTCTCTGTGGGCTGGTGATTTCTCACCCTTGATTTCTGCTAGGCCATGTGTCTGATATCTTCTAGGCTACAGATTCAATGCATACACGAAAATCTGAATTCCCACTACATATTTATTTGTAAAACTCTGTTTGCCATTTCTCTCGACTTCTGACAGCTACCCCTACAGATCACAGGGGCATGCATCTCTTTAGGGTGACCTTTGCATGTTTATGCTAATTGCAGATTAAAACTGTAAGCCCTAACACTCATAATCTCCTGGCTTACCTCTGTAAAAAGTCCCCCTAAGTGATATTTAATTTCACATGCTTGCCATATCTTAAATCCAAAAGCAAAAGCCAATTTACCTCTGTACTGAAATTAAAGCTATACAAATTTTTTGGCTTTGGGGGCACACATCACTGTTCTCAGTGGCCCTTTGTAGGTCAGATTTAAATTAGGAATCTCCCTGACATTTCAAAATGTCATCAATCTATCCTGGCGAAAAAGAAATGAAGAAGCTTTCTTCCACATTTATGCAAGTCACAGGAAATCTTTCTAAGTGGACAAAGTGAAATAATCTTGGGACAAACATTTTACTCTATGTTTATACAATGAATACACTGCACTGACCATCTGTGAATTTTTCTGAACATTGCTCCGAATCCAATTTTAATGTATTTCTGGTCATGGAAATGAAAACAAACATACTTAACCTTCAAAAGGGAAGATGAATGACATTGACTTCAGGTTTTTCACAAATATCTGTAAATAGCTTAACAACACAATCTAGCAGATGATCTTTCTGCTATTGCTGGATGAGTCAAGTTCTCCCTTCCCATTTACTGTGGAGCTTAGGTGAGATGGCTGTGATTTAACCAGAGGAAGCTCAAGTCACAAGGCTTTGTGGTAGTGAGTTTTTCTTCAAAGAAAGGTGGTAAGTTTCCCATAATAGAAAGGATTCAAGCAGAGGGTAGATGAACTTTTGTCCAGGATTGTGCATAGTAGAAGTTGAACTTAGAGACCTTATTGAAGGTCTCTTACTGAAGGTCTCTTTCAAAAGATCCTAAGATAAGTCAGGAAAACAATCCTTATATACCTGTGGTGTTTTACGAATCAGAAAACCCTTAGACACA